>NC_091646.1:75049540-75362096 GCF_027580195.1 Bos mutus | reverse complement strand
CTGTTGTTCCATGTCCAGTTCTAACTGTTACTTCCTGACCTGCACATAGGTTTCTCAAGAGGCAGGTCAGGTGGTCTGGTATTGCCATCTCTTTCAGAATTTTCCACAATTTATTGTGATCCACACAGTCAAAGGTTTTGGCATAGTCAATAAAGCAGACAGAGATGCTTTTTCTGGAACTGTCTTGCTTTTTTGATGATCCAGCGAATGTTGGCAATTTGATCTCTGGTTCCTCTGCGTTTTCTGAAACCAGCTTGAACATCTGTTCACGGTTCACATATTGCTGAAGCCTGGCTTGGAGAATTTTAATCATTACTTTACTAGCGTGTGAGATGAGTGCAATTGTGTGGTAGTTTGAGCATTCTTTTGCATTGCCTTTCTTTGGGATTGGAATGAAAACTGACCTTTTCCAATCCTGTGGCCACTGCTGTGTTTTCCAAATTTGCTGGCATATTGAGTGCAGCACTTTCACAGCATCATCTTTCAGGATTTGAAAGTGCTCAACTGGAGTTCCATCACCTACACTAGCTTTGTTCATAGTGATTCTTCCTAAGACCCACTTGACTTCACATTCCAAGATATCTGAATCTAGGTGAATGATAACACCATCATGGTTATCTGGGTCATTAAGATCTTTTTTACATAGTTCTTCCATGTATTCTTGCCACCTCTTCTTAATATCTTCAGCTTCTGTTAGGTCCATACAGTTTCCTTCATTTATTGTGCCCATCTTTGCATGAAATATTCCCTTGGTATCTCTAATTTTTTTTGAAGAGATCTCTAGTCTTTCCCATTTTTTGTTTTCCTCTATTTCTTTGTATTGATAACTTAGGAAGGCTTTCTTATCTCTCCTTGCTATTCTTTGGGACTTCACATTTAAATGGGTATATCTTTCTTTTTCTCTTTGCCTTTAGCTTCTCTTCTTTTCTCAGCTATTTGTAATGCCTCCTCAGGCAACTATATTGGCTTTTTGCATTTCTTTTTCTTGGGGATGGTTTTGATAACAGACTCCTGTACAATGTGATGAACCTCTGTACATAGTTCTTTAGGAACCTTTGTACATAGTTCTTTAGGCACTCTGTCTAGAATTCTAGTCCCTAGAATCTATTTGTCACTTGCATTGTATAATCATAAGGGCTTTGATTTAGGTCATACCTGAATGGTCAAGTGGTTTTCCCTACTTTCATAAATTTAAGTCTGATTTTGGCAATAAGGAGTTCAAGAACTGAGCCACAGTCAGCTCCTAGTCTTGTTTTTCTGTCTGTATAGAGTTTCTCCATCTTTACCTGCAAAGAATATAATCAATCTGATTTTGGTATTGGCTATCTGGTGATGTCCATGAGTAGAGTCATCTCTTGTGTTGTTGGAAGAGAGTGTTTGCAATGACAAGTGCGTTCTCTTGGCAAAACTCAGTTAGCCTTTTCCCTGCTTCATTTTGTACTCCAAGGCCAAACTTGCCTGTTACTCCAGGTATCTCTTGACTTTCTACCTTTGCATTCCAGTCACCTATGATGAAAACGATTTTTTTTTTTTTTTGGGGGGGGGGTGTTAGTTCTAGAAGTTCTTGTAGGTGGTCATAGAATGATTTGACTTCAGCTTCTTGAGCATTTGCATTTCAGGCATAGATTTGAAAAATTACTGTGATATAGAATGGTTTGCCTTTGAAACAAACAGAGATCATTCTGTCGTTTTAAACATTGCACACAAGTACTGCATTTCAGAGTGTTTTGTTTACTATGAGGCCTACTCCATTTATTCTAAGGGATTCCTTCCAACAGTAGTAGATATTATGGTCATCTGAGTTAAATTTGTTCATTCCAGTGCATTTTAGTTCACTGAGTCCTAAAATGTCGATGTTCACTCTTGCCATCTACTGTTTGACCACTTCCAATTTACCTTGATTTATGGACTTAACATTCCAGGTTTCTATGCAGTATTGTTCTCTACAGACTTTACTTCCATCACAAGTCAAATCCACAAATGGGTGTTGTTTTGCTTTGGCTCAGGCTCTTCATTCTTTCTGGAGCTATTTCTCCACTCTTCTCCTGTAGTATATTGGGCAACTACTGACCTGGAGAGTTCATCTTTCAGTTACATACCTTTTTGCCTTTTCATACTGTTCAGGGGGTTCTCAAGGCAAGAATACAAGAGTGGTTTGCCATTTCCTTCTCCAGCAAAACAAAAATACTCCAGAAGAAATCAATAGAAGAATATCTGAGGCAGAAGAAAGGATCAGTGAGATGGAAGGTAAAATGGTAGCAATTACTGCTAAGGAGCAGAATAAAGTAAAAAGAATTAAAGGAACTGAGGATAGCATCAGAGATCTCTGGGACGATATTAAATGCACCAACATTTGACTTATTGGGGTCCCAGAAGAAGAAGGGAAAAATAAAGTGTATGAGAAAATTTTTGAAGGTATTATAGTTGAAAATTTCCCCGAAATGGGAAAGGAAATAGTCAGTCAGGTCCAAGAGGCACAAAGAGTCAGATACAGGATAAATAAAAAGAGAAACACATAAAAATCAAACTAACAAAGATTAAACACAAAGAAAGAATATTGAAAGCAGCAAGGGAAAAGCAACAAGTAACATACAAGGGAAACACATTATGTTTAACAACTGATCTTTCTGCAGAAACTCTGCCGGCCAGAAGGGAATGGCAGGATATATTTCAAGTACTGAAAGGAAAGAATCTGCTACCAAGATTACTCTATCTGACATGGATCTCTTACAATACTGATGGAGAAATCAAAAGCTTTACAGACAAACAAAAATTAAGAGAATTTAGTACCATCAAAGCAGCTTTATAACAAACTCTAATGGGACTTACATAGTCAGGAAACACTACTGAAGAAAAAGATCTACAAAAACCAACCCCAAACTATTAAGAAAATGGCAATAGGGATATATACATCAAAATTACTTTATTTTTTTTTTTTGCACTTTTACTAACATCTGCATATTGTCAGTATTTTTATTTTAGCCATTGTACTAGTTATGGATTTAAAGTGAATTATAATCCCTAAAATATATACATGGAAGCCTTAATGTCCAAGCTGCCTGTGTGTTTTTTTTTTTTTATGTTTAATTTAATTTAATTTAATTTTTTTTTTTTTTTTGTGGTGGCACTATTTATTTCATATCTAATTTCACATCATGGTAGCTAACATTATTTGGGTGAAACTCTCTGGTACATATTATAATGATGAGTGATGAGCTGAGTTGTACAAACTCTCTGACTACCCTTCATGATGAAAAAAGGCAATAGACCCCAAGAAGGACTTCATTAAGTGTGTTTCTGGTCCAATAATCAGTTTCAGGACATACTGCTTCATCACCATCATCGAAGAGAAACTCTGACTGACCTCACAGATTCTAATCATGCTGAGTCACTTCAGTCATATCTAACTCTTTGTTTTTTTTTTTTTTTTTTTTTCCCTTGTTAATTTTCTGTTTAGTTGATCTATCCATAGGTGTGAGTGGGGTATTAAAGTCTCCCACTATTATTGTGTTGTTGTTAATTTCTCCTTTCATACTTGTTAGCATTTGTCTTACATACTGCGGTGCTCCCATGTTGGGTGGATATATATTTATAATTGTTATATCTTCTTCTTGGATTGATCCTTTGATCATTATGTAGTGACCTTCTTTGTCTCTTTTCACAGCCTTTGTTTTAAAGTCTAATTTATCTGATACAAGTATTGTGACTCCTGCTTTCTTTTGGTCCCTATTTGCATGGAAAATCTTTTTCCAGCCCTTCACTTTCAGTCTGTATATGTCCCCTGTTTTGAGGTGGGTCTCTTGTAGACAACATATGTAGGGGTCTTGTTTTTGTATCCGTTCAGCCAGTCTTTGTCTTTTGGTTGGGGCATTCAACCCATTTACGTTTAAGGTAATTACTGATAAGTATGATCCCGTTGCCATTTACTTTATTGTTTTGGGTTCGAGTTTATACACCATTTTTGTGTTTCCTGTCTAGAGAATATCCTTTAGTATTTGTTGGAGAGCTGGTTTGGTGGTGCAGAATTCTCTCAGCTTTTGCTTGTCTGAAAAGCTTTTGATTTCTCCTTCATACTTGAATGAGATCCTTGCTGGGTACAATAATCTGGGCTGTAGGTTATTTTCTTTCATCACTTTAAGTATGTCTTGCCATTCCCTCCTGGCTTGAAGAGTTTCTATTGAAAGATCAGCTGTTATCCTTATGGGAATTCCCTTGTGTGTTATTTGTTGTTTTTCCCTTGCTGCTTTTAATATTTGTTCTTTGTGTTTGATCTTTGTTAATTTGATTAATATGTGTCTTGGGGTGTTTCTCCTTGGGTTTATCCTGTTTGGGACTCTCTGGGTTTCTTGGACTTGGGTGATTATTTCCTTCCCCATTTAGGGAAGTTTTCAACTATTATCTGCTCAAGTATTTTCTCATGGTCTTTCTTTTGTCTTCTTCTTCTGGAACCCATTATGATTCAATGTTGTAGCGTTTAATATTGTCCTGGAGGTCTCTGAAATTGTCCTCATTTCTTTTAATTCGTTTTTCTTTTATCCTCTCTGATTCATTTATTTCTACCATTCTATCTTCTAATTCACTAATCCTATCTTCTGCCTCTGTTATTCTACTATTTTGTTGCCTCCAGAGTGTTTTTAATTTCATTTATTGCATTATTCATTATATATTGACTCTTTTTTATTTCTTCTAGGTCCTTGTTAAACCTTTCTTGCATCTTCTCAATCCTTGTCTCCAGGCTATTTATCTGTGATTCCATTTTAATTTCAATATTTTGGATCAATTTCACTATCATTATTTGGAATTCTTTATCAGGTAGATTCCCTATCTCTTCCTCTTTTGTTTGGTTTGGTGGGCATTTATCCTGTTCCTTTATCTGCTGGGTATTCCTCTGTCTCTTCATCTTGTTTCAATTGCTGAGTTTGGGAGTCCTTTCTGTATTCTGGCAGTTTGTGGAGTTCTCTTTATTGTGGCGTTTCCTCGCTGTGTGTGGGTATGTAGAGGTGGCTTGTCAAGGTTTCCTGGTTAGGGAAGCTTGTGTCGGTGTTCTGGTGGGTGGAGCTGTATTTCTTCTCTTTGTTCAGTCGCGCTGTGGGGAGGGAGGGAGGGATGCTGCAAACAAATGACACTGGCGTGCGCTCGCAGTGCCTCAGCCACACTGGGTCTGCCCCCCGCTCACGGTGCGTGTAGCCTCCCTGCCCACACTGCTCAGGCTCTAGGTTGTTCCGCCGGGAACAATCCGAGGCTGACCCTGGGTTGCATGCACCTCCCAGGTCCAAGCCTCTCAGGTTCAGGCACTCAGGTAGTCCTCAGAGGCGGAGACTCAGTTGGGCCTGCGTTTTGTGCTCTTCCCAGGTCCGAGCAGCTCAGGTGATGAGGTGTTTGGTGAGCGCCAATGCTGCGACTTATCGCCTCCCTGCCACTCGGTTATCTGGGTGTAAAACCGGCGCACCTTCTCAGGCAGATGTTGACCGTCCAGACCCCCAATAAGTTTTAATTAGCAAAGAAGCCAATTTTATAGATAATGTCTCTCTGGGGCTGCGATTGCCCCCTTCCGGCTCTGGCTGCCTGTCATCGGAGGGGGAAGGTCTGCAGCCGGCTATCTCTGTTTAGTCCTTTGTTCCGTGCGCGGGCTGGCGGTGTCTTAGGTTAGGGCTGGCTTTTCGCATGGTAGATATCCCACAGTCTGGTTTGCTAGCCTAAATTATTTCGCTCAGATAGTGCTCAGGGGTATTCAGGCCAGATTCTTACTCTCAGCGATGCAGCCCGCGCCGCGCCTCCCTGCCCAGCCCCCGCTTGCTAATGGCAGATGCAGGCGTCTGCGCTGCTTCTCCACTGGGGGAGTTACCGTAGGGCTCGCAATCTGCGAGTTTTAATTGTTTATTTATTTTTTCTCCCTGTTATGTTGCCCTCTGTGCTTCCAAAGCTCGGCACGGATTCGGCAGTGAGAAGGTTTCCTGGTGTTTGGAAACTTCTCTCTTTTTAAGACTCCCTTCCTGGGACGGAACTCCGTCCCTCCCTCTTTTGTCTCTTTTATTGTCTTTAATATTTTTTCCTACCTCCTTTCAAGGAGTTGGGTTGCTTTTCTGGGTGCCTGATGTCCTCTGCCGGCATTCAGAAGTTGTTTTGTGGAATTTACTTGACGTTTAAATGCTCTTTTGATGAATTTGTGGGGGAGAAAGTGTTTTCCGCGTCCTACTCCTCCGCCATCTTGGTGCCTTCCCTCCCCCGATAATTACTTTAAATGTAAATGGATTAAATACTCCAACCAAAAGACACAGATTGGCTGAACAGATACCAAAACAAGACCCATATATATGCTGTTTACAAAAACCCACTTCAGACCTAAAGACACATATAGACTGAAACTGAGAGGATGGGAAAATATATACTATGCAAATTTTATGACCAACCTAGATAGCATATTAAAAAGCAGAGACATTACTTTGCCAACAAAGGTCTGTCTAGTCAAGGCTATGGTTTTTCCAGTAGTCATGTATGGATGTGAGAGTTGGACTGTGAGGAAAGCTGAGTGCCGAAGAATTGATGCTTTTGAACTGTGGTGTTGGAGAAGACTCTTGAGAGTCCCATAGACTTCAAGGAGATCCAACCAGTCCATTCTGAAGGAGATCAGCCCTGGGATTTCTTTGGAAGGAATGAGGCTAAAGCTGAAACTCCAGTACTGTGGCCACCTCATGTGAAGTGTTGACTCATTGGAAAAGACTCTGATGCTGGGAGGGATTGGGGGCAGGAGGAAAAGGGGATGACAGAGGATGAGATGGCTGGATGTCATCACCAACTCAATGGACGTGGGTTTGGGTGAACTCTGGGAGTTGGTGATGGACAGGGAGGCCTGGCGTGCTGAAATTCATGGGGTCCCAAAGAGTCGGACACGACTGAGTGACGGAACTGAACTGAACTGAAATGGAAATCAAAAGAAAGCTGGAGTATCAACCCTCATATCAGACAAAATAACCTTAAAATAAAGAATAGTACAAGAGATAAGGGAAGACACCACATAGTGATCAAGGGATCAATCCAAGAGGAAGACATAACAAATGTAGATATCTATGCACCCAACATAAGAGCACCTCAATACATAAGAAAATACTAACAGGTTATAAAAGGAGAAATTGACAGTAACACATTAATAGTAGAAGACTTTAACATCTTGCTTACACCAGTGAACTGATCATCAAAACAGAACTTTAATAAGGAAACAAAAGCCTTAAAGGGCACATTAGACCAGAAATATCATTGATATCTTCAGGACATTCCATCTAAATTCAGAAGAATACAATTTCTTCACATGTGCACAGGAAACATTCTCCAGAATAGACCACATCTTGGGTCACAAATAAAACTTCAGTAAATTTTTTAATCAGTAAAACTGATATTATATCAAGTATCATTTCTGACAACAATGCTATGAGAGTAGATCTCAATTACAAGAAAAACCTGTAAAAAATAAAAACATATGGAGATTAAACAATACATTTCTAAATAATGAACACATTACTGAAGGCAACCAGAAGTGAAATAAAATAATTCCTAGACATAGATGCAGTGAACACGCAACAAGTCAACCTATTCAATTCAGCAAAAGCATTTCTAAGAAGGAAGTTTATAGCAATACAATCCTACCTCAAGAAACAAGAAAAACATTGAATATACAACCTAACTTTACACCTAAAACAAATGGAAAAAGAACAAAAATTCTCAAAGTTAGCAGAAGGAAATAAATCATAAAGTTCAGAAGAGAAATAAATGATAAAGAAATGAAAGAAACTAGTAAAGATTAATAAAAACTAAAAGCTGGTTCTTTGAGAAAATAAAATTGGTAAACCTTTAGCCAGACTCATCAAGAAAAAATGAGAGAAGAATCAAATCAGTAAAATTAGAAATTAAAAAGGAGAGGTTACAGCAGGCAATGCAGAAATACAAAGAATTATAAAAGCCTATTATGAGCAACTAAATGCCAACAAAATTAACAATCTGGAAGAAATGGACAGAGTCTTAGAAAATTTCAATCTTCCAAGACTGATCCAGGAAGAAATAGAAATTATGGACAACTCCAATTACAAGCACTGAAACCAAAACTATGATTTAAAAAAAAAAAAAAATCTCCCCCAAAACAAAAGCCCAAGGTCGGATGGCTTCACAGGTGAATTCTATCAAATATTTAGAAAAGAGCTAATGTCTATCCTTCTATACCTCTTTAAAAAAACTGCAGAGGTAGGAACACTTCTAAACTTGTTCTACAAGGCCACCATCACCTGATACCAAAACCAGGCAAAGACAACCGAAAAGAATATTACAGGCCAATATTACAGATGAACATAGATGGAAAAATCCTGAACAAAATTCTAGCAAATAGAATTCAGCAACACATTAAAAAGCTCATACACCAGGATCAAGTCTGGTTTATCCCAGGGATGCAAGGATTTTTCAATATATGCAAATCCATATGATACCCCATATTAACAAATTGAAAGGTAAAAACCATATAATAATCTCAGTAGATTCAGAAAATCCTATGACAAAATTTAGCACCCATTTATAATCAAAACTCTTCAAAAATGGGCATAGAAGGAACCTGCCTCAACACAGTAAAGGCATATATATTAAGACCACAGCAAATATTATTCTCAATGGTGAAAAATTGAAAGCATTTGCCCTAAGATTAGGAACAAGACAAGTGTGTCCACTCTCACCACTATTATTCAACATAGCTTTGGAAGTCCTAGCTATGGCAATCAAAGAAGAAAAAGAAATAAAGGAATGTAGATTGGAAAAGAAGATGTAAAACTCTCACTGTTTGCAGATGACGTGATACTATACATAGAAAATGCTAAAGATAGTATCAGAAAATTACTAGAGTTAATCAGTGAATTTAGCAAAGTCAAAGAATACAAAATTAATACACATACATCATTTTCACTCCTATTTAGTAACAATGAAAAATCAGAAAGAGAAATTAAACAATGAATCCCATTCACTATTGCAACAAAGAGAATAATCTAAGAAAAACCTAACTAAGGAGACAAAAGAACTATATACAGAAAATTATAAGACACTGATGAAAGAAATCAAAGACAACATAAACAGATGGAGAGGTATTCCATGTTCCTGGGTTGGGATAATCAATACCATGAAAACAACTATACAACCAAATGCAGTCCACAGATTCAATGAGATCTCTATCAAATTACCAATGGCATTTTTCACAGAATTAGAACCAAAAATTTCACAATTCATATGGAAACAAAAATGACCCTGAATAGCTAACTCAGTCTTAAGAAAGAAAAATGGAGCTGGAGATATCATCCTTCTTGACTTAAGACTATACTACAAAGATATACTCATCAAGACAGTATAGTACTGGCACAAAACAGAAATATAGAACTTGGAACAAGATAGCTAAGAGATAAACCCATGCACCTATGGGTACCTTATTTTTGACAAAAGAGTCAAGACCCATCAATGGGCCAAAGACAGCATCTTCAAAAAGTGGTGTTGGGAAAACTGGACAACTACATGTAAAAAGAATGAAATTAGAACACTTTCTAACACCATTCACAAAGATAAATTCAAAATGGATTAAAGACCTAAATGTAAGACCAGAAACTATAAAACTCTTAGAGGAAAATATAGGCAGAATATTTAATGACATAAATCAAAGCAAGATGCTCTATGACCCACCAGAGTAATGGAAATTAAAAAAAAAAAATAAACAAGTGGGACCTAATTAACTTAAAAGCTTTTGCACAGCAAAAGAAACTATAAACAAGGTAAAAAGGCAACACCCTTAATGGGATAAATTAATAGCAAATGAAACAGCTGACAAAGGATTAACTTCCAAAATATGCAAGCAACTCATAGAAGTCAATACCTGAAAAGCAAACAACCCAGTCAAAAACTGGGAAGAAGACTTAGACATTTCTCCAAAGAAGACATACAAATGGCTAACAATCAGATGGAAAAATACTCAACATTGCTCATTATTAGAGAAATGCAAATCAAAACTACAATGAGATATCACCTCACACGAGTAGAATCAGTTCAGTTTAGCAGCTCAGTAATGTCTGACTCTGTGATCCCATGGACTGTAGCATGCCAGGCTTCCCTATCCATCACCAACCCCTGCAGCTTGATCAAACACATGTCCATCAAATCAGTGATGCCATGCAACCAACTGATCCTCTGTCGTCCCCTTCTGTTCCTGTCTTCAATTTTTCCCAGCATCAGGGTCTTTTCCAATGAGTCAGTTATCTGCATCAGGTGGTCAAAGTATTGGAGCTTCCCCTTCAGCATCAGTCCTTCCAATTATTCAGGACTGATTTCCTTTAGAATTGATTGGTTTGATCTCCTTGCAGTCCAAGGGACTCTCAGCAGTCTTCAATACCACAGTTCAAAAGCATCAATTCTTCAGTGCTTGCCTTTCTTTATGGAACAACTCTCACATCCATACATGACTACTGGAAAAAGCATAGCTTTGACTAGATGGAACTTTGTTGGCAAAGTAATGTCTCTGCATTTTAATACGCTGTCTAGGTTAGTCATAGCTTTTCTTCCAAGGAGCTAGCATCTTTTAATTTCATGACTGCAGTCACCATCTGTAGTGATTTTGGAACCCCCAAAATAAAGTCTATCATGGTTTCCCTTGTTTTCCCATCTATTTACCATGAAGTGATGGGACCAGATGCCATGATCTTAGATTTTTGAATGTTTAGTTTTCAGCCAGGTTTTTCACTCTCCTCTTTCACTTTCATCAAGAGCCTCTTTAGTTGCTCTTCACTTTCTGCCATAAGGGTGGTACCATCTGCATATCTGAGGTTATTGATATTTCTCCTGGCAATCTTGATTCCAGCTCATGCTTCATCCAGTCCAGCATTTCGCATGATGTACTCTGCATATAGGTTAAATAAGCAGGGTGAAAATATACAGCCCTGACATACTCCTTTCCCGATTTGGAACCAGTCTGTTGTTCCATGTCTGGTTCTAACTGTTGCTTCTTGACCTGTATACAGATTTCTCAGGAAGTAGGTAAGGTGGTCTGATATTTCCATGTCTTCAAGAATTTTTCACAGTTTGTTGTGATCCACACAGTCAAAGGCTTTGGCTTAGTCAATAAAGCAGAAGTAAATGTTTTCTTGAACTCTCTTGCTTTTTCAATGATCCAGTGGATGTCGGAAATTTGATTTCTGGTTTCTCTGCCTTTTCTAACTCCAGCTTAAACATCTGGAATTTCACGGTTTACATACTATTGAAGCCTGGCTTAGAGAATTTTGAGCATTACTTTGCTAGTGTATGAGATGAGTGCAATTGTGCAGTAGTTTTAACATTCTTTGGCACTGCCTTTATTTGGGATTGGAATGAAAACCGACCTTTTCCAGTCCTGTGGCCACTGCTGAGTTTTCCAAATTTGCTGGCATATTGAGTGCAGCACTTTCACAGCATCATCTTCCAGGATTTGAAATAGCTCAACTGGAATTCCATCACCTCCACTAGCTTTGTTTGTAGTGATGCTTCCTAAGGCCCACTTGACTTCAAATTCCAGGATGTTTGGATCCTGGTGAGTGATCACACCATAGTGGTTATCTGGGTCATGGAGATATTTTCTGTATAGTTCTTCTGTGTATTCTTGCCACTGCTTCTTAATATCTTCTGCTTCTGTTAGGTCCATACCATTTCTATCCTTTATTGTGTCCATTTGTGCATGAAATGTTCCCTTGGTCTCTTATATCTAGTCAGAATGGCCATCATCAAAAAGTCTACAAACAGTAAATGCTGGAAAGGGTGTGGAGAAAATGGAACACTCTTGCACTGTTGATGGGAATGTAAATTGATACAATCACTATGGAAGACAGTATGAAGATTCCTTAAAAAACCAGGAATAAAATCACCATATGATTCAGCTATCCCACTACCAGGCATATACTCTGAGGAAACCAAAAACGAAAAGGACACCAGTAGTCCAATAGTCATTGCTGCACTATTTACAATAGCTAGAACATGGAAGCAACCTAGATATTCATTGACAGATGAATGGATAAAGAAGCTGTGGCACATATATATAAGGAATATTGCTCAGCCACAAAAAGGAATGCATTTGAGTCAATTCTAATGAGGTGGATTGGAGAAGGCAATGGCACCCCACTCCAGTACTTTTGCCTGGAGAGTCCCATGGACAGAGGAGCCTGGTGGGCTGAAGTCCATGGGGTCGCTAAGAGTCAGACATGACTGAGTGACTTCACTTTCACTTTTCACTTTCATGCATTGGAGAAGGAAATGGCAACCCACTCCAGTGTTCTTGCCTGGAGAATCCCAGGGACAGGGGAGCCTGGTGGGCTGCCGTGTATGGGGTCGCAGAGTCGGACACGACTGAAGCGACTTAGCAGCAGCAGTAGAAATGAGGTGGATGAACCTAGAGCCTTTTATACAGAGTGAAAAGTTGAAAGTGAAAGTCGCTCAGCATATCCTATTCTTTGCGACCCGTGGACTAGGCTGCCAGTCTCCTCTGTCCATGAAATTTTCCAGGCCAGAAAACTGGAGTGGGTAGCTGTTTCCTTCTCCAGGGGATCTTCCTAACCCAGGGATCAAACCCAGGTCTCCTGCATTGTGGCCAGATTCTTTATCAGCTGAGCCATCAGGAAAGCCCATACAGAGTGAAGTAAGTCAGAAAGAGAAAGATAAATATCATATTCTAACGCATATATGTGGAATCTAGAAAGATGGTACTGATGAATTTATTTGTAGGGCAGCAACAGAGAAACAGACATAGAGAACAGATTTATGGACACAGCAGGGGGAGGAGGAAGGAGAGGGTGAGATGGATGAAGAGAGCAACTTGGAAATGTACATTACCATATGTAAAGGAGATATCCAATGGGAATTTGCTCTATGACTCAGGGAACTCAAACGGGGCACTGTAACAACATAGAGGGGTGGGATGAGGAGGGAGATGGAAGTGAGTTTCAAGAGGGAGGAGACATATGTATACCTATGGTTGACTCATGCTGATTTTTGGTATTAACAACAAAATTCTGTAAAGCAATTATTCTTCAATTAAAAAATAAATATATTAAAAAAAACCAGAAAAGCAGCATTGCACATTAGCAGACAGGCTGCACAAAGCCATACCAAATCAACAGACATCCCAAAACTTAATACTGGATATGGCTCTGCCATTCAGAGAGATGAGATCCAGCTCCATCCACAGGCAAAATCTCTCAACCAGGAAACCTTCACAAGGCACTGTTACAACTCCACACACCAGAGGCAGACTCCACAATTAAGAACTACAACCTTCCAGTCTGCAGAAAGGGGACCCCAAGCAAAGTAAACTAAACAAAATGAAGACAGAAAATTATGCAGCAGGTGAAGGAACAAGGTATAAACCTACCAGACCAAGCACGTGAGGAGGAAATAGGGAATCTGTATGAAAGAGAATTCCAAATAATCATAGTAAAGATGATCCAAAACCCTCAAAACAAAATGGAGCCATGGATAAATAGACTGAACACATGGATCAAGAAAATGGAAGAAATGTTTAAAAACGACATAGAATAATTAAAGAATAAACGGTCAACCATGAACAATGCCATATTGAGATTAAAAATATACTAGAGGGAACCAACAGTGGAGTAACTGAAGAAGAATGGGTAAGTGAGCTGGAAGATTGAATGGTGGAAATAACTGAAGCAGAGAAGAATAAAGAAAAAAGAATGAAAAGAAATGAGGACAGATTCATCAGAGACCTCTAGGACAAGTTTAAGAGCCCCAACATTTGAATCATAGGTATCTCAGAAGAGACAAAAAAGGACATGAAAAAATATTTGAGGAGATTATAGTCAAAAATTCCCTAAAATGGGAAAAGAAATAGCCACCCAAGTGCAGGAAGCCCAGAGAGTTCCATACAGGGCAAAATCAAGGAGAAATATGCCAAAACACTTATTAATCAAAGTAACAAAGTTCAACACGAAGAACAAATATTAAAAGCAGCAAGGGAAAAGCAAAAATAACATACAAGGGGATCGCCGTAAGGCTAACAGATGACCTTTCAACAGAAACCCTTCAGGAGAGAAGAAAATGGCAGGACATACTTAAGGTGATGAGAGGGAAAAACCTACATTCAAGATTACTCTATCCAGCAAGGATCTTATTCAGATATGAAGGAGACATAAAAGCTTTAGAGACAAGCAAAGCAGCACTACCGAACCAGCTCCTCACCAAATGCTAAAGGAACTTCTCTAGACAGAAAACACATAAAAGACTGACCAAAAAATCCCCAAAACAAAAATTAAATGGTAACAGGATCATGTGAAATGCCAAGCTGGATGAATCACAAGCAGAAATCAAGGTTGCCAGAGAAATATCAATAACCTCAGATATACAGATGACACCACCATTATGGCATAAAATGCAGAGGAATTAAAAAGCATCTTGATGAAAGTGAGAGAGGAGCATGAAAAAGCTAGCTTAAAACTCAACATTCAAAAAAGGAAGATCATGGCATCTGGTCCCATCACTTCATGGGAAATAGATGGAGAAACAATGGAAATAGTGACAGGCTATTTTCTTGGGTTACAAAATCCAAAATCAGAGTAGAAATAAATGAATAAGAAGTGAAGGAGACTATAGAAAAAATCAATAAAACTAAAAGCTGGTTCATTGAGAATATGAACAAAACTGACAAACCATAAGTCAGACTTATCAAGAAAAAGAGCGAGAAGACTCAGTAAAATTAGAAATGGAAAAGAAGTTACAACAGACAACACAAAAATACAAAGCATAATAAGAGAGCAACTATATGGCAATAAAATGAATAACGTGGAAGAATGGACAAATTCTTAGACAAGTATAACCTTTCAAAACTGAACCAGGAAGAAAAAGAAAATATGACCAGACCAATTACAAACATGGAAATCAAAACTGTAATAAAAAATTTTCCAACGACATCAAAAAAAGCCTGGTAGTTCCCTGAGAGAGGCACAGCAGCTGTAAGTGTGCAGATCGCAGATGCTGTGGCCCCTGGAGGCAGGAGCCGCCAAGTGCCCCTCCCTGCCCCTCAATCACCGCCCCCCCAACCCCACCCAGCCACCTGCCATCGGCCAGCACCCATGGTTGCAGGTGCCTGGTGCAGCCGCCCATACCCCACGCCCCACACCACCACCCCGTCCATGGATCCATGATGCCATGGCCAGTCTCACCTGGCATCACAGCCTGCCCATCACAGCCCCAGTGCCCATGGTGATGGCCGAGATGATGGCAAAAGTGGCGGGGGATACCGCTGAGTTGAAGACGGCACAGCTTGCCCACCAGACCTACTCACTTGCCTTGCTGCTTGTCTATGGTTACGAGTTTACAACTTTTCTAAGAACTTTTGTACACAAAGGAACTTTTTAAAAGGCTTTTATATTTAACCCAAGGAAGAAGGATCTTGGGCAATTGGGGGTTTTTGGTTTTGGCTTCATTTCTGTCTTCTTTTCCTCTTTGTTGACTTTGGGGTTCAGGTACCCCCAACTGCTTCAGACTTCCAAGGGCTTTTGGGACCCCCACATTAATGAGGCAGACACTTGATGAGTCTGACACGGCTGTCAGTGACACGCTGCTCCTATCCTTCTCCACATTCAAGTCCAGCCCAGCAGGAAGGGCGAAGACACTGCGTCTAGCAGGTGCCCCAAATAGCCACTGACAACAGGAGCTCTCCTATGTGAATTGACTTCCCCTGGTGCTTCCTGGCCTCCCCTACTACCTGGCGGCAGTGACTGTGGCCACCGGTCTGGAGAGTGGCAGAATCACTGGGGCTTGTGGCAGCAGCAATGTGGCTCTCCTACCTTGGAGGGAGATGGAGGAGTTTGGTGATTTCCAGGACCTAGACTTTATCCTCTCCAACTCGTTGTCCCATCAGGAGTCAGTGGCCATCATGGTTTCCTCATCAGCATTATCCTTGTCCTCCCCAATGAGTAGCAGTTCTGACAGTGTTCCCTCCACCTGAAGCTTCAGCTATCAAATCAGGACAGATACGGCACCAGGCAGCTCCAGTGGCAGCCTCCTCTATGGTGCTAAGTGTGCACCCCCTCCAACACTCCCTTCAACCTGGCAAACATCAGCAACATGAGCCTCTCTGGCAGCGAGCTCCCACAGCCCAAATTGAACCCAGTGTACCTTCTGCCACAGCAGCTGTAGTCACCAGGTTGGCAGGTTGATGGGCACGTTTGTGTTGAAGGCATCACTAAGTGTTCCTGGCAGTGAGTAGGGCAGCCCGTCAGTCATCAGTGTTAGCAAAAGCAGTTCGGATGGTAGCCACCTGGTGGTGGTGGCGGTGCCCTATGGCAGTGGGCCACTGTGTATGTGCCCTAAGGTCAAGCAGGAGACTATCTCCTCCTGCTTGGACCCCCTCTCAGCAATGGCCACCAATCATATGTGCATGACTTTCCCCTGGGGTGGCAGCTCCCCAGCAGGACTACCCTGACCCTGGGTGCCCAGGAGCTGCTGAGCAGCAGAGACTGTCATCCTGTCCTATGGCTCCTTTCCCCATCCCCGCAGGCTTCCATCCCCACCCCAGGCCCAACCTCCCTTCCTTTCTGCCTGACAAGATGCAGTCACAAGTCCCACTGCTCCATTACCAAGAACTCATACCACCCAGTTCCTGCATGCTGGAAGAGTCCAAGCCAAAGAAGGGGAGAAGGTTGTGGCCCCAGAAAACTATGGCCACTCACACTTGTGATTACACAGGCTACAGCAAAACCTACATGAAGAGTTTTCATCTCAAGGCATACCTCCACACCCACACAGGTGAGGTACCTTACCACTGTAACTTGGATGGCTGTGGGTGGAAGTTTGCTCACTCAGATGAACTGACCAGGCACTACTGCAAACACACCTGGCATGACCCCTTCCAGTGCCAGAATGGGACGGGGCATTCTCAAGGTCAGACTACCTCACTTTACACATGAAGAGGTGCTTTCATTTATTTATTTTTTAATTTAAATTATTTTAATTGGAGGCTAATTACTTTACAATACTGTATTGGATCTGCCACACACAACATGAATCTGCCATGGGCGTATACGTGTTCCTCATCCTGAACACCCCTTCCACATCCCTCCGTGTACCATCCCTCCAGGTCATCCCAGCGCACCAGCCCCAAGCATCCTGTATCGAACCTGGACTGGCGATTCATTTATTATATGATATTATACATGTTTCAGTGAAATTCCCACAAATCGTCCCACCCTCTCCCTCTCCCACAGAGTCCAAAAGACTGTTCTATACATCTGTGTCTCTTTTGCTGTCTCGCATACAGGGTTATCATTACCATCTTTCTAAATTCCATATATATGTGTTAGTATATTGTATTGGTATTTTTCTTTCTGGCTTACTTCACTCTGTATAATAGGCTCCAGTTTCATCCACCTCATTAGAACTGATTCAAATGTATTTTTTTAATGGCTGAGTAATACTCCATTGTGTATATGTACCACAGCTTTCTTATCCATTCGTCTGCTGATAGACATCTAGGTTGCTTTCATGTCCTGGCTATTATAAACAGTGCTGCGATGAACATTGGGGTACACGTGTCTCTTTCATTTCTGGTTTCCATGGTGTGTATGCCCAGCAGTGGAATTGCTGGGTCATAAGGAAGTTCTATTTCCAGTTTTTTAAGGAATCTCCACACGGTTCTCCATAGTGGTTATACTAGTTTGCATTCCCACCAACAGTGTAAGAGGGTTCCCTTTTCTCCACACCCTCTCCAGCACTTATTGCTTGTAGACTTTTGGATAGCAGCCATTCTGACTGATGTTAAGATGGTACATCATTGTGGTTTTGATTTTCATTTCTCTAAGAATGAGTGATGTTAGCCATCACTCATGTGTTTGTTAGCCATCTGTATGTCTTCTTTGGAGAAATGTCTGTTTAGTTCTTGGGCACATTTTTTTGATTGGGTCATTTATTTTTCTGGAATTGAGCTATAGGAGTTGCTTGTATATTTTTGAGATTAGTTGTTTGTCAGTTGCTTCATTTGCTATTATTTTCTTCCATTCTGAAGGCTGTCTTTTCATCTTGCTTATAGTTTCCTTCGTTGTGCAGAAGCTTTTAATTCTAATTAGGTCCTATTTGTTTATTTTTGCTTTTATTTCCAATACTCTGGGAGGTGTGTCATAGAGGATCCTGCTGTGATGTATGTTGGAGAGTGTTTTGCCTATGTTCTCCTCTAGGAGTTTTATAGTTTCTGGTCTTACGTTTAGATCTTTAATCCCTTTTGAGTTTATTTTTGTGTATGGTGTTAGAGAGTGTTCTAGTTTCATTCTTTTACAAGTGGTTGACCAGTTTTCCCAGCACCACTTGTTAGATTGTCTTTTCTCCATTGTATATTCTTGTCTCCTTTGTCAAAGATAAGGTGTCCACAGGGGCATGGATTTATCTCTGGGCTTTCTATTTTGTTCCATTGATCTATATTTCTGTCTTTGTGCCAGTACCATACTGTCTTGAAGACTGTGGCTTTGTAGTAGAGCCTGAAGTCAGGTAGGTTGACTCCTCCATTTCCATTCTTCTTTCTCAAGATTGCTTTGGCTATTCAAGGTTTTTTGTATTTTCATACAAATTGTGAAATTATTGTTCTAGCTATGTGAAAAATATCATTGGTAGCTTGATAGGGATTACATTGAATCTATAGATTGCTTTGGGTAGTATACTCATTTTCACTATATTGATTCTTCCGATCCATGAACATGGTATATTATTCCATCTATTAGTGTCCTCTTTGATTTCTTTCACCAGTGTTTTAGAGTTTTCTATATATAGGTCTTTAGTTTCTTTAGCTAGATATATTCCTAAGTATTTTATTCTGTTCGTTGCAATGGTGAATGGAATTGTTTCCTTAATTTCTCTTTCTATTTTTTCATTATTAGTGTATAGGAATGCAAGGGATTTCTTTGTGTTGATTTTATATCCTGCAACCTTACTACATTCATTGATTAGCACTAGTAATTTTCTGGTGGAGTCTTTAGGGTTTTCTATGTAGAGGATCATGTCATCTGAAAACACTAAGAATTTTACTTCTTTTCCAATTTGGATTCCTTTTATTCCTTTTTCTACTCTGATTGCTTTGGCAAACTTCCAAAACTATGTTGAATAGTAGTGGTGAGAGTGGGCACCTTTGTCTTGTTCCTGACTTTAGGGGAAATGCTTTGAATTTTTCACCATTGAGAATAATGTTTGCTGTGGGTTTGTCATATATAGATTTTATTATGTTGAGGTATGTTCCTTCTATTTCTGTTTTCTGGAGAGTTTTTTCATAAATGGATGTTGAATTTTGTCAATGGCTTTCTCTGCATCTATTGAGATAATCATATGGCTTTTATTTTTCAATTTGTTAATGTGGTGTATTACATTGATTGATTTGCGGATATTGACGAACCCTTGCATTCCTGGGATAAAGCACACTTGGTCATGGTGCATTATCTTTTTAATGTGTTGTTAGAGTCTGATTGCTAGAATTTTGTTAAGGATTTTTGCATCTATATTCATAAGTGATATTGCCCTGTAGTTTTATTTTTTTGTGGCAACTTTGTCAGGTTTTGGTCTTAGGGTGATGGTGGCCTCATTGAATGAGGTTGAAAGTTTACCTTCCTCTGCAATTTTCTGGAAGAGTTTGAGCAGGATAGGTGTTAGCTCTTGTCTAAATTTTTGGTAGAATTCAGCTGTGAAGCTGTCTGGACCTGTGCTTTGTTTGCTGGAAGATTTCTGATTACAGTTTCAATTTCTGTGCTTGTGATGGGTCTGTTAAGATTTTCTATTTTTTCCTGGTTCAATTTTGGAAAGTTGTACTTTTCTACGAATTGGTCCATTTCTTCCATGTTGTTCATTTCATTGGCATATAATTGCTGATAGTAGTCTCTTTGTATATACAAAGGATATATACAAAAGACAGTGATCCTTTGTATTTTTGTTTTGTCAGTTGTGATCTCTCCATTTTCATTTCTAATTTTATTGATTTGATTTTTCTCCCTTTGTTTCTTGATGAGTCTGGATAATCGTTTGTCAATTTTATTTATCCTCTCAAAGAACCAGCTCTTGGCTTTGTTGATTTTTGCTATGGTCTCTTTTGTTTCTTTTGCATTTATTTCTTCCCTAATTTTTAAGATTTTTTTCCTTCTACTAACCCTGGGGTTCTTCATTTCTTCCTTTTCTAGTTGCTTTAGGTGTAGCGTTAGGTTATTTCTTTGACTTGTTTGTTTCTTGAGGTGTGCCTGTATTGCTATGAACTTTACCCTTAGCACTGCTTTTACAGTATCCCACAGGTTTTGGGTTGTTGTGTTTTCATTTTCATTCATTTCTATGCATATTTTGATTTATTTTTTGATTTCTTCTTTGATTTATTGGTTATTCAACAGTGTGTTTTTCAGGCTCCATATGTTGCAATTTTTAATAGTTTTTCTCCTGTAATTGAGATCTAATCTTACTGCATTGTGGTCAGAAAACATGCTTGGAATGATTTCAATTTTTTTGAATTTACCAAGGCTAGATATATAGCCCAGGATGTGATCTATCCTGGAGAAGGTTCCATGTATGCTTGAGAAAAAGGTGAAATTTATTGTTTTGGGGTGAAATGTCCAATAGATATCATTTACGTCTAACTGGTCTATTGTATCATTTAAAGTTTGTGTTTCCATATTAATTTTCTGTTTAGTTGATCTATCCACAGGTGTGAGTGGGATATTACAGTCTCCCACTATTATTGTGTTATTGTTAATTTCCCCTTTCATACCTGTTAGCATTTGTCTCACACATTGTGGTGCTCCTATGCTGGGTGCATATATATTTATAATTGTTTTATCTTCTTCTTGGATTGATCCTTTAATCATTATGTAGTGTCCTTCTTTGTCTCTTTTCACAGCCTTTGTTTTAAAGTCTATTTTATCTGACATGAGTATTGCTACTCCTGCTTTCTTTTGGTCTTTATTTGCATGGAATATCTTTTTCCAGCCCTTCACTTTCAGTCTGTGTGTGTCCCCTGTTTTGAGGTGGGTCTCTTGTAGACAACATATATAGGTGCATTGTTTTTGTATCCATTCAGTCAGTCTTTGTCTTTTGGTTGGGGCATTCAACCCATTTACATTTAAGGTTATTATTGATAAGTATGATCCCGTTGCCATTTACTTTATTGTTTTGGGTTCGAGTTTATACACCCTTTCTGTGTTTCCTGTCTAGAGAAGATCCTTTAGCATTTGTTGTAGAGCTGGTTTGGTGGTGCTGAATTCTCTCAGCTGTTGCTTGTCTGTAAAGCTTTTGATTTCTCCTTCATATTTGAATGAAATCCTTGCTGGGTACAGTAATCTGGGCTGTAGGTTATTTTCTTTCATCACTTTAAGTATGTTCTGCCATTCCATCCTGGCCTGAAGAGTTTCTATTGAAAGATCAGCTGTTATCCTCATGGGAATCCCCTTGTGTGTTATTTGTTGTTTTTGTCTTGCTGCTTTTAATATCTGTTCTTTGTGTTTGATCTTTGTTAATTTAATTAATATGTGTCTTGAGGTGTTTTACCTTGAGTTTATCCTGTTTGGAACTCTCTGGGTTTCTTGGACTTGGGTGATTATTTCCTTCCCCATTTTAGGGAAGTTTTCAACTATTATCTCCTCAAGTATTTTCTCATGGTCTTTCTTTTTGTCTCCCTCTTCTGGGACTCCTATGATTCGAATGTTGGGGTGTTTAACATTGTCCTCGAGGTCTCTGATATTGTCCTCATTTCTTTTAATTCGTTTTTCTTTTTCCTCTCTGATTCATTTATTTATACCATTTTATCTTCTATTTCATTAATACTATTTTCTGCATCAGTTATTTTACTATTTGTTGCCTTCAGGTTGTTTTTGATCTCATTTATTGCATTATTCATTATATATTGACTCTTTTTTATTTCTTCTGTGTCTTTGCTAAACCTTTCTTGTATCTTCTCAATCCTTGTCTCAGGGCTATTTATCTGTGATTCCATTTTGATTTGAATGTTTTGGATCATTTTCACTATCATTATTCGGAATTCTTTATCAGGTAGATTCCCTATCTCTTCCTCTTTTGTTTGGTTTGGTGGGCATTTATCCTGTTCCTTTACCTGATGGGTATTCCTCTGTCTCTTAATCTTGTTTATATTGCTGTGCTTGTGGTGGCCTTTCTGTATTCTGGCAGTTTGTGGACTTATCTTTATTGTGGAGTTTCCTCGCTGTGGGTGGGGTTGTACCAGTGGCTTGTCAAGGTTTCCTGGTTAGGGAAGCTTGTGTCCTTGTTGTGGTGGGTGGAGCTGGATTTATTCTCTCTGGAGTGCAATGAACTGTCCAGTAATGTGTTATGAGATGTCAGTGGGTTTGGAGTAACTTTGGGCAGCCTGTATTTTGAAGTTCAGGGCTGTGTTCCTGTGTTGCTGGAGAATTTGCATGGTATGTCTTGCTCTGGAACTTGTTGGCCTTTGGGTGGTGCTTGGTTTCAGTGTAAGTATGGAGGCGTTTGATGAGCTCCTGTTGATGAACGTTCCCTGGAGTCAGGAGTTCTCTGGTGTTCTCAGGATTTGGACTTAAGCCTCCTGCTTCTGGTTTTCAGTCTTATTTTTACAGTAGTTTCAAGACTTCTCCATCTAAACAGCACCATTGATAAAACATCTAGGTTAAAGATGAAAAGTTTCTCCACAGTAAGGGACACTCAGTGAGGTTCACAGAGTTAAATGGAGAAGAGAAGAGGGAGGAGGGAGTTAGAGGTGACCCAAATGACATGAGGTGGAATCAAAAGAGGAGAGAGCAAGCTATCCAGTAATCACTTCCTTATGTGTGCCCCACAGTCTGGACCGCTCAGAGATGTTCATGGAGTTACACAAAGAAGAGAAGAGGGAGGAAGGAGACAGATGTGGCCAGGAGTAAAAAGGGGGGAATCAAAAGAAGAGAGACAAATACAGCCAGTAATCAGTTCCCTAAATGTTCTCCACCTTCTGGAACACACAAAGAGATTTACAGAGTTGAGTAGAGAAAAGTGGGGCAGGGAGGAGATAGTGGCGACCTGGTGGAGAAAAAGGAGAGTCCAAAGGGGGAGAGAGCAGTCAAGCCAGTAATCTTGCTCCCAAGTAAAAATGGGTACTGAAGATTGGGTTCTTAAAGGTACAAAACTGATAACAAATACCAAAAATCAAAGATTAAAAATCTAGAGTAGAGGTTGGATTTTCAAAAATACCATATTAAAGAAAAGAAAAAAAATAAAAAAAAGAAAAAAAAAAAAAACAAAGTCACAAAAATTATAAAATGTAACACGTGTACACCCGTGGTGGTTGCATGGTGATGTATGGGAAAACCAATACAATATTGTAAAGTAAAAATAATAATAATAATAATAAAGAGAAAAAGTGTGTGTGTGTGTATATATATATATATATATATATATATATATATATGAAGTTTGCTTTAAAAAATTAGGGTTTTTTTTTTTTGCAAAGTAATTGTATGTTATAAAAATGAAAATTAAAGGAGTAATAGAGGACTTAAAAATTTTAAAAAAATTACAAAAAAGAACGATAGTAAAAATAGTAAAAATATATGTAGGACTTTCTCTGGTATTGTTGTGGGCAGTGTGGGGTCAGTTTATTTTTGGATAGTTCCTTGGTCCGGCTTATATTCCTAAAGATCTATAGGCCCCTTCCTATGTAGTCGGTACTAACTACAGGGTTTTAATCTATTGCACCTGTCACTTCCAAGGCTTTTCTGTTTGCTGGTCTCTTCAGTGTCTGATTTCTGCCCTGACACAAGGGGGTGGTGGTGGACAAGTTTTTAGGCTCACTTGTTCAGTCGCAGTGTGGGGAGGGAGGGACGCTGCAAACAAGTAACACTGACGTGTGCTCGCAGTGTCTCAGCCACACTGGGCCTGCCCCTGCTCACGGCACGTGTGTCCTCCCTGCCCACACTGCTCAGGCTCTAGGTTACACCACCGGGAACTGTCTGAGGCCAGCCCTGGGCTGCATGCACCTCCCAGGTCTAAGCCGCTCAGATTCAGGCACTCGGGTAGTCCTCAGAGGGGCAGACTCGGTTGGGCCTGCGTTTTGTGCCCTTCCCAGGTCCGAGCAGCTCAGGTGATGAGGTGTTTGGCGAGTGCGGTTGCTGCGACTTATCACCTGCCTCGTCCCTGCTGTTCGGTTTTATGGCTGTACAACTGACGCATCTTCTCAGACGGATGTTGACCATCCAAAACCTCAAGAAGTCTTAGTTGGCAAAGAAGCCTGGTTGAAGTTTGGTAGATAATGTCTCTCTGGGGCCGCGATTGCCCCCTTCCGGCTCTGGCTGCCTGCAACTGGAGGGGCATGGTCTGCAGCGGGCTAGCTCTGTTCAGTTCTTTGTTCTGTGAGCAGGCCTGGTGATGTCTTAGGTTAGGGCATTTCACGTGGTAGCTATCCCACAGTCTGGTTTTCTAGCCCAAGTTAGTTCCCGTAGATTGCCCTCAGGGCATTCAGGCCCGGTCCTTACTCTAAACATTGCAGCCCATGCCTCCCTGCCCAGCCCCAGCTTGCTAGTGGTGGGAGCAGGCATCTGCACTGCTTCTCTGCTGGGGGAGTTATCGTTGAGCACACAATCTGTGGGTTTTAATTATTATTTATTTTTCTTCCCAGTTATGTTGCCCTCTGTGGTACCAGGGCTCGCCACAGACTCGGCAGTGAGAATGTTTCCTGGTGTTTGGAAACTTCTCTTTTAAGACTCCCTTCCCAGGATGAAGCTCCATCCCTACCTCTTTCGTCTCTTTTTTTGTCTTTTATATTTTTTCCTACCTCCTTTCAAAGACACAGGGCTGCTTTTCTGGGTGCCTGATGTCCTCTGCCGGCATTCAGAAGTTGTTTTGTGGATTTTACTCAGCATTCAAATGTTCTTTTGATGAATTTGTGAGGGAGAAGGTGGTCTCCCTGTCCTATTCCTCTGCCATCTTAGGACCACCCCCCCGAAGAGGCGCTTTTAAATCCCCAAACAGTGGATGTGACCTGCACTGCCAGAAGATAATTCAGTATTTTTTAACCTTTCATATTGTCTTCCTGGTGAGGAGAGGAACCCAGCTGGAAAGCACTATAATCATGGTCAAATTCCCAACCAGTCAACTTGTGAATGGATAATCAGGAGACAGTAGGAACCCAAAAGACAAACAAACAAGCAAAAAACAAAAACAAAAACAAAAAACAGATGGGGTCTGTTGCTGGATCTTCTATCATTCCAATTCTAAATCCAAATTGAATATATATTCCTGGACTTATGAAACGCCAAAGAGGTGACTAGAAGTTGTGGATATCAGGGTATAAATTAGATCTTAGAGTTGAGGGGGAAGGAAAACCAGAATCCACTGAATTGGTTCAATGTAATATAAGAAAAAAACATCATGTTGTGTTCTCCTTGCATTCTAAAAGTCATTATTATGATCTTGATGCTAAGTCACTTCAGCCATGTCTGACTCTGGGTGACCCCATAGACGGCAGCCCACCAGGCTCCCCTGTCCCTGGAATTCTCCAGGCAAGAACACTGGAATGGGTTGCCATTTCCTTCTCCAATGCATGAAAGTGAAAAGTGAAAGTAAAATCACTCAGTCATGTATGACTCTTCGCGACCCCATGGACTGCAGCCTACCAGGCTCCTCTGCCCATGGGATTTTCCAGGCAAGAGTATTGGAGTGGGGTGCCATTGCCTTCTCCAATTATGACCTTAGAAGAGGACAAAATTCAAGTACAGAAAATGTTTTTAATAGCCTAAACGATGGTGCTTGGTAAGTCTTGGTTCTAAACGTACCAAGTGAAGCCAGAGTTCATAAACTGCTACATACTTTGTCAAGGAAAATATACTTTTGCCTTCTGAGCTACATTTGTGGCCTAAGTCAGAGAAATACACTTGGTTTACTTTGAATCTTTTTATACAGACAGTCGGTTATGCATTGTGGTTTCATATGTGCAATAATACGTACAATGGTTTATTCCCAAGTATACCTTAAGCACAACAAATGTTTTAATATAATTCCCTGCCAAAATAAATATGTAATATAAATTTAAGCAACTTTCCATTTTGTATATTTGTAAACTGTAAATAAAAAAATTAACATTTTGTAGAATTCATATTTTGCATATTCAAGATGAGAATTAAGTTTAGGTGAGAAATAGATTTAAGGGCCTAGATCTGATAGAGTGCCTGATGAACTATGGAATGAGGTTCGTGACATTGTACAGGAGACAGGGATCAAGACCATCCCCATGGAAAAGAAATGCAAAAAAGCAAAATGGCTGTCTGGGGAGGCCTTACAAATAGCTGTGAAAAGAAGAGAAGTGAAAAGCAAAAGAGCAAAGGAAAGATACAAGCATCTGAATGCAGAGTTCCAAAGAATAGCAAGAAGAGATAAAAAAGCCTTCTTCAGCAATCAATGCAAAGAAATAGAGGAAAACAACAGAATGGGAATGACTAGAGATCTCTTCAAGAAAATTAGAGATACCAAAGGAACATTCCATGCAAAGATGGGCTCGATAAAGGACAGAAATGGTATGGACCTAAAAGAAGCAGAAGATATTAAGAAGAGGTGGCAAGAATACACAGAAGAACTGTACAAAAAAGACCTTCATGACCCAGATAATCACGATGGTGAAATCACTGACCTAAAGCCAGACATCCTGGAATGTGAAGTCAAGTGGGCCTTAGGAAGAAAGCATCACTATGAACAAAACTAGTGGAGGTGATGGAATTCCAGTTGAGCTATTTCAAATCCTGGAAGATGATGCTGTGAAAGTGCTGCACTCAATATGCCAGCAAATTTGGAAAACTCAGCAGTGGCTACAGGACTGGAAAAGGTCAGTTTTCATTCCAATCCCAAAGAAAGGCAATGCCAAAGAATGCTCAAACTACCACACAATTGCACTCATCTTACATGCTAGTAAAGTAATGCTCAAAATTCTCCAAGCCAGTCCTCAGCAATATGTGAACCGTGAACTTCCAGATGTTCAAGCTAGTTTTAGAAAAGGCAGAGGAACCAGAGATCAAATTGCCAACATCCACTGGATCATGGAAAAAGCAAGAGAGTTCCAGAAAAACATCTATTTCTGCTTTATTGACTATGCCAAAGCCTTTGACTGTGTGGATCACAATAAACAGTGGAAAATTCTGAAAGAAATGGGAATACCAGACCATCTGATCTGCCTTTTGAGAAATCTATATGCAGGTTAGGAAGCAACAGTTAGAACTGGACATGGAACAACAGACTGGTTCCAAATTGGAAAAGGAGTACATCAAGGCTGTATATTGTCACCCTGCTTATTTAACTTATATGCAGAGTACATCATGAGAAATGCTGGGCTGGAAGAAACACAAGCTGGAATCAAGATAGCCGGGAGAAATATCAGTAACCTCAGATATGCAGATGACACCACCCTTATGGGAGAAAGTGAAGACGAACTAAAAAGCCTCTCAATGAAAGTGAAAGAAGAGAGTGAAAAAGTTGGCTTAAAGCTGAACATTCAGAAAACGAAGATCATGGCATCCGGTCCCATCACTTCATGGGAAATACATGGGGAAACAGTGGAAACAGTGTCAGACTTTATTTTTCTGGGCTCCAAAATCACTGTAGATGGTGACTGCAGCCATGAAATTAAAAGACACTTACTCCTTGGAAGGAAAATTATGACCAACCTAGATAGCATATTCAAAAGCAGAGACATTACTTTGCCAACAAAGGTTCGTCTAGTCAAGGCTATGGTTTTCCTGTAGTCATGTATGGATGTGCGATTTGGACTGTGAAGAAGGCTGAGTGCCGAAGAATTGAATCTTTGGAACTGTGGTGTTGGAGAAGACTCTTGAAAGTCCCTTGGCCTGCAAGGACATCTAACCAGTCCAATCTGAAGGAGATCAGCCCTGGTATTTCTTTGGAAGGAATGATGCTAAAGCTGAAACTCCAGTACTTTGGCCACCTCATGTGAAGATTTGACTCATTGGAAAAGTCTCTAATGCTGGGAGGAATTGGGGGCAGGAGGAGAAGGGGACGACTGAGGATGAGATGGCTGGACAGCATCACTGACTCAATGGATGTGAGTCTGAGTGAACTCCGGGAGTTGGTGATGGACAGGGAGGCCTGGCGTGCTGCGATTCATGGGGTCGCAAGGAGTCGGACACGACTGAGTGACTGAACTGAACTGAAACCTATAATATTTTATATAAAAAGAAAAAAAGCCCAGGGCCAGATGGCTTCACAGGTGCATTTTACCAAAAGTTTAGAGAAGAGCTAACACCTATCGTGCTCAAATTCTTCCATAAAATTGAAGAAGAAAGAACATTTCCAAACAAGGCCACCATCATCATAATACCAAAATCAGACAAAGATGCCACACACAAAAAAAGAAAGAGAGACAGAAAATTACAGACGGATGTTACTGATGAACATAGATGCAAAAATATTCAAATATTCTAGCAAACATAATCCAACAACACACTAAAAAGATCATACAGGCAGTGGTCCTAGGAAGGTAGAGGAATAAGATGGGGAGACTACTTTCTCCCCCACCAATTCATTGAAAGATCATTTGAGCACTGAGCAAATTCCACAAAACAACTTCTGAATGCTGGCGGAGGACACCAGGCACCCAGAAAGGGAGCCATTCTCTTTGAAAGGAGGTAGGACAAAATATAAATGATAAAAAGAGAGACAAAAGAGTTAAGGATGGAGACCCATCCCAGGGAGGGAGTCGTGAAGGAGGGGAAGTTTCCAAGCACCAGGAAACCCTCTCACCAGCAGGTCTCTGGGGAGGGAATCTCAGAGGGCAACATAACCAGGAGGAAAAATAAATAAATAGAACCCACAAATTATGTGCCTAACTGTAACTCCCATGGGAGAAGTAACCCTGACACTCACATCCACCTCAGCAAGTGGGGGCTGAACAGGGAGGTGTGGGCTGCATTGCTTAGGGTAAGAACCAGGCCGGAATGCCCTGAGGGCAATCTAAGGGAGCTAACATGAGATAGCAACCCAAACCTTGGGAAAGCCAGAGAGAGAGAGAGGTAAATAAAAAAAGAGGAAAGAGAGAAAGAGAACTTTCCCACGAAAAGCTCTAACCTAAGGCACTGCTGGCCCGCTCATAGAACAAAGGACTGAGTGAATAGCATAGGAGAGCTAGCTGGCTGCAGACCAGCCCCTCCCCCTGCCAGAGGCAGAGAGGCAGACAGGCGACAGCCAGAGCCAAAAGGTGAGGGGCAATCTCGGCCCCAGAGACGGCATCCTCCACCAAACTGGGAGCAAGCTCCCAGTTGCTAACCAGGTCTTCCTGGGATCCTGGACGTTTGAGATCCTCCGGAGGGTCACAGTCAGAAATCAGCTCCAAAGAGGAGGCACATCTGAGACAGTGCTCTCGCTGTGCACCCAGGAAACCGAGCGGCTGGGACTGGGGAGGTGATAAGATGCACAATCCGCCTGGGAGAGCTCAGTCACCAAGAACCTGGTCACCTGAGCTGCTTTCACCTGTGAAGGGCATAAAATGCAGGCCCAATCAAGTCTGTGCCTTTTTGGAGTACTGGAAAACCTGAACCTGAGCAGCTTAGACCTGGGAAGTGCATACAACCCAGGGCCAACTTTAGACAGTTCCCCTGCAGAGCAACCTGGAGCCTGAGCAGTGTAGACCAGGGAAGCACATGCGCCATGAGCGGGGGCAAACCCAGGGTGGCCCAGACACTGCAAGCACTCCCCACACATGCCAGTGATAATTGTTTTCAGTGTTCCTCCCTCCCCACAGCACAACTGAACAAGTGAGCCTAAATAAGAGACCACCGTCGCCCCCTTGTGTCAGGGTGGAAATTAGACACTGAAGAGACTTGCAAACAGAGGAAGCCAAAATAAAGTAAGAAGAGGGAACTTATTTGGAAGTGACAGGTGCAACAGATTAAAACCCTGTAGTTAGCACTGACTACACTGGAAGGGGCCTATAGACCTTGAGAAGAAGTATAAGCTGGAACAAGTAAATATCTGAATCTGAACTGACACCACACTGCCCACAATAGCTCCAGAGAAATTCCTAGATATAGTTTACTATTATCATTTTTCATTTAAAAAAAAAAATTAAGTTCTTTATCACTCTTTCAATTTTCATTTTTATAACCTACTCAGTTCAGTTCAGTTCAGTTGCTCAGTTGTGTTCGAATCTTTGCAACCCCATGAATTGCAGCACGCCAGGCCTCCCTGTCCATTACCTTGTGGAAAAGATCGTATTTTTTCCCCTTTTTTTTAAATTTTATTTTTTTAACTTTACAATATTGTATTGGTTTTGCCATATATCAACATGAATCCGCCACAGGTATACACGTGTTCCCCATCCTGAACCCTCCTCCCTCTTCCCTCCTTGTACTATCCCTCTGGGTCATCCCAGTGCACCAGCCCCAAGCATCCAGTATTGTGCATCGAACCTGGACTGGCAACTCGTTTCATATATGATACTATACATGTTTCATTGCCATTCTCCCAAATCATCCCACCCTCTCCCTCTCCCACAGAGTCCAAAAGATTGTTCTATATGTCAGTGTCTCTTTTGCTGTCTCGTATACAGGGTTATTGTTAGCATCTTTCTAAATTCCATATATATGCATTAGTATACTGTATTGGTGTTTTTCTTTCTGGCTACTTCACTCTGTATAATAGGCTCCAGTTTCATCCAGCTCATTAGAACTGTAAAGCAAATTTCATATATATATATATATATATATATATATATATATATATATATAATAATTTTGTGATTTATTTTAATATTGTATTTTTGAGAGTCTAACCTCTACTCTAGATTTTTAATCTTTGCTTTTTGGTATTTGTTATCAATTCTGTACCTTTAAGAATCCAACCTTCAGTACCCCATTTTTACTTAAGAGTGTGATTACTGGCTTGATTGCTATCTCCCCCTTTTGACTCTCCTTTTTCTCCCCCAGGTCACCTCTATCTCCTCCGTCCCCCTTCTCTTCTCTATCCAACTCTGTGAATCTCTTTGGGTGTTCTGGGCTGTAGAGAACACTCAGGGAACTGATCACTGGCTAGATCTGTCTCTCTCCTTTTGACTCCCCCTCTTCTCCTCCTGGTCATCTCTATAATCCTTCCTCCCTCTTCTCTTCTCTGTGTAACTCCATGAAACTCTGAGTGTTCTAGACTGTGGAGAGTAAATAGGGAATTGATTACTGGCTAGATTGTTCTCCTCCCTTTTGATTCCCCCTCTTCTCCTCGTGGTCACCTCTATCTCCCTCCTCCCTTTTCTCTTCTCCATGTAACGCTGTGAACCTCTCTGGGTGTCCCTCACTGTGGAGAAACTTTTCACCATTAACCTAGATGGTTTATCGTTGGTGCTGTATGGATGGAAAAGTCTTGAGGCTACTGTAAGAAGAAGACTGAAAGCCAGAGGCAGGAGGCTTAAATCCAAAACTTGAGAACACCAGAGAACTCCTGACTCCAGGGAACATTAATTGACAAGAGCTCATCCAAAAGCCTCCATACCTACACTGAAACCAAGCTCCACCCAAGAGCCAACAAGTTTCAGAGCAAGCTATACCAAGCTAATTCTCCAACAATGCAGGAACATAACCCTGAGCATTAAAATACAGGGGGCCAAAAGTCACACCAAAGCCACAGACACCTCAAAACTCACTACTGGATACTTCATTGCGCTCCAGAGAGAAAAGATTCAGCTCCACCCACCAGAACACGGATGCAAGCTTCCCTAACTAGGAAACCTTGACAAGCCACTCGTCCAACCCCACCCACTGGGAGGAACCGCCTCAATAAAGAGGAGCCACAAATTTCCAGCATACAGAAAGGCCACTCCAAACACAGCAACCTAAACAAGATGAAAAGGCAGAGAAATATTCAGCAGGTAAAGGAACATGATAAAAGCCCACCATACCAAACAAAAAAGGAGGAGATATGGAGTCTACCTGAAAAATAATTCAAAATAGTAAAAATGATCCAAAATCTTGGAAACAAAATGGTGTTACAGATAAATGGTCTGGAGACAAGGATTGAGAAGATACAAGAAATGTTTAACAAGGACCTAGAAAAAAATTTTAAAAAATTAATCAATACTGAATAATGCAATAACTGAGATGACAAGCACTCTGGAAGGAACCAACAGTAGAATAACTGAGGCAGAAGATAGGATAAGTGAGGTGGAAGATACAATGGTGGAAATAAATGTAGCAGAGTGGAAAAAAAGAAAAAAAATAATTAAAAGAAATGAGGACAACCTGAGAGACCTCTGGGACAATGTTAAGCGCCCCAATATTCATATTATTCAAATAATAGGAGTCCCAGAAGAAGACAAAAAGAAAGGCCATGAGAAAATACTTGAGGACATAATAGTTAAAAACTTCCCTAAAATGGGGAAGGACATAGCCACTCAAGTCCAAGAAACTCAGAGAGTCCCAGACAGGATAAACCAAAGGTGAAACACCCCAAGACACATATTAATCAAATTAACAAAGATCAAACACAAAGTTAAAATATTAAAAGCAGCAAGGGAAAAACAACAAATAACTCACAAGGGGGATTCCCATAACAGCTGATCTTTCAATAGAAACTCTTCAGGCCAGAAGGGAATTGCAGGACATACTTTAAATGATGAAAGAGAAAAACATACAACCCAGATTACTGTAACCAGCAAGGATCTCATTCAAATATGAAGGAGAAATCAAAAGCTTTACAGACCAGCAAAAGGTGAGAGAATTCAGCATCACCAAACAAGCTCTTCAACAAATGCTAAAGGATCTTCTCTAGACAGGAAACACAGAAAAAGTGTGTAAACTCGAACCCAAAACAATAAAGTAAATGGCAAAGGGATCATTCAGTTCAGTTCAGTCGCTCAGTCCTGTCCGACTCTTTGTGACCCCAAGAATCGCAGCACGCCAGGCCTCCCTGTCCATCACCAATTCCTGGAGTTCAATCAGACTCATGTCCATCGAGTAAGTGATGCCATCCAGCCATCTCATCCTCTGTCGTCCCCTTCTCCTCCTGCCCCCAATCCCTCCCAGCATCAGAGTCTTTTCCAATGAGTCAACTCTTCGCATGAGGTGGCCAAAGTATTGGAGTTTCAGCCTCAGCATCAGTCCTTCCAATGAACACCCAGGACTGGTCTCCTTTAGGATGGACTGGTTGGATCTCCTTGTAGTCCAAGGGACTCTCAAGAGTCTTATCCAACACCACAGTTCACAAGCATCAATTCTTCGGCACTCAGCTTTCTTCACAGTCCAACTCTCACATCCATACATGACCACTGGAAAAACCATAGCCTTGACTAGACGGACCTTTGTTGGCAAAGTAATGTCTCTGCTTTTCAATATGCTATCTAGGTTGGTCATAACTTTTCTTCCAAGTAGTAAGCGTCTTTTATCAATAATTACCTTAAATGTAAATGGGCTGAATGTCCCAACCAAAAGACAAAGACTGGCTGGATGGATACAAAAACAAGACCCCTATATATGCTGTCTACAAGAGACTCACCTCAAACCTAGGGACACATACAGACTGAAAGTGAAGGGCTGGAAAAAGATATTTCATGCAAATGGAGACCAAAAGAAAGCAGGACTAGCAACACTCATATCAGATAAAATAGACTTTGAAATAAAGGCCATGAAAAGAGACAAGGAAGTAAACTACATCGTGATCAAAGGATCAATCCAAGAAAAAGATATAACAATTATAAATATATATGCACTCAACATAGGAGCACTGCAATATATAAGGCAAATGCTAACAAGTATGAAAGTGGAAATTAACAGTTACACAGTAATAGTGGGAGATTTTAATAACCCACTCACACCTATGTATAGATCAACTAAACAGAAAATTAACAAGGAAACACAAACTTTAAATAACACAACTGACCAGTTATACCTAATTGATATCTGTAGGACATTTCACTCCAAAACAATGAATTTCATATTTTTCTCAAGTGCACAGGGAACCTTCTCCAGGACAGATCACATCCTGGGCCATAAATCTAGCCTTGGTAAATTCAAAAAAATGAAATCATTCCAAGCATCTTTTATGATCATAATGCAGTAAGATTTGATGTCAACTACAGGAAAAAAAACTATTATGCATTAATAGTTATATGTATTAATAGTTATAATAATACAAACTATTATGTTTGTATTATTAATACAAACATATGGAGGCTACACAACATGCTTCTGAATAACCAACAAATCACAGAAGAAATCCAAAATATGTATAGAAATGAATGAAAATGAAAACATGACAACCCCAAACCTATGGGATTCAGTAAAAGCAGTGCTAAGGGGAAGGTACATAGCAATACAAGCTTACCTCAAGAAACAAGAGAAAAATCAAATAAATAACCTAACTTTACACCTAAAGCAATGACAAAAGAAAGAAATGAAGAACCCCAGGGTTAGTAGAAGGAAAGAAATTATAAAAATAAGGGGAGAAATAAATGCAAAAGAAACAAAATAGACCATAGCAAAAAACAACAAAGCTAAAACCTGGTTATTTGAGAAGATAAATAAAATAGAAAAAACATTAGCCAAACTCATCAAGAAAAAAAGGGAGAAGAATCAAATCAAGAAAATTAGAGTTGAAAATGGAGAAATCACAACATATAACACATAAATACAAAGGATCATAAGAGACTACTATCAGCAACTATATGCCAATAGAATGGACAACTTGGAAGAAATGGATGAATTCTTAGAAAAATATAACTTTCCAAAACTGAACCAGGAAGAAATAGAAAATCTTAACAGACCCACCACAAGCATGGAAATCAAAAGTGTAATCAGAAATCTTCCAGCAAACAAAAGCCCAGGACCAGACAACTTCACAGCTGAATTCTACCAAAAATTTAGAGAAGAGCTAACACTTATCCTACTCAAACTCTTCCATAAAATTTCAGAGGAAGGTAAACTTCCAAAGTCATTCTATGAAGCCACCATCACCCTAATACCAAAACCAGGAAAAGGTGCTACCAAAAAAAAAAAAAAAGAAAGAAAGAAAAAGAAAACTACAGGCCAATATCACTGACGAACATAGATGCAAAAATCCTTAGCAAAATTCTAGCAAACAGAATCCAACAACATATTAAAAAGATCATACATTATGACCAAGTGGGATTGATCCCAGGGATGCAAGGATTCTTCAATATTCGCAAATCAATCAATGTAATACACCACATTAACAAATTGAAAAATAAAAGCCGTATGATTATCTCAATAGATGCAGAGAAGGCCTTTGACATAATTCAACATCCATTTATGATAAAAATCCTCCAGAAAGCAGCCATAGAAAGTCATGCCTCAACATAATAAAAGCCCTATGTGATAAACCCACAGCAAACATTATCCTCAATGATGAAAAATTGAAAGCATTTCCCCTAAAGTCAGGAACAAGACAAGGATGCCCACTCTCACTACTACTATTCAACATAGTTTTGGAAGTTTTAGCCACAGCAATCAGAGAAGAAAAAAAATAAAAGGAATCTAGATTGGAAAAGAAGAAATAAAACTCTCACTGTTTGCAGGCCACATGGTGCTCTACATAGAAAACTCTAAAGACTCCACCAGAAAATAACTAGAGATAGTCAAAGAATATAGTAAAGTTGCAGGATATAAAATTAACACACAGAAATCCCTTGCATTCCTATACACTAACAATGAGAAAACAGAAAGAGAAATTAAGGAAACAATTCCATTCACCATTGCAATGAAAAAAAATGAAATACTTAAGAATAAATATACCTAAAGAAACAAAAGGCCTATATGTAGAAAACTATAAAACACTGATGAAATAAATAAAAGATAACACAACTAGATGGAGAAATATACCATGTTCATGGATCAGAAGAATCAATATATTGAAAATGAGCATACTACCCAAAGAAATCTATACATTCAACACAATCCCTATCAAGCTACCAATGGTATTTTTCAGAGAATTAGAACAAATAATTTCACAGTTTGTATGGAAATACATAAAACCTCGAATAGCCAAAGCAATCTTGAGAAAGAAGAATGGAACTGGAGGAGTCAACCTGCCTGACTTCAGACTATACTACAAAGCTACAGTCATCAAGACAGTATGGTACTGGCACAAAGACAGAATTATACATCAATGGAACAAAATAGAAAGGCTCAGAGATAAATTCACGCACCTATGGACACCTTATCTTTGACAAAGGAGGCAAGAATATAAAATGGAGAAAAGACAATCTCTTTAACAAGTGGTGCTGGGAAAACTGGTCAACCACTTGTAAAAGAATGAAACTAGAACACTTTGTAACAAAAATAAATGCAAAATAGATTAAAGATTTAAGTTTAAGACCGTTGCCAGTCCAGGTTCGATGCACGATACTGGATGCTTGGGGCTAGTGCACTGGGACGACCCAGAGGGATGGTATGGGGAGGGAGGAGGGTTTAGGATGGGGAACACATGTATACCTGTGGCGGATTCATTTTGATATTTGGCAAAACTGATATAATTATGTAAAGTTTAAAAATAAAATTAAAAAAAAAAAGACCAGAAACTATAAAACTCCTACAGGAAAACATAGGCAAATCACTCTCTGACATAAATCATAGGAAGATCCTCTATGACCCCCAGAGTAATGGAAATTAAAGCAAAAATAAACAAATTGGACTTAATTAAGCTTAAAAGCTTTTGCACAATGAAGGAAACTATAAGCAAGGTGAAAAGACAGACTTCAGAATGGGGAAAAATAACAAGAAATTAAGCAACTGACAAAGAATTTATCACAGAAATATACAATGAGCTCCTCCAGCTCAATTCTGGAACAATAAACGACCCAATCAAAAAATAGGCCAAAGAACTAAACAGATATTTCTCCAAAGAAGATATACATATGTGTAACCAGCACATGAAAAGATGCTCAACATCACTCATTATCAGGGAAATGCAAATCAAAAGCACAGTGAGGTATCATCTCATGCTAGTCAGAATGGCTGCTATCAAAAAGTCAAAACAATAAATGCTGGAGTTGGTGCAGAGAAAAGGGAACCCTCTTACACTGTTGGTGGGAATGCAAGCTAGTACAGCTACTGTGGAGAACAGTGTGGATATTCCTTAAAAAACTGGAAATAGAACTGCCATACAACCTAACAATCCCACTGCTGGGCATACTCTCTGAGGAAACCAGAACTGAAGGAGACACATGTACCCCAGTGTTCATTGCAGCACTGTTTACAATAGCTAGGGCATTGAAGTAACCTAGATGTCCATCGGCAGACAAACAGAAAAGAAAGCTGTGGTACATATACACAATGGAATATTACTGAGCTATTAAAAATAATGCATTTGAATCAGTTCTAATGAGGTGAATGTATCTGGAGCCTGTTATACAGAGTGAAGTAAGTCAGAAATAAAAACTCCAATACAGTATATTAATGCATATATATGGAGTTTAGAACGATGGTAACAATGACCCTATAGGCAAGACAGCAAAATAGACACAGATGTCAAGAACAGACTTTTGGACTCTGTGGGAGAAGGCAAGGGTGGGATGATTTGAAAGAATAGCATTGAAACATGTATATTACCATATGTGAAATGATTTGCCACTCCAGGTTTGATGCATGAGACAGGGTTCTCAGAGCTGGTGCACTGGGATGACCCTGAGGGATGGGATGTGGAGGGAAGTAGGAGGGGGGTTCAGGGTGGGGAACACATGTACACCCATGGCTGATTCATGTCAATGTATGGCAAAAACCACTACAATATTGTAAAGTAATTAGCCTCCAATTAAAATAAATAAATAAAAATTTTTAAAAAGATCATACATCATGATCAAGTGGGCTTTATCCCAGGCATACAAAGACTGTTTATTATATGCAAACCAATCAATGTGATTCACCATATTAACAAACTGAAAGATAAAAACTACATGATCATCTTAGCAGATGCTGAGGTAGCCATTGACAAAATACAACACCAATTTATGATAAAATCTCTCCAGAAAGTAGGGATAGAAGGAACATATTTCAACACAATAAAAGCTATATATGACAAGCCCACAGCAAACATTGTCCTGAGTGGAGAAAAACTGAAAGCATTTCCTCTAAATACAGGAACAAGACAAAGGTACCCAGTCTCACCACTATTGTTCAACATAGCTTTGGAAGTCATAGCCACAGCAACCAAAGAAGAAAAAGAAATAAAAGGAATAAATATTGGAAAAGAGAATTAAAACTCTCAATGTTTGCAGATGACATTATTCTCCAAATAGAAAACTGTAACGATGCCACCAGAAAATTACTAGAGCGAATTCATCAATGAATACAGTAAAGATGCAGAATATAAAATTAATACACAGAAATCCCTTGCATTCTTATATACTAACAATCAAAAGGTAAAAAGTAGAAAGCTAAATTAAGGAAACAATCCCATACACGACTGCATCAAGAAGAATAAAATACATAGGGATACATTTACCTAAAAAGACAGAATACTTGTATGAAGAAAACTATAAGACACTGATGGAAGTAATCAAAGATGAAACAAAGAGATGGAGAGATATACCATGTTCTTGGATTGGAAGAATCAATACAGTGAAAATGACTATACTACCCAAAGCAATCTATAGATTCAATGCAATTCCTATCAAATTACCAATAGTATTTTTCATAGCACTAGAACAAATAATTTCACAATTTGTATGGAAACACAAAAAACCGCAAACAGCCAAAGCAATCTTGAGAAAGAAGAATGGAACTGTAGGAAGTAACCTTACTGACTTCAGACTAACTATGAAACTACAGTCATTAAAACAGTATGGAACTGGCACAAAAACAGAAATATAGACCAACTGAACAAGACAGAATGCCAGGAGATAAATCCTCATAATTATGGGCACTTTATCTTTGACAAAGGAGGCAAACATATACAATGGAGAAAAGATAGTCTTTTCAGCAAGAGGTTTTGGGAAAACTGGTCAACTATGTATAAAGGAATGAAATTAGAACACCCCTTAACACCATACACAAGAGTAAACTCACTATCAATTAAAGACCTCAATATAAGACCAGAGACTATAAAACTCTTGGAGGAAAACAGGCAGAACACTCTCTGACAGCAAGATCTTATATGACCCACCTCCTAGAATAATAGAAATAAAACTAAAAATAAACAAGTGGGACCTTATTAAACTTAAAAGCTTTTATACAACAAAGGAGACTATGAGCAAGATGAAAAGATGACCCCCAGAATGGGAGAAATTAATAGCAAATGTCAAAACTGACAAATAATTAATCTTCAAAATACACAAGCAACCCATGCAGCTCAATACCAGATGGAAAAAAAATCAAAAAGTGGGCAGAAGACTTAAACAAACATTTCTCCAAAGAAGACATACAGATCGCTAATAAACACACGAAAAGATGCTCAATATCTTTCATTACTAGAGAAATGCAAATCAAAACTACAGTGAGGTATCATCTCACACCAGTTAGAATGGCAATCATCAAAAAGTCTACAAACAATAAATGCTGGAGAGGATGTGGAGAAAAGGGGACACTCTTACACCATTGGTGGGAATGTAAATTGATACAGCTACTATGGAGAACAGTATGGAGATTCCTTAAAAACTATCAATAAAACTACCATATGACCCAATAATATTACTCAGTAATATTACTCAATAATAATACTCAATAATATTACTCTATATACCCTGAGGAAACCATAATTGAAAAAGACATATGTACGCCAATGTTCACTGCAGTACTGTTTCCAATAGCTAGGACATGGAAGCAATCTAAATGTCCATGGATTAATGAATGAATAATGTAGTTGTGGTACATTTACACAATGGAATATTGCCTATAAAAAGAAATACATTTGAAGCAGTTCTAAAGAAGTGGATGAACCTAGAGCCTATTATACAGAGTGATCTAAGTCAGAAAGAGAAATACAAATATAATATATTAATGCATATATATGGAGTCTAGAAAGACAGAACTGACGATCCTACTTACAAGAAAACAAAGAGGCACAGTCATTTTGGACACAGTGGGGGAAGGAGAGCATGGGATTATATGAGAAAACAGCACTGAAACATATGTATTATCATATGTAATACAGATAGCCAGTGGGAGTTTAATGTATGATACAGTGAAATCAAGCCAATGCTCTGTGACAACCTAGAGGAGGTGGGATGGAGAGGAAGTTAGGAGGGGTGTTCAAGAGGAAGAGGACATATGTATACCTAAATGCAGATTCATGTTGATGTATGGCAAATCCATCACAATATTGTAAAATAATTATCTCTAATGAAAATATCTAAGGATATATAAGAAAGAATGTGTGCTTTGTCACTCAATTGTGTCCAAATCTTTGCGACTCCATGGACTGTTACCTGCCAGGCTCCTCTGTGCATAGAGTTTCCAAGGCAGGAAAGCTGGAGTGGGTTGCCATTCCCTTCTCTGGGAGGCCTTCCTGACCCAGGGATCTAGCTCACAGCTCCTGTGTCTGGTGCATTTGCAGGAGGATTCTTTGCCACTGAGCCACTTGGGAAGCCAATAAGAAATAATATTCTTTATCAAAAATATAAGCAAGCTCTAACAAAAATAACATCTTAATCACTAATATAATGCAAAATCTGGGGTAGATATATAAGATTTCAGTTCAGTTCAGTCGCTCAGTCATGTTCGACTCTTTGCGACCCCAAGAATCGCAGCACGCCAGGCCTCCCTGTCCATCACCAACTCCCGAAGTTCACTCAGACTCACGTCCATCGAGTCAGTGATGCCATCCAGCCATCTCATCCTCTGTCGTCCCCTTCTCCTCCTGCCCCCAATCCCTCCCAGCATCAGAGTCTTTTCCAATGAGTCAACTTTTCGCATGAGGTGGCCAAAGTACTGGAGTTTCAGCTTTAGCATCATTTCTTCCAAAGAACACCCAGGGCTGATCTCCTTTAGGATGGACTGGTTGGATCTCCATGCAGTCCAAGGAACTCTCAAGAGTCTTCTCCAACACCACAGTTCACAAGCATCAATTCTTCGGCGCTCAGCTTTCTTCACAGTCCAACTCTCGCATCCATACATGACCACTGGAAAAACCACAGCCTTGACTTTACCTTTGTTGGCAAAGTAATGTTTCTGCTTTTCAATATGCTGTCTAGGTTGGTCGGCAATGGCACTCCACTCCAGTACTTTTGCCTGGAAAATCCCGTGGATGGAGGAGCCTGGTGGGCTGCAGTTCATGGGGTCGCTAGAGTAGGACACGACTGAGCGACTTCACTTTCACTTTTCACTTTCATGCATTGGAGAAGGAAATGGCAATCCACTCCAGTGTTCTTGCCTGGAGAATCCCAGGGACGGGAAGCCTGGTTGGCTGCCGTCTATGGGGTCGCACAGACTCGGACATGACTGAAGGGACGCAGCAGCAGCAGCTGCAGCAGCAGCATAACTTTTCTTCCAAGGAGTAAGCGTCTTTTAATTTCAAGGCTGCAGTCACCATCTGCAGTGATTTTGGAAGTCTGTAAACCCCTGAGAACTATATGTAAAGTTTTGTGTAGATATATTTTTGTGATGAGAAAGACTATAGCTTTCACGATTCTTTCAAAGGGTTTGCTTAAAATGAGTAAAGTGCACTAAATGTATCTTGTCTCTTTTCTCCCACTAAATGTTTTCTCTAGATTTCCAACCCTGACTCATTTTCGCCCTCCTTTTCACTTCTGCGCTCTGTGCCTCTCCTGTCCTCAACAACTCAGGTATAGCCTATGTATCAAATGTCTAACTTGAAAGCTTCATCTGAATTCTATACAGAAAAAGCAGTTACTAGTCAATGTACAAGGTCAATTATCAAAATAAGTAAGTGTATATACTTCTTTGGAAAAAAAAATGGATCAAAGACCTAAATGTCAGGCCAGACACTATAAAATTCTTAGAGGAAAAGCAAGGCAGGACCCTCTTTAATATAAATCACAGAAAGATCTTTTTTAATCATGCCTAAATTAATGAAAATAAAACCTAAGATAAATAAATGGTACCTAATGAAGATTAAAAGATGTTGCATAGCAAAGGAAACCATAAACAAGATAAAATGACAACCCTCAGAATGGGAGAAAATATCTGCAGTCCATGGGGTCACAAAAAGTGACTGAATGACTAACATACACATCCACAAATGAAGCAAGGAATTAATCTCCAAAATATACAAGCAGCTCATGTAGCTCAATATCAAAAAACAAACAATCCAATAAAAAAAATGGGCAGAAGACCTATATAGAATTTTTCCAAAGAAGACATACAGATGGCCAACAAACATGAAAAGATGCTCAAATAATATCTAAAATCATCTGTTTGCACCCAAAATTTATAGCATTCTGAATTCAGAAAATGATATCACCATTCACTTAATTGTTCAAGATAGAAACTAGGAACCTCGGACTTCTGTTCTCTCTACATGACTACCTCCTTCCCTCATATATAATCACTCTCTATGTCCTATTAATTTTACTCCCCAATTAATCCCTTAATATGCTCATCTCTCTGACCCTTACAGACACAAACCCAACAGAAGCCACCACTTCTCTTGCCTGAATTATCTCAAAAGCATCCTGCGTTGTCTCGAAATCTTCTGATATGCTATTCAGCAGGTAGAGTTATCTTTACAAAATCCAAATTTGACCATGTCGTTTCCCTGATGAAAACTCTTCAGTAGCTTCTCATTAACTTCAAGAAAAAGTTCAAATTATTTCTGTGGCCTATAAAGCTTCTGCCCCCTCCTTCACCCTTGTCTCATTACTCTGTCCAGCATTCCTCTACATGTCAACTACACACTGGCCTTCTTTTTGATTTCCAAATACATCACCCTCTCACTGCCTTGGAACATTGTACACATGCTCTCTTCTCTGCCCAGACTCTCTTCCTTCTTTTTATTTAATTCCCTCAACTCAAGCATCCCTTCTTAATGGAAGTCTTACATAGTCCTAAGTTATGTGCTCTCATAGCATATTCTTCTTCTTATTTTCATAATTTAAAATTTTGATTAATTTATTATATGAATTACAGCTAAATACTGAGCTTGGTTCCCCAATGGCTCAGTGGTAAAGAATTCACCTGCAATGTAGGAGACACAAGAGATGCAGAAGACGTGGGATCAATCCCTTGATTGAGAAGATGCCCTGGAGGAGGAAATGGCAATCCACCCCAATATCCTCGTCTGAAAAAATCCCATAGACAAAGGAGCCTGGTGGGCTACAGTCCAAAGGGTCACAAAGAGTCAGACATGATTAAGCAACTGAGCACTAAGCTACACACTTGAATGAAAGTTGCATGAAGACAGGGGCTTTGCTGGGATAAAGCTAGATGTTGTATCCTCAGCACATAGCATAATGCTGGGAACAAAGTAGGTCCTCAGTTAGTATTTGTTAAATTAATGATATATAAGAGTTAAGGCAGAAAGAAGAATCAAAAATTATAGCATGGTTTCTGGCATTGGAATGAAAACTGACTTTTTCCAGTCCTATGGCCACTGCTGAGTTTTCCAAATTTGCTGGCATATTGAGTGCAACACTTTCACGGTATTGTCTTTTAGGAATTGAAATAGCTCAACTGGAATTCCATCACCTCTACTAGCCTTGTTCATAGTGATGCTTTCTAAGGCCCACTTGACCTCGCATTCAGGATGTCTGGCTCTAGGTGAGGGATCATGCCATCGTGGCTATCTGGGTCATGAAGATGTTTTTTGTAGAGTTCTTCTGTGTATTCTTGCCACTTCTTCTTAAAATATTAAGCTTCTGTTGGGTCTATACCATTTCTGTCCTTTATTGTGCCCATCTTTGCATGAAATGTTCTATTGGTATCTCTAATTTTATTGAAGATATCTCTAGTCTTTCCCATTCTATTGTTTTCCTCTATTTCTTTGCATTGATCACTGAGGAAGACTTTCTTATCTCTCCTTGCTCTTCTTTGGAACTCTGCATTTAAATAGGTATATGTTTCCTTTTCTCCTTTGCCTTTAGCTTCTCTTCTTTTCTCAGCTATTTGTAAGGCCTCCTCAGACAACCATTTTGCCTTTTTGCATTTCTTTTCCATGGGGATGGTCTTGATCCCTGCCTCCTATACAATGTCACAAACCTCCACCCATAGTTCTTCAGGCACTCTGTCTATCAGATATAATCCCTTGAATTCTATTTTTCACTTCCACTGTATAATCATGAGATTTGATTTAGGTCATACATGAATGGTCTAGTGGTTTTCCCTACTTTCTTGTAATGGTCAAAATTCTCAAAGCCAGGCTTCAACAGTATGTAAACCATGAACTTCCAGATGTTCAAGCTGGATTTAAAAAAGGCAGAGGAACCAGAGATCAAATTGCCAACATCTACTGGATCATTGAAAAAAGCGAAAAATTTCCAGAAAAAACATCTACTTCTGCTTTACTGACTATGCCAAAGCCTTTGACTGTATGGATCACAACAAACTGGAAAATTCTTAAAGATATGGGAATACCATACCACTGTACCTGCCTCCTGAGAAATCTGTATGCAGGTCAAGAAACAAAAGTTAGAACTGTACATGGAACAATGGACTGGTTCCAAATTGGGAAAGAAGTATGACAAGTCTATATACTGTCACCCTGCTTATTTAACTTATATGCAGAGTACATCATGCAAAATGCCAGGCTGGATGAAGCATAAGCTGGAATCAAGATTGCCAGGAGAAATATCAATAATCTCAGATACACAGGTGACATCATCCTTATGGCAGAAAGTGAAGAGGAACTAAAGAGCCTCTTGATGAAAGTGAAAGAGGTGAGTGAAAAACCTGGCTGAAAACTCAACATCCAAAAAACTAAGATCATGGCATCCAGTCCCATCACTCCATGGCAAATAGATGGGGAAACAATGGAGACCATGACAGACTTTATTTTCTTGGTCTCTGAAATCACTGCAGTTGGTGACTGCAGCCTTGAAATTAAAAGATGCTTGCTCATGGAAGAAAGCTATGACCAACCAAGACAGCATATTAAAAAGCAGAGACTTATTCTGCCAACAAAGATCTGTATAGTCAAAGCTATGGTTTTTCCAGTAGTCATATATGGATGTGATAGTTGGACTATAAAGAAAGGTGAGCACTGAAGAATTGATGCTTTTGAACTGTGGTATTGAAGATTGCTGAGAGTCCCTTGGACTGCAAGGAGATCAAACCAATCAATCCTAAAGGAAATCAGTCCTGAATAATTGGAAGGACTGATGCTGAAGGTGAAGCTCCAATACTTTGGCCACCTGATGCAAATAACTGACTCATTGGAAGAGACCCTGATGCTGGGACAGATTGAAGACAGGAGCAAAAAGGGATGACAGAGGATGAGTTGGTTGCATGGCATCACTGTTTCGATGGACACGAGCTTGAGCAAACTCTGGGAGTTGGTGATGGACGGGGAAGTCTGATATGCTGCAGTCCATGGGGTCGCAAAGAGTCAGTCATAACCGAGCGACTTAACTAAACTGAGAATTTATTTTCTTAACTCTAAAATGAGAGTCAGGGTTAGAAGATTTAACCCATCTTTAACTAAGGTCTTTTGCACAAGTCCCTCATGACATATTGATAAGAGCGTGAGGCCAAGAATCTGGCAGACCTGGTTCTAAAATCCCAAGTCAGTCACTGACCAGGACAACCTCATATAAGTTACTTAGCCTATCTTTGTCTCAATTTTCTTCATGTGTAAATCAACCTCAGGAAATCACAAGGAGAATCAAAGGAGAGAATGGAAGTTGAAAGTGTTAACAACATGATACATATATACATATATATATGTACATAACATATTATATATATATATATAATATATATAAACAATATAATGCTGCCAACAGTTACTAAACTCTTGGGAAGCCATTAAATTATTTTTAGTTAATGTATGCTTAGTATAACAAATTTTAGTTAATAAACTCATTTTATCACAACCCTCAGCAGTAGGCACTGGTATTATCCCCATTTTACAGATGAAGAAGTGAAACACAGACAGGTTAAGATGCTTGCTTAAGATCACACAGCTAGCAATCTCCGTAAAGATGTGAAACCAGAGAGTCTGGCTCTAAAGTTCTGCATAATCATTTTGGTATGGTATTCTTCTCCAAGAGCCACATCCTTTAAAAAAAAAAGATTCACCAACCCTTTTGAAAAACTGATGAAAGTGTTGGACCCTCTGTCACCCAAAATACACAGAAATCCACACATATATGTTTTTACATACTATTTTAAGGAGTTCACTCACTGATCTTTACTACTACTACTAGCATAAATCCCTTCCATGTAGCTCATGTAGGTATCTCAGATTAAAACTCCTTCTCTTAGCTTCAAATCCTGTCATAACAGCTCAGATGTAGAAACAAAGAGGGAACAGCTGAGGCTCTTATGCTACACTCTACCGCTGCCTACTGGACTGCCTGCTGTAATGACAACATCGCCATACCTGGAGCTTAGAGACCTTTTTAAAATTTCCAGAGAGCTTTCATAAGAGGATGCTGTCACAGCTCAGGATTCCAAAACCCCAGTCTCAGTGGCCAGTGCCCAGAGTTCATCCTCCAGTCATTTTTGCTGAATTCTTCCTGTCCTTCACAGTACGGAGCGTTGGAACGTCGCCACCATTTTGACTTCTCAGACTGCGTCAGCACGAGTTCAGTTCAGTTTAGTGCAGTCGCTGAGTCGTGTCCGACTCTTTGCGACCCCATGAATTGCAGCACGCCAGACCTCCCTGTCCATCACCAACTCCCGGAGTTCACTCAAACTCATGTCCATTCAGTCGGTGATACCATCCAGCCATCTCATCCTCTGTCGTCCCCTTCTCCTGCCCCCAATCCCTCCCAGCAGCACGAGTTAGGTGACCAGCTTTTAGGATTCAGCAGAGGGCGCTGGAGTACATCTTTCGTGGTGGAGGTTGTGGTTAGCCAAATGGGTTGAAACCTCAACTTTCTGACCTGCTCTTTAGGGATTTGTCCACGCATTTTCTTCTCTGACTGAATAAACTTCCTTAGCACGCGCCCCCTCAAACCCTCTTAACCATTCTTGGCCTTCTGACTAAGGAGTGTTATTTTGTTTTTAGCAGTAAAGTTTTGACTTCCTTTTCTGATCTTTCATTTTCTTGCCTTTCACACTTGTTATACCCATCCCTGTAGTCATTTTTTTGCTGACCCTACTCCAGCACCAACCTGGGAGTAGTAATTAGATCACTGGACTGAGAATCAGACCAGAATTGCAGATTTAAGCTTTGCACTTTACTAGCTGCCGTCTATGGGGTCACACAGAGTCGGACACGACTGAAGCGACTTAGCAGCAGCAGCAGTTGTGTGACAAGTTCACTTGACCTCTCTAGGGTCTCAGTCCATAAAACTGAAAAAGATTGATTAATATCATAGGATCTTACTCATATCGATGGGCCTTTTGTGACCAGCTAGGATTGTAAGAAACTTCTCTCTTTATACTTTCAAAGTAGTTCTGCACCAGCGTGCAGTCGCTGAGTCCTATCTGACTCTGCAACCCCATGGACTTTAGCCCATCAGGTTACTCTGTCCATGTAATTTCCCAGGCAAGAGTAGTGGAGTGGGTGGGCCATTTCCTACTCTAGGGGATCTTTTTGACCCAGGGATCCAACCCGTGTCCTGCAGTGGCAGGTGGATTCATTTTCCCCAGGCCACTTGGGAGACCGTCCCTAAAGTAGTTCACCCCTACCTTAATTCTCAGGGCAATATCTCTAAATTATGCTTGCACACCCTTGTTTAAATCCTCTAATCCTTGCATTTTGCCCACGAGAAAGCTCAAATACTATGTTGTGAAATTAAAGATCTTCATAATCTGTTTTTTTTTTTTTTCTTCCTATCTGACCTCCACCTTTGCTGTTTCACTATCACAAATACCACAGTTTTCCCAGGTGCAATGCAGGAGATATAAGAGACATGGGTTTGAACCCTGGGTCAGGAGGATCTCTTGGAGAAGGGCAAGGCAACCCACTCCAGCATTTTTGCCTAGACAATCTCATGAACAAAGGAGCCTGGTGGGCTACAGTCTATAGGGTAGCAAAGAATTGGACATGACTGAAGTGATTTAGCACTCACACATACACCACGGTTTAGGTGGCATGGCTCCCATTGTAAAACAAACAAACAAAAAAAAAAAAAATGGGTTAGGCATGGATTTAATCATCATCCCAGTTTAGTTGAAATGTACCATGATTGTCTGTTTCATTATCTTTCCCCCAGTCTAGGCTGTGAGCTCCTAGAATGATGTGTGACACTTTGTAATTGTCAGTAAATATTTGTTTACTAAATGAATATGTATTGCTGGATCCCAAATAACTGTCACCATGTCAGGCATGTAGTTGGTGTTCAATGAATATTGAATGAATAAACTAACTTGAAATTCTCATCAACTGCTCAAATATCTCTTTCATCCTGTTTTCCCTCTTCAGTACTGTGTCAGGCATTAACTATCTCTACCTGGATTATGGGGAACTCTTTTAGCTAGTCTCTCCACACCTAGTCTTTCTCCCATTAAGAGACTGTTTCTTAAAATACAATTCTACAATACTATTACTTCTTCTAAAATCTTCTAGGACTCCTTATTTCCTAAGGATCAAGTTTAAACTCTTTTGCCTGGTAATCAAGCCCTGACTCTAGTTTGGAGCCCCAGGCAAACAGGATTACATCCTATTCCTCAATTTATGCTCTACTTGTCCCAATACATGCACAATAAGACCAGATGAGAAATGATAAGGACCCAAATGAGGTCCCAGGAAGTGGGGATAAAAAATAAGGGATGAAGTTAAAGAGACACGCACTTCAAAGGTAAGTCTCTCTTAGTTGTCTATATGCTTCAATTCACAAGCACTACCAAACTTCTTTAGGGAAATCTTCACTTCATCCTGGAAATAATAGAAGCCAAATTTCTTCAGGAGCTTCCTGTATGCCAAACATTATTCTAACTGCTTTGCATGCATTAATGAATTTAATCTTCACAGTTGCCTTTAGTGTAGATACTATTGGTGTCCTCCCTTCATGTATAAAGACACTGAGGCAGATTTAAGATTGTTGCCTGTTCTATGTCTTGTAACCAATGAAAATAGCAGATCTGGAACTAAACCTAGGTAGGCATACCCTGCAGTTGTGGTCTGAACTCCAACACTATCAGGTATTTCTGTTGGCTGTCATGGTACTGCCTATTTCAAAGTCTCCATTTCCATTTGTGATACTACCACTTTTCTTTTTTATTTAATTAAATTTATTTTTTAATTGAAGGAGCAATATTCTTTTGATTTCTGCCATACATCAACATGAACTGGCCATAGGTATACATATATTACCTCCCTCTTGAACCTCCCTCCCACCTTCCACCTGTTCCCACCCCTCTAGGTTGTTACAGAGTCACAGTTCTCTGAGTCATACAGAAAACTTCCTTTGGCTATCTGTTTTACATATGGTAGTGTATATGCTTCCATGCTACTCTCTCCATTCATTTCACCCTCTCCTTCCCCCACCTCCTGTCCTTGTTGAAAGCATCTATTCTTTGGTGCTCAGCCTTCTTTACAGTCCAATTCTCACATCAGTACATGACTACAGGAAAAACCATGGGAATAGCTGACATGAATTTCCTAATGTCTGAGGAAAACAAAAAGAAATATAAAAATACATAAAACAAAAAGAAAATATGGAACTGAAAAAACAACAGCCATACTTTAAAAAAATATTTATTTTTAATTGAAGGATAATTGCTTTACAGAATTTTGTTGGCCTCTGACAAACATCAACATGAATCAGCCATAAGTGCACGTATGTCCCAACCTTTTAAACCTCCCTCACACCTCCCTCCCAATCCCATCCCTCTAGGTTGTTACAGAGCCCCAGTTTGAGCTCCTTGAGTCATATAGTAAGTTCCCATTGGCTGTCTATTTTACATATGACAATTTATGTTTCTATGTTACACTCTCCATACACCCCGTCCTCTTCTCCTTCCCTCTCCACCATGCCCATAAGTCTGCTCTCTATGTATGCTTATGCACTGCTGCACTGCAAAGAGGTTCTTCAGCACCATCTTTCTACATTCCATATATATGCATTAATATACAATATTTGTTTTTCTCTTTCTGACTTGTTTCACTCTGTATAATAGGCTCTAGGTTCATCCACCTCACTAAAATTGACTAATGTGTTAATTATATGTTCCATTTTATGGCTGAGTAGTAGTCCACTGTATATATGTACCACAGATTCTAGACCCATTCATCTGTCGGTGGACATCTAGGTTGCTTCCATGTCCTAGCTATTGTAAATAGTGCTGCAAAGAACATGGGGTACATGTGTCTTTTTCAGTTTTCTCAGGGTTTATGCCTAGAAGTGGTATTGCTGGTTCGCATGGTGGTTTTATTCCTAGTTTTTAAAGGAATCTCCATACTGTCTTTCATAGTGGTTATATCAGTTTACATCACCACCAGCAGTGCATGAGGCTTCTCTTTTCTCCACACCCTCTCCAACGTTTATTGTCTGTAGAAGTTTTGATGATGGTCATTCTAACAGGTATGCGATGATACCTCACTGTAGTTTTGATTTGCATTTCTATAATAAGGAATGATGTTTAGCATCTTTTCATGTATTTAGTAGCTGTCTATCTGTATATCTTCCTTGGATAAATGTCTGTTTAGGTCTTCTGCCCACTTTTTGATTGGGTTGTTTGTCTGATATTGAGCTGCATGAGCTGTGTGTATATTTTGGAGATTAATCCTTTGGCAGTTGTTATATTTGCCATTATTTTTTCCCATTCTGAGGGTTGTCTTTTCACCTTGTTTATAGTTCCCTTCATTGTGCAAAAGTTCTTAAGTTTAATTAAATAACATTTGTTTGTTTTTGTCTTTATTTCCATTACTCTAAGATGTGGGCCATAGAAGATCTTGCTGTGATTTATATCATACAGTGCTCTGCCTATGTTTTCCTCTAAGAGTTTATAGTTTCTGATCTTATATTTAGATCTTTAACTTATTTTGATTTTTGTTTTTTGGTGTGTGTGTATGTATGATGTTAGGAAGTGTTGTAATTTTGTTCTTTTACACATTCCTGACCAGCTTTCCCTGAAGTACTTATTGAAGAGATTGTCTTTTCTCCATTGTATATTTTTGTCCCCTTTGTCACAGACAAAGTGCTCAGTGGTGTGTGGGTTTATCTCTGGGTTCTCTATCTTGTTCCATTGGTCTATACGTCTGTTTCTGTGCCAGTAGATACTGTCTTGATGAATGTAGCTTTGTAGTATAGTCTGGAGCCAGGAAAGTTGATTCCTCCAGCTCCATTCTTCTTTCTCAAGATTACTTTGACTATGAGGAGTCTTTTGTGTTTCCATACAAATTGTGAAATTATATGTGCTATTTCTGTGAAACATGCCTTTGGTAATTTGATTTGGATTGCATGAATATATAGATTGCATTGGGTAGTATAGTCATTTTCACAATATTGATTCTTCTATTCCAAGAACATGATATCTGGAAAAATGTCTATGAATGCCCTATGCCAATTTTTAAGTCAGGTTGTTGTTGTTGTTTGATGTTGACTTAAATGAGTTTTTGTATATATTTTATGTTAACGACCTACCAGAGGTTTACTGTATATTATCCATTTGTCAGATGCATGTAGCAAATATCTTCTCTCTTTCAGTTGGCAATCTTTTCATTTTGATGATAGTTTATCTCCACAGAATCTTTTTAGATTTATACAGTTTGATTTGTTTGTTATTATTTTGATTCTCTTGGCTGAGGAGACATATCCAAAAAATTATTTTTAAGACTGATGTCAAAGAGCATAATGTCTATGTTTTCTCTTAGATGTTTTATGGTTTCAGGTCTTACATTTAAGTCTTAATGCATTTAAAGTCAATGCTTACATGTGGTGTGAGAAAGAGGTTCACATTCCTTATTTCACATTTGGAAGATCGTCTTCCCCATATCACTTGTTGAATAGACTGTTTCCACCCCCCAAAAAATTGTATGTATATTCTTTTCTCCTTTGCCATACATTAGTTGACCATTTCATCATAGAATTGGAATGTAAAAGTAGGAAGTCAAGAGATAATCTTGAGTTACAGGCAAGTTTTCCCTTGAGATACAAAATGAAGCAGGGCAAAATTTAACAGAGTTTTGCCAAGAGAATGGACAACCCTCTTGGCAACCATCCTCTTCCAACAACAATTGAGACAACTCTACACATGGACATAGCCAGATGGTCAATACCAAAATCAGATTGATTATATTATTTGAGCCAAAGATGGAGAAGTTCTATACAGTCAGCAAAAAAAAAAAAAAAAAAAAAAGACCTGGAGCTAACTGTGGCTCCTTATTGCAAAGGAACTCCTTATTGCATCAGCTCTTTATTGCAAAATTCAGGCTTAATTAGAAGAAAGTAGGGAAAACCACTAAACCATTAGGCATGACCAACATCAAACCCGTTATTATTATAAAGTGGAGGTGACAAATAGATTACATCTGGTAGACAGAGTGCCTGAAAAACTATGGACAGAGGTTTGTAACATTGTAAAGGAGGCTGTGACCAACCATCCCCAAGAAAAAGAACTGCAGAAAGGGAACATGGTTGTCTGAGGAGGCCTTACAAATAGTTGAGAAGAAATGAAATGCAAAGAAGAGAGGAAATAAAGGAAAAATGAAGAAAGGCTATAAAATAAAGGAAAGAAAATAAAAGAAAGATTTTATTTCTTTAATATAAACAATATTTTATTCTCTTGGGTCTCAACTGAATGCAGAGTTCCAGAGAATAGCAAGGAGAGATAAAAAACCCTTCTTAAGTGAACAATGCAAAGAAATAGAGGAAAAGCAACAGAATGGGATAGATGAGAGATTTCTTCAAGAAAATTGGAAATACCAAGGAAATATTTAATGCAAAGATGGGCACAATAAAGGATAGAAATGGCATGGACCTAAAAGAAGCAGAAGAGATTAAGAAGAGGTGGCAAGAATACACTGAAGAACTATGCAAAAATGTCTTAATGACCCAGATAACCACGATGGTGTGGTCACTCACCTGGAGCCAGACATCCTGGAGTGTGAAGTTAAGTGAACCTTAGGAAGCATCACTATAAACAAAGGTAGTGGAGGTGATGGAATTGCAGCTGAGCTATTTTAATTTCTAAAAGATGATGCTATGAAACTGTTGCACTCAACATGCCAGCAAATTTGGAAAACTCAGCAGTGGCCACAGGACTGGAAAAGGTCAGTTTTCATTCCAGTACCAATGAAAGGTAATGCCAAAGAATGTTAACTACCTTGCAATTGTGCTTATTTCTCATGCTCACAAGGTAATCCTCAAGATTATTTAAGCTAGGCTTCAACAGTACATTAACCGAGAACTTCCAGATACACAAGCTGCATTTAGAAAAGGCAGAGAAACCAGAGATCAAATTGCCAACATCTACTCAATCATAGAAAAAGTAAGGGGATTCCAAAAATACATCTACTTCTGCTTTGTTGACGATGTGAAAGCATTTTTGTGGGTCACAACAAACTATGGAAAATTCTTAAAGAGATGAGAAAAACAGACCAACTTACCTGTCTCCTGAGAAATCTGTATGTAGGTCAAGAAGCAACAGTTTGAACTGGACATAGAACAATGAACTGGTTCAAAATTGAGAAAGGAGTATGTCAAGGCTGTATATTGTCACCCTGTTTATTTAAGTTATATTCAGAGTATATCATGCAAAATGCCAGGCTGGATGACTCACAAGCCAGAATCAAGATTTCCTGGAGAAATATCTGCAACCTAAGGTATGCTTATGATACCACCCGAATGGCAGAAATAGAAGGGGAACTAAAGAGCCTCTTGATGAAGGTGAAAGAGGAGAGTGAAAACACCGTCTTAAAGCTCAACATTCAAAAAAACTAAGATTATGGCATCTGGCCCCATCACTTCTTGGCAACTGGATAGGGAAAAACTAGAAAATAGTGACAGATTTTATTTTCTTCGGTTCCAAAATCACTGCAGATTGTAGATGCAGTCTTGAAATTAAAAGACTCTTGCTCCTTGAAGAGAAGCTATGACCAACCTAGACAGCATATTAAAATGCAGAGACATCACTTTGTTGACAAAGGTCAGTATAGTATAGCTATGGTTTCTCCAGTAGTCATGCAAGGATGTGAAAGTTGGACCATAAAGAAGGGTGGGCGCTGAAGAGTTGAGGCTTTGAATTGTGGTGCTGGAGAAGACTCTTGAGAGTCCCTTGGACTGCAAGGAGATCAAAGCATTCAGTTCTAAAGAAAATCAACCCTGAATATTCATTGGAAGACTTAGGCTGCAGCTCCAATATTTGGCCACCTGATGTGAAGAGCCAACTCATTGGGAAAGACCTTGATGCTGGGAAAGACTGAGGGTAAGAGTAAAAGGGAGTGGCAGAGGATGAGATGGTTAGATAGCAATGCTGACTCAATTGACAGGAGTTTGAGCCAACTCTAGGAGATAATGAAGGACAGGGAAGCCTGGCATGCTGCAGTTCATGGTTTGTCAAAAAGCCCAACACAACTTTGTTACAGAAAAATGAGCAGCAATTAGTCATGTGAATATGGGTTTGTTTCTGGGATCTCTTCTGTTTCATTAACCTATTTGTGTGTGTGCCAGTACCGAACTGTTCTGATTACTGTAGCTTTGTAGTATAGTGTGAAATCAGTTCAGTCACTCAGTCGTGTCCAACTCTTTATGACCCCACAGACTGCAGCATGCCAGGCTTTCCTGTCCATCCTCAACTCCCGGAGCTTGCTCAAACTCATGTCCATTGAGTTGGTGATGCCATCTAACCATCTCATCCTCTGTCATCATGTTCTCCTCCTGCCTTCAATGTTTCCCAGCATCAGAGTCTTTTCCAAGCAGTTAGTTCTTCTCATCAGGTGGTCAAAATATGAAATCAGGTTATCATACTTTCAGTTTTGTTCTTCTTCAAGACTATTTTTGGTATTTTGGGTGTCCTGTGTTTCCCTATACTTTTATAATTATTTGTTTTAACTGTTTTTCTTTCTTCCTTTTTAAGGAATTGCAAGTATTTTTACAATGTTTTCTTCTAATCCATGAACAAGGTATACCTTTCCATTATTTAACACTCTCTTCAATTTCTTTCATCTCTGTCTTATAGTTCTCTGTGTACTGATTGCTTAGCTCCTTAGAATTATTCACAGCTATTATAGTCTTTTAATACAATTGAAAATGGTATTGTTTTCTTAATTTATTTTTTTAATAATTCCTTTTTTAGTGTATAGAAGAATTGATGCTGAACTGTGGTGTTGAGAAGACTTTGAGAGTCCCTCAACCAGTCCATTCTGAAGGAGATCAGCCCTGGGATTTCTTTTGAAGGAATGATGCTCCTTGGAAGAAAAGTTATCACCAATCTAGATAGCATATTGAAAGGCAGAAGCTGAAACTCCAGTACTTTGGCCACCTGGATTTCTTTGGAAGGAATGATGCTAAAGCTGAAGGTCCAGTACTTTGGCCACCTCATCTGAAGAGTTGACTCATTGGAAAAACTCTGATGCTCGGAGGGATTGGGGCAGGAGGAGAAGGGGACGACAGAGGATGAGATGGCTGGATGGCATCACTGACTCAATGGACATGAGTTTGGGTTCCGGGAGTTGGTGATGGACAGGGAAGAGTTGACTTCTACTAACTGGGTTTTTTTTTTTTTTTTCAATTCTTTTTCTACATTTTTTTTGTTGTAACTTAATTTGCTTTATTTTGAAAAGACTTTGATGATTTGGGATTGTGCAGGATTGATTTCCTCAGTGAGCAGGCCAACAAAGGAGAATGGTTTTCTAGGGGAATGTGAAAGTTGGACCAGAGGATGAGATGGCTGAGGCTGGCAAGCCAGTCAATCCTAAAGGAAATCAGTCCTGAATATTCATTAGAAGGACTGATGCTGAAGCTGAAGCTCCAATACTTTGGCCACCTGATCTGAAGAACTGTCTCATTAGAAAAAACCTGATTTTGGGAAAGACTGAAGGCTGAGGAGAAGGGGACAACAGAGTACGAGATGGTTGGATGGCATCACTGACTCAATGGACATGGGTTTGAGCAAGCTCTGGGAGATGGTGAAGGACAGGGAAGCCTGGCGTAGTGCAGTCCATGGGGTCACAAAGAATCGGACATGACTGAGAGACTGAACAACAAAAGCATATTGTTTTGACACCGTGTGTTTGTGTTTTTGTAGGTTTTTTTTTTTTTTTTTTCCTTGTGGTTGATTTTAGTCTCATACCTGTTAGGGAAATAAAAATGGAGATAGTCTTCTTTAGGCTTCAAAAGCAGGAGAGCAGGCCTCTAACTTCTGACCCTTCCCGGACTATGTGAGTGTCTGCAAGCACACCAATTGTTACCAGTAAGTCAAATGGCACTTTAGAGAAGAGAAGGAGTGGGTCAGCCTTGGCCAGCCCCTGGGCTCTGGGAAATCTTGTGACTCACAAGATGAAACAAATAGCATTGTAAAGTTAAAGAAAAATTAGAATTGTATTTTTTCTTGCACACTGATGATGATATCAGTTTAAAACCTCAAATTATAAGCAGTAGTCCCCAAAACTGCAATTTGAAGTCTCACCTGCACCACCAAGGGTCCTTTACCCAACTGGGACTCCAGATTGCTATTACTCAGGACTTCAAATCTTGATGTAGGTCTCCGCCCAGTTTGGTGATATATATGCTGTTATCTCTCTATATTTCTATTTCTTTTAATGACTGCATATTGAAATTAAGGTAAATAATCCTCTCTTAAAATTGAAATTGTTTATTTTTGTGTAACAAGTGGTTTCTTTCGTTAACGAATCCTTCTAATCTAAAACTAAAGTAAAACTTTCAGCAAAATAATATGTTTATGGTCAAAAAAGATGCTTGAAATTATTTCAATCTTTATAAATTTATCAAGATTTGCTTTGTGCCTAGCATGCATTCTATAGTGGAGAATGTTCAATGTGCACTTAAAAAGAATGTGTTTTTTGCTGCTTTTGGATGGAATATTCCCTATCATCTCCCTCTGATCTAAGTTCAAATGTATTATAAAATCCCTGAATTTTATCCTCCCTCCAATATGTTGACATGTATTTTACATCATTTTTGTTTTGTGTATCCCTTAGCTTCTTTTTCTGGATGTACATGATTTTATTGCTTTTTCGCCTTTTGTCCTTATTAGCTTTCTATATGTTTTTTGTAGTACCTTTACTGCATATTTGTCTTTACTAATGAAATTTTCTTTCATAATTTTTATATTGCTCTTTGTGGCCTTTCTTTTCCACTTAAGAAGCCCCTTTAACACTTCCTGTAAAGCTGGTTTCATGGTGCTCAACTCATTTACCTTTTGCTTGTCTGTAAAATCTTTGATCTCTTGGTCAAACTTGAAAGATAGCTTTGTTGTGTAGAGTATTCTTGTATTTTTCCCCTTTATTTGCTTTAATTATACTATGCCTATTCTTGTATATTTCCCCTTTATTTACTTTAATTATACGATGCCATCCCCTTCTAACCTGTAGATTTTCTGTTGAAATGTCAGTTGATAGCCTTACAGGAGCTCCATTGTTAGTACTTTACTGATTTTTCCTTCCTGCTTTTAATATTTTCACTTCATCTTTAACTTTTGTCATTTTAATTGCAATGAATCTTGTTGCATTCCTCTTTGGGTGGATCTTGTTTGAGACTCTTTGTTTCCTGGACGTGGATATTTGATTCCTTTCCCATGTTAGGGAATTTTTCAGCCAAATATGTTTTCAAATAAGTTCCCTGTTCTCTTTCTTTTTCTTCTGGGACCCCTACAATGGAAACGTTAATATACTTGATGTTGTCTCAGAGGTCTCTTAAGCTGCCCTCATTTAATTTTTTTTTTTCTTCTATTCATGTTATGTAATTTCCGCTATTCTGTCTTATATTTTGCTAATCCATTTCTCTGAGTCATCTGATCAACTGTTGATTCCTAAAAAATAATAAATATTATTTATTTCAGATATTGTAATCTTTAGATTTATTTGGTTCTTCTTTACATAACTTTTTGTTACTCTTCTTACTGTGTTCTTCCATTCTTATTTTGAGTTCTTTGAAGATCATTAGGATCATTACCTTGAGTTCTTTATTGTGGAGATTAATTATCTCTTCACTTAGCTCTTGTGGGGGGCGGTCATCTTGTTTTTGTTTCAAAAATAATTTTATGTCATTTTATTTTGCCTGCCTGATTCTCTGTGTTTATGTTCATGCATCATGTAAGTTTGTTATACTTCCCAGTCTTAGAGAGGTAGCATTATGTAGGAGACATTCTATGAGGTTCAGCCACACACTCCCCTCTTTTCAACAGATCTACGTCCTCTAGAGTTGCCCTTTATGTGGGTGAGTGGGTTATTCTTTCACAGTCAGGCCAACTACTCTGGACATGTGATTAGGCATAATTTTCCCTGGCCCAGTTGGTTGCCAGATTCTTCCAAATGCAGAGGCTGGCTGCTGGCCCATGGTGGTTGGGACAATATCACATAGCAGATAACTTTAGGGACTCCCTGGTACTGTTAGTTCACTGCCAACTCAGGGATCCCAGAGCTTGTGTCAGTCCAAAGGTGGGTGGGGCCAGGTCACAGGGCCACTGACTGAGAGGACAAAACTGTTTCTAAACTGATGTATACCCTCTGGTGGACAAGGCAAGAGCCCAGGGAGACAAGGTGCTGGTGCCCACACATTGATATATACAGCCAGGTCCTGGACCTAGTGCTAGCCCACTAGGCATGGTATGTCTCAATATGGCTGGCTTAGGGTTCCTAGGGCTACAAAAAGACCCCTATTAGGGGTGTCATGACCTAGTGCAACTGGGAGGCTTGGCGGCGGCAGGGGGGGGTGTCTATGTTTGCTTCCAGACTTGCTATCATTAGTAGCTTAACTTCAAGAGTCCTAAGACTTATGCCAGCAGGCTGATGGAAGGGGCTGTGTCCTGACACTAAAAAGCTATAGGGAGGATTCCGGAATAGTATTTGCTCACACCAGTGTCCTTGTGGTAGAATGAGCTCACCAAGATGACTAATGCCAGTTCTGTGTCCTCAGGGTGTGTCTTAGTTGCCTCCTGCCTCTCCCAGAGCACTTGAAGATCAGCAAGTGAAGCTGAATCAGATGTCTTTCAAATTACTGTCTTAGGTGCCAGATTTTGTGTGTGCCCTTTAAGAGTCTCTGTTATCCACAGCTTTTTCGTTCTCCAAAAGCAGGCCTTCTAGCCTTAAATACCAATGTTCTGGGTATTCGTTTTCTTTGTGCAGTATCCCTGGGCTGGGGAGCCTGATGTGGGGCTCAGATACCTTACTTCTTGGGTAGAACCACTGCAGTTATGATTAATCCTCAATTTGTGCGTTGCCTACTTGAGATTGTGGGTTTTGACTAGCACATTGCCAAACTACTTGCCTGTATCATTGTCATTACTATTTTATAATTTTAGTTGTTGAGATCTTTTCTACTAGTCTTCAGCTTGATTTCTTTGATGATTTTTCTGTAAATAGTTGCAATTTTTGTGTGCCAATGGGAGGAGGTAAGCTCAGGGTCTTCCTACTTCACCAGTATAGCCACTCCATGTCTTCTGTTTTTCTTAATGTAGGCATTTATTGCTATAAATTTCCCTCTCAAATCTATTTATTGCTGCACCCCATTTTTTGATATATTGCAGTTACATTTTAATTTGCTTCAAGATTCTTTTTTCTTTCCTTTTCTTTTGTGGTCCATTTGTTATTCAGATGTGTAATTATTAATTTTTGCAACTTGTAAATTTTGTAATTATAATTTTTCCAGTTTGCTTGTGTTGTATATTCCATACATTTTGTTCATAAAAGATTTGATATTTCAATCTTACATTTTCTTTTTTTTAAATTTTATTTTATTTTTAAACTTTACAAAATTGTATTAGTTTTGCCAAATATCGAAATGAATCCACCACAGGTATACATGTGTTCCCCATCCTGAACCCTCCTCCCTCCTCCATCCCCATACAATCCCTCTGGGTCGTCCCAGTGCACCAGCCCCAAGCATCCAGTATCGTGCATTGAACCTGGACTGGCAACTCGTTTCATACATGATATTATACATGTTTCAATGCCTTTCTCCCAAATCTTCCCACCTTCTCCCTCTCCAACAGAGTCCATAAGACTGTTCTATAAAGACTATACTTTCAGGGATCATTTCTATAGTTCGTTCTTACATTTTCTAAAGCTTGTTTTTTGACCTAAAGTCATCTATTGTGTAGAATATTCTGTGTGTGCTTGAGAAGTATGTGTATTTTGGTAGTGCTTGGTGGAATATTCTATATATTTCTATTGTGTCAATGTGGACTAAGATATAGTTCAAATCAAATATTTCCTTATTGGATTTTCTGCCTGGATGATCTTTCCTTTATTGAAAGTGGAATGTTGGAGACACCTATTACCACTGTATTAGGGTCTGTTTTTCCATTTATTTCTCTTTTCAAATCTGGTCAGTTTAGTTCAGTTCGGTCGCTCAGTCGTGTTCTACTCTTTGTGACCCCATGAATCATAGCATGCCAGGCCTCCCTGTCCAACACCAACTCCCGGAGTTCACTCAAACTCACGTCCATCGAGTCAGTGATGCCATCCAGCCATTTCATCCTCTGTCGTCCCCTTTTCCTCCTGCCTCCAATCCCTCCCAGCATTAGAGTCTTTTTCAATAAGTCAACTCTTCACATGAGGTGGCCAAAGTACTGGACTTTCAGCTTTAGCATCATTCCTCCCAAAGAACACCCAGGGTTGATCTCCTTCAGAATGGACTGGTTGGATCTCCTTCCAGTTCAAGGGACTCTCAAGAGTCTTCTCCAACACCACAGTTCAAAAGCATCTGTTCTTCAGCACTCAACTTTCTTCACAGTCCAACTCTCACATCCATACATGACAACTGGAAAAACCAGAGCCTTGACTAGATGGACCTTTGTTGCCAAAATAATGTCTCTGCTTTTGAATATGCTATCTAGGTTGGTCATAACTTTCCTTCCAAAGAGTAAGTGTCTTTTAAATTCATGGCTTCAATCATCATCTGCAGTGATTTTGGAGCCCAGAAAAATAAAATCAAGCCACTATTTCCCCCATCTATTTGCCATGAAGTGATGGGACTGGATGCCATGATCTTCGTTTTCTGAATGTTGAGCTTTAAGCCAACTTTTTTACTCCCCACTTTCACTTTCATCAAGAGGCTCTTTAGTTCTTCTTCACTTTCTGCCGTAAGGGTGGTGCCATCTGCATATCTGAGGTTATTGATATTTATCCTGGCAATCTTGATTCCAGCCTGTGTTTCCTCCAGCCCAGTGTTTCTTATGATGTACTCTGCATATAAGTTAAATAATCAGGGTGACAGTATATAGCCTTGATGTACTTCTTTCCCAATTTGGAACCAGTCTGTTGTTCCATGTCCAGTTCTAATTCTTGCTACCTGACCTGCATACAGGCTTCTCAAGAGGCAGGTCAGGTGGTCTGGTATTCCCATCTCTTTCAGAATTTTCCACGGTTTATTGTGATCCACACAGTCAAAGGCTTTGGCATAGTCAATAAAGCAGAAATAGATGTTTTTCTGGAACTCTCTTCCTTTTTTGATGATCCACAGATGTTGGCAATTTGATCTCTGGTTCCTCTACCTTTTGTAAAACCAGCTTGAACATCTGGAAGTTCACTGTTCACATATTTCTGAAGTCTGGCTTGGAGAATTTTGAACATTACTTTACTAGTATGTGAGATGAGGGCAATTGTGTGGTAGTTTAAGCATTCTTTGGCATTGCCTTTCTTTGGGATTGGAATGCTGGCTTGGAGAATTTTGAACATTACTTTACTAGTATGTGAGATGAGGGCAATTGTGTGGTAGTTTAAGCATTCTTTGGCATTGCCTTTCTTTGGGATTGGAATGCAAACTGACCATTTCCAGTCCTGTGGCCACTGCTGAGTTTTCCAAATGTGCTGGCATATTGAGTGCAGCACTTTCACAGCACCCTCTTTTAGGATTTGAAATAGCTCAACTGGAATTCCATCACCTCCACTAGCTTTGTTCATAGTGATTCTTCCTAAGGCTCACTTGACTTCGCATTCCAGGATGTCTGGCTCTGGGTGAGTGATCACACCATCGTGATTATCTGGGTTGTGAAGATCTTGTTTGTACAGTTCTTCTGTGTATTCTTGCCATCTCTTCTTAATGTCTTCTGCTTCTGTTAGGTCCTTACAATTTGTGTCATTTATTGAGCCCATCTTTGCATGAAATGTTACCTTGGTATCTCTCATTTTCTTGAAGAGATCTCTAGTCTTTCCCATTCTATTATTTCTCTCTATTTTTTTGCACTGATTGTTGAGGAAGGCTTTTTTATCTCTCCTTGCTATTCTTTGGAACTCTGCATTCAAACGGGTATATCGTTCTTTTTCTCCTTTGCTTGTTGCTTCCCTTCTTTTCACAACTATTTGTAAGGCCTCCTCAGACAGCCATTTTGCTTTTTTGCATGTCTTTTCCATGGGGATGGTCTCGATTTCTGTCTCCTGTACAATGTCACGAACTTCCGTCCATAGTTCATTAGGCACTTTGTCTGTCAGATCTAGTCCTTTAAATCTATTTCTCACTTCTACTATATGGTCATAATGGATTTTATTTAGGTCATACCTGAATGGTGTAATGGTTTTCTGCACTTTCTTCAATTTCATTCTGAATTTGGCAATAAGGGGTTCATAATCTGAGCTACAGTCAGCTCCCAGTCTTGTTTATGCTGACTGTATAGAGCTTCTCTATCTTTGGCTGCAAAGAATATAATCAATCTGATTTTGGTGTCGACCATCTGGTGAAGTCCATGTGTAGAGTCTTCTCTTGTGTTTTTGAAAGATGGTGTTTGCTATGGCTAGTGCATTCTCTTGGCAGAACTCTGCCTTTGCCCTGTTTCAATCTGTACACCAAGGCCAAATTTGCCTGTTACTCCAGGTGTTTCTTGACTTCCTACTTTTGCATTCCAGTCCCCTATAATGAAAAGGATATCTTCTTTGGGTGTTAATTCTAGAAGGTCTTGTAAGTCTTCATAGAACTGTTCAACTTCAGCTTCTTCAGCATCACTGGTCAGGGCATAGACTTGGATTACCGTGATGTTGAATGGTTTGCCTTTTGAATGAATAGATCATTCTCTCATTTTGAGACTGCATCCAAGCACTGCATTTCAGACTCTTTTGTTGACCATTATGGCTACTCCATTTTTTCTAAGGGATCATTACCCACCATAGTGGATATAATGGCCATCTGAGTTAAATTCACCGATTCCAGTCTGTCTTAGTTCTCTGATTCCTGGAATGTCAATGTTCACTCTTGCCATCTCCTGTTTGACCACTTCCAATTTGCCTTGATTCATAGACCTAACATCCAGCAGCTGCACAGGATGGCACAGAAGCACAGCGACTGCAATGGACGGGGCAGAAACAAGGCCAAGAAGCGCTACCCCAAGTCCAAGGTCAGGGGCAGCGGCTGAAAGGAGCTACCCCACGCCCAAGGTAACCAGTGGCGGCTGAGCTTTGCTGGAGCAGCCATGAAGAGATACCCCATGTTCAAGGTAAGAGAAACACAAGTCAGATGGTAGGCACTGAGAGAGGGCCTCAGAGGGCAAACAGATGGAAACCGCAATCACAGACAACTAGCCAATCTGATCACGCAGACCACAGCTTGTTTAACTCAATGAAACTAAGCCATGCCATGTGGGGCCACCCAAGATGGACGGGTCATGGCAGAGAGGTCTGACAGAATGTGGTCCACTGGAGAAGGGAATGGCAAACCACTTCAGTGTTCTTGCCTTGAGAACCCCATAAAGAGCATGAAAAGGCAATAAGATAGGACACTGAAAGATGAACTCCCCAGGTCGGTAGCTGCCCAATATGCTCAGTGGAGATTTAACTGCAGAAAGAATGAAGGGATGCAGCCAAAGCAAAAACAACATTCAGTTTTGGATGGGACTGGTGATAGAAGCAAGGTTCGATGCTGTAAAGAGCAATATTGTATAGGAACCTGGAATGTTAGGTCCATGAATCAAGGCAAATTGGAAGTGGTCAACAGTGCAAGAGAGTTCCTTTAACTCCACGCCCCTCTACATTTTCTTTTTGTAAACTTTTTGATGATGAACATTCTGACAAGTGTGACATAGTATCTCACTTTTTTTTTTTGATTTGCATTTTCCTAACAATGACTGATGTTGAGCATCTTTTCATGTGTTTATTAGCCATCTGAATGTCTTCTTTGTAGAAATGTCTGTGTAGGCATTTTCCCACTTTTTATTTGGTTGTTTTTCTGATTTTTTTAAATATAAATTTATTTATTTTAATTGAAGGCTAATTACTTTACAATATTGTATTGGTTTTGCCATACATCAACATGAATCTGCCATAGGTGTACATGTGTTTCCCATCCTGAACCCCCTCCCACTTCCCTCCCCATACTGTCCCTCTGGGTCACCCCAGTGCACCAGCCCCAAGCATCCTGTATCCTGCATTGAACCTGGACTGGCGATTCATTTCTTATATGATATACATGTTTCAATGCCATTCTCCCAAATCATCCCACCCTCTCCCTTTCCCACAGAGTCCAAAAGAGTGTTCTATACACCTGTGTCTCTTTCGCTGTTTCACATACAGAGTTGTGTGTGTTGTTTGTATGTTTTGGAAATTAATCCTTTTTCAGTTGTTTCACTTGCTGTTATTTTCTCCCATTCTAAAAGTTGTCTTTTTACATTGTTTATAGTTACCTTTGCTGTGCAAAAGCTTTTACGTTTAACTAGGCCCCACTTGTTTATTTTTGTCTTTATTTCCAGTACTCTATGACATGGGTCATAGAGGATATTGCTTTGTTTTACGTCATCCAGTGTTCTGCCTATGTTTTCCTCTAAGAGTTTTACAGTTTCTGGTGTTACATTTATATCTATAATGTAATATTGAGTTTATCTTTGTGTATGGTGTTAGGAAGTGTTCTAATTTCATTCTTTTACACATAGCTGTCCAGTTTTCCCAGCACAACTTATTGCAGCAGCTATCTTAGCCCCATTGTATATTCTTGCTTTCTTTGTCAAAAATAACATACCCATAGGTTCATGGGTTTATCTCTGGCTATCTATCTTTTTCCATTGGTGTACATTTCTGTTTTTTTTTTTTCCCCCAGTACCATAATGTATTGATGACTGTAGCTTTGTAGTATAGTCTGAAGTCAGGAAGGTTGATTCCTACAGCTCCATTCTTCTTTATCAAGACTGCTTTGGACTCTGTGGGAGAGGGAGAGCGTGGGATGATTTGGGAGAATGGCATTGAAACATGTATAATATCATATATGAAATGAGTCGCCAGTCCAGGTTGGATGCATGATACTGGATGCTTGGGGCTGGTGCACTGGGACGACCCAGAGGGATGGTATGGGGAGGGAGGTGGAAGGAGGGTTCAGGATGGGAAATACACGTATACCTGTGGCAGATTCATTTTTATATATGGCAAAACCAATACAATATTGTAAAGTTAAAAAAAAAAAAAGACTGCTTTGGTTATTCGGGGAATTTTGTGTTTCCTTATGAAATATGAGATTTTTTTTCTTCTAGTTCTGTGAAAAATCTCATTGGTAATTTGATAGGGATTGCATTGAACTTGTTGATTGCATTTGATTGTATTGTCATTTTCACAATATTGATTTTTCCAACCCAAGAACATGGAATATCTCTCCATATGCTTATGTTGTCTTTGATTTGTTTCATTAGTGTTTTATAGTTTTCTTTATACAGCTTTTTTTGTCTCCTTAGGTAGATTTATTCTTAGATATTTTATTATTTTTATTGCAATGGTCAATGGGATTGATTCCTTTCTTTCTATTTCTGGTTTTTCATTGTTAATATATAGGAATGCAAGCAAATTATATGTATTAATTTTGTATCCTGGGGCTTTACTATATTTATTGATTAGCTCTAAGTAATTTTCTGGTTTTGTCTTCAGGGTTTTCTGTGTAAAGGATCATGTCATCTTTAAACAGTGAGAATTTTGCATCTTCTTTTCCAATCTGCATTTCTTTCTTTCTTTTCTCTGATTGCCATAGTTAGGACTTCCAAAACTATGTTGAATAATAGTGAGGAGAGTGGACACACTTGTCCTGTTCATGATCTTAGAGGGAATGCTTTCAGCTTTTCACCACTGAGCATAATGTTTGCTGTGGGTTTATCATATATGGCCTTTACAGTATTGAGGTAGATTTCCTATATGCCCATTTTTTTAGAAGTTTTTTTTTTTAATCATAAAAGGGTGCCAAAATTTGTCAAAGGCTTTTTCTCTATCTATTGAGATTATCATATGTTTTTTATCTTTTAATTTGGTAATATGGTTTATCATATCAATTGATTTACATATATTGAAGATACTTGCATCCCTGGGATGGAGAAGGTAATGGCACCCCACTCCAGTACTCTTGCCTGGAAAATCCCATGGACGGAGGAACTTACTGGTGGGCTGCAGTCCATGGGGTCGCAAAGAGTTGGACATGACTGAGCGACTTCACTTTCACTTTTCACTTTCATGCGTTGGAGAAGGAAATGGCAATCCACTCCAGTGCTCTTGACTGGAGAATCCCAGGGACGGCAGAGCCTGGTGGGCTGCCGTCTATGGGGTCGCACAGAGTTGCACATGACTGAAGTGATGTAGCAGCAGCAGCAGCATCCCTGGGATAAACCTGACTTGATCATGGTGCATGATCTTTTTAATGTGTTGTTGAATTCTTTTCACTAAAATTTTGTTGAGGATTTTTGCATCTATGTTATTCAGTGATATTGTCCTGTATTTCTCTTTTTTTGTGTGTGTTGTTTTTGTCTGGTTTTGGTATCAGGGAGATAATTAACTCATAATGAATTTGGAAATGTTTCTTACTCTATGATTTAAGGTCTTCTCTGGTGGCTCAGAGGTTAAAGCATCTGCCTGCAATGCGGGAGACCTGGATTCAATCCCTGGGTCAGGAAGATCCCCTGGAGAAGGAAATGGCAACCCACTCCAGTATTCTTGCCTGGAGAATCCCATGGACGGAGGAGCCTGGTGGGCTACAGTCCATGGGGTCGCAAAGAGTTGGACACGACTGAGCGACTTCACTTTCACTTTCTGCAATTTAAAACAATTGTTTATTTTTAATTGAAGGATAAATGCTTTATCATATTGTGCTGGTTTCTACCAAATGTCAACATGAATCAGCCATAGGTTTACCTATTTCCTTTTTCATTTAGAATGAGAGGCATTAGCTCTTTTCTAAATGCTTGATAGAATTCACCTGTGAAGCCTTTGGCCCTGGGCTTTTGTTTTTGGGAAATTTTGAACACAGTTTCAATTTCGGTGCTTTTAATTGGCTTGTTCATAATTTCTATTTCTTCTTGGTTCAGTCTTAGGAAGATTGAATTTTTCTAAGAATCTGTCCACTTCTTCCAGATTGTCCGTTTTATTGTCATTTAGTTGCTCATAACTGTGGTGTTGGAGAAGACTTTTGAGAGTCCCTTGGACTGATAGGAGATCAAACCAGTCAATCCTGAAGGAAATCAGTCCTGAATATTCTTTGGAAGGATTGATGTTGAAGCTGAAATTCCAATATTTTGACCACCTGATTCAAAGAACTGATTCATCAGAAAAGACCCTGATGCTGGGAAAGATTGAAGGCAGGAGGAAAGGGGATGACAGAAGATGAGATCTTTGGATGGCATCACCAACGTGATGGATATGAATTTGAACAAGCTCCGGGAGTTGGTGGTGGACAGGGAAGCCTGGCATGCTGCAGTCCATGGGGTCGCAAAGAGTCAGACATGACTGAATGATTGAGATGAAATGAACTGAATAGCCTCTTATGATCCTTTGTATTTCTGCATTGTCTGTTGTAGCTACTTTTTCATTTCTAACATTGCTGATTCTTCTCTCTCTCTCTCTCTTTTTTTTTTTTTTTGATATTTCTGGCTAAAGATTTGCTAATTTTATCTTCTCAAGGAACCAGCTTTTAGTTTTATTAATCTTTAGTATTGTTCCCTTCATTTCTTTTTCATTTATATCTCCTCTGATCTTTATGATTTCTATCCTTCTGCTAACTTTGAAGTTTTTTAATTCTTCTTTTTCCTATTGTTTTAGGTGTAAAGTTAGGTTATCTATTCAATGTTTTTCTTGTTTCTTGAGGTAGGATTGCATTGTTATAAACTTCCCCCTTAGATCTGCTTTTGCTTCATCCTATAGGTTATCATGTTTTTTGTCATTTGTTTGTAGGAAGTTTTTTATTTTCCCTTTGATTTCTTCAGTAACCTGTTCATTATGTAGAAGTGTATTGTTTAATCACCATGTGTTTGTATTTTTTACAGGTTTTTTCCCCCATAATTGATATCTAGTCCCAAAGCATTGTGCTTAGAAAAGATACTTGATACAATTTCAATTTTCTGAAATTTACTGAGGTTTGATCTGTGATGCAAGATTTGGTCTATCCTAGAAAATGTTCCATGTGCACTTGAGAAGAAAGTACATTCTTCTGTATTTGGATGGAATGTCCTGAAGATATCAATTAGATCCATCTGGTCTAATTTGTCATCTAAGACTTGTGTTTCCTTATTAGTTTTCTGTTTTGATGCTATCTTCATTGGTGTAAGTGGTGTGTTTATGTGGTAATAATTTACTATTCGGAGAAGGCAATGGCACCCCACTCCAGTACTCTTGCCTGGAAAATCCCATGGACGGAGGAGGCTGGTAGGCTGCAGTCCATGGGGTCGCTAAGAGTTGGACAGGACTGAGCGACTTCACTTTCACTTTTCACTTTCATGCATTGGAGAAGGCAATGGCAACCCACTCCAGTGTTCTTGCCTGGAGAATCCCAGGGATGGCAGAGCCTGGTGGGCTTCCATCTATGGGGTCACACAGAATCGGAAACGACTGAAGTGACTTAGCAGAAATTTACTATTATTAGTAAAGGAGTGGTGCGTTGGCTGTGCATAAGCAGGAGGGCCCAGAAGAGCTACTCCATGTTCAAGGTCAGGAGGGGCGGCAGTGAAGAGATAACCCTTGTCCAAGGTAAGGAGCAGCGGCTGTGCTTTGCTGGAGCAGCCGTGAAGAGATACCCCATGTCCAAGTTAAGAGAAACCCAAGTAAGACAGTAAGTGTTGCGAGAAGGCATCATAGGGCAGACACACTGAAACCATAATCACAGAAAACTAGTCAATCTAATCACACAGACCACAGCCTTATCTAACTCAGTGAAATGAAGCCATGCCCTGTGGAGCCACCCAAGATGGGAGGGTCATGTTGGAGAGGTCTGACAGAATGTGGTCCACTGGAGAAGGGAATGGCAAACCACTTCAGGATTCTTGACTTGAGAGCCCATGAACAGTATGAAAAGGCAAAATGATAGGATACTGAAAGAGGAACTCCCCAGGTTGGTAGGTGCCCAATATGATACTGGAGATCAGTGGAGAAATAACTCCAGAAAGAATGAAGGAATGGAGCTAAAGCAAAAACAATACCCAGTTGTGGATGTGACTGGTAATAGAAGGAAGGTCGGATGCTATAAAGAGCAATATTGTATAGGAACCTGGAATGTTAGATCCATGAATCAAGGCAAATTGGAAGTGGTCAAACAGGAGATGGCAAGAGTGAATGTTGACATTCTAGGAATCAGCGAACTCAAATGGACTGGAATGGGTGAATTTAACTCAGATGGCCATTATATCCACTATGGTGGGTAATAATCCCTTAGAAGAAATGGAGTAGCCATCATGGTCAACAAAAGAGTCCGAAATGCAGTACTTGGATGCAATCTCAAAAACGACAGAATGATCTCTATTCGTTTCCAAGGCAAACCATACAATATCACAGTAATCCAAGTCTATGGCCCAACCAGTAATGCTGAAGAAGCTGAAGTTGAACAGTTCTATGAAGACCTACAAGACCTTTTAGAACTAACACCCCAAAAATATGTCCTTTTCATTATAAGGGACTGGAATGCAAAAGTAGGAAGTCAGGAAACACCTGGAGTAACAGGCAAATTTGGCCTTGGTGTACAGAATGAAGCAGGGCAAAGGCTAATAGAGTTCTGCCAAGTGAACGCACTTGTCATAGCAAACACCCTTTTCCAACAACACAAGAGAAGACTCTACACATGGACATCACCGGATGGTCAACATGGAAATCAGATTGATTATATTCTTTGCAGCCAAAGATGGAGAAACTCTATACAGTCAGCAAAAACAAGAGCAGGAACTGACTGTGGTTCTGATCATGAACTCCATATTGCCAAATTCAGACTTAAATTGAAGAAAGTAGGGAAAACAATTAGACCATTCAAGTATGACCTAAGTCAAATCCCTTATGATTATGCAGTGGAAGTGAGAAACAGATTTAAGGGACTATACCTGATAGACAGAGTGCCTGATGACATTGTACAGGAGACAGGGATCAAGATCATCCCCATGGAAAAGAAATGCAAAAAAGCAAAATGGCTCTCTGGGGAGGCCTTACAAATAGCTGTGAAAGGGAGAGAAACAAAAAGCAAAGGAGAAAAGGAAAGATGCAAACATCTGAATTCAGAGTTCCAAAGAATAGCAAGGAGAGAAAAGAAAGCCTTCCTCAGCAACTGATGCAAAGAAATGGAGGAAAACAACAGAATGGGAAAGACTAGAGATCTCTTCAAGAAAATTAAAGATACCAAAGGTACATTTCATGCAAAGATGGGCTCGATAAGGGACAGAAATGGTATGGACCTAAAAGAAGCAGAAGATATTAAGAAGAGGTGACAAGAATACACAGAAGAACTGTACAAAAAAGAGGTTCATGACCAAGATAATCACGATGGTGTGATCACTCACCTAGAGCCAGACATCCTGGAATGTGAAGTCAAGTGGGCCTTAGAAAGCATCACTATGAACAAAGCTAGTGGAGGTGATGGAATTACAGTTGAGCTTTTTCAAATCCTGGAAGATGATGCTGTGAAAGTGCTGCACTCAATATGCCAGCACATTTGGAAAACTCAGCAGTGACCACAGGACTGGAAAATGTCAGTTTTCATTCCAATCCCAAAGAAAGGCAATGCCAAAGAATGCTCAAACTACCACACAATTGCACTTATCTCACACGCTAGTAAAGTAATGCTCAAAATTATTCAAGCCAGGCTTTAGCATAGGTGAACCGTGAACTTTTAGATGTTCAAGTTGATTTCAGAAAAGGCAGAAGAACCAGAGATCAAATTGCCAACATCCGCTGAATCATGGAAAAAGCCAGAGAGTTCCAGAAAAACATCTATTTCTGCTTTATTGACTATGCCAAAGCCTTTGACTGTGTGGATCACAATAAACTGTGGAAAATTCTGAAAGAGATGGGAATACCAGACCACCTGACCTGCCTCTTGAGAAACCTGTATGCAGGTCAGGAAGCAACAGTTAGAACTGGACATGGAACGACAGACTGGTTCCAAATAGGAAAAGGAGTACGTCAAGGCTGTATATTGTCACCCTGCTTATTTAACTTATATGCAGAGTACATCATGAGAAATGCTGGGCTGGAAGAAGCACAAGCTGGAACAAGATTGCTGGGAGAAATGTCAATAACCTCAGATATACAGATGACACCACCCTTTTTTGGCAGAAAGTGAAGAGGAACTAAAAAGCCTCTTGATGAAAGTGAAAGCAGAGAGTGAAAAAGCTGGCTTAAAGCTCAGCATTCAGAAAACGAAGATCATGGCATCTGGTCCCATCACTTCGTGGCAGATAGATGGGGAAACAGTGTCAGAGTTTATTTTTTTGGGCTCCAAAATCACTGCAGATGGTGACTGCAGCCATGAAATTAAAAGATGCTTACTCCTTGGAAGGAAAGTTATGACCAACCTAGATAGCATATTTGGAGCAGGCAATGGCACCCCACTCCAGTACTCTTGCCTAGAAAATCCCATGGATGGAGGATCCTGGTAGGCTGAAGTTCATGGGATCCTGAAGCGACTTCACGATCTGAGTGACTTCCCTTTCACTTTTCACTTTCATGCATTTGAGAAGGAAATGGCAACCCATTCCAGTGTTTTAGCCTGGAGAATCCCAGGGACGGGGGAGCCTGGTGGGCTGCCATCTATGGGGTCGCACAGAGTCGGACACGACTGAAGCGACTTATCAGCAGTAGCAGTAGCAGATAGCATATTGAAAAGCAGAGACATTACGTTGCCAACAAAGTTCCATCTAGTCAAGGCTATGGTTTTTCCAGTGGTCATGTATGGATGTGAGAGTTGGACTGTGAAGAAAGGTGAGCACCGAAGAATTGATGCTTTTGAATTGTGGTGTTGGAGAAGACTCTTGAGAGTCCCTTGGACTGCAAGGAGATCCAACCAGTCCATCCTAATGGAGATTGTCCTGGGTGTTCATTGGAAGGACTGATGCTGAGACTGAAACTCCAATACTTTGGCCACCTAATTCGAATAGTTAACTCATTGGAAAAGACCCTGATGCTGGGAGGGATTGGGGGCAGAAGCAGAAGTTGATGGCAGAGGATGAGATGGCTGGATGGCATCACCGACTCGATGGACATGAGTTTGAGTGAACTCTGGGAGTTGGTGATGGACAGTGAGGCCTGGCTTGCTGTGATACATGAGGTCGCAAAGAGTTGGACACAACTCAGCGACTGAACTGACTGACTGACTGACTGATATTCGTATTCCTATTGCCATTTTGTTATTTTTTTGGGGTTTGCTTTTGTATATGTTGTTCTTCAGTGTGTTTCCTGTTTATATAAGTACATTTAACATTTGTTATAAAGCTGGTTTGGTGGTATTAAATTCTCTTCATATTTGCTTGTCTGTAAAGTGTTTGTTTTCTCCATCAATTTTAAATGACATCCTTGCTGATTAGAGTAATCTTCGTTTTAGATGTTTCCCTTGAAGTAATTTAATTATATCCTGCCATTCCCTTCTGGCCTGCAGAATTTCTGCAGAAAGATCAGCTGTTAATTGTATGGGATTTCCCTGGTGTATTACCTGTTGCTTTTCACTTGCTGCTTTTAATATTCCTTCTTTGTGTTTAGTCTGTGTTAGTTTGATTAGTATGTCTTGACATGTTTTCCTTGGGTTTATCCTGTATGGGACTCTTTTCGTTTTTTGAACTTGATTGACTATTTCCCATGTTGGGGAAATTTTCACCTATAATCTCTTCAAAAAATTTCTCCTACTGTTTCTTTTTCTCTTCTTCTTCTGTGACCCCTATAATTTGAATGTTGGTGTGTTTAATATTTTCCTAAGCGGTCTCTGAGACTATCCTCAGTTCTTTTCATTCTTTTCCTTTATTCTGCTCTTTGGCAGTTGTTTCATCCATTCTATCTTCCATCTCACTTATCCATTCTTCTGGCCCAGATATTCTGCTATTGATTACTTCTATATTATTTTTAATTTCAATAATTGTGTTGTCTGTCTCTCTTGTTTATTCTTTATTTCCTCTAGCTCATTGTTAATGCATTAATTGATTCTTACCTTTTTTCCATTTCATTCTTCAGGTTTGGGATCATACTTTATATCATTTCTGTGAATTCTTTTTAGGTAATTTGCCTATTTCCTCTTCGTTTATTTGCACTTGTGTGTCTCTATGTTGTTCCTTCATTTCTGAAATATTTCTCTGCATTTTAATTTTTTTAACTTAATTGTGTTTGAGTTCTCCTTTTCTCAGGCTTTAAGGTCAAATTCCTTCTTCCTTTTAGTTTCTGCCCTTGGTGGGTCAAGCTAGTGCAGTATTTTGTGTAGGCTCTGTGTAGGACAACATTTTGCTTGCTTTCTGCTGGGATAAGGTGAGTTGTCCCCCTCGCCCCCAGATGGGCATGCCTGTGTTGTGTGCTGATTATTGAGTTTGTATTTTTATCTTGTTTGCTGTTTGGATGAGATATCCTGCACTGGATGCTGCCTGAAGTTGGGTGCTGACAGGTCTTAAACACAGGTGGATGATTTGTGGGAGTTCTCACTAATTAATACTCCATAGAGTTAGGAGTTCGCTCACAGTCTGTGGTCTTGTAATCAGCCCTCCCATTTCAAAGGCTCAGGGCCCGATCTCTGACTGTGAATGGGGATTCTACAGGTGGTTTCCTTATGGCATTAAAGGTAATTACAACAAAAACAGAAAAACAAAAATCAAGAAACAAGAGATGAACCCCAGACAAATGGCAAATACAAAATCAGGCAAATAATAGCAAAAACATTGGAATACACACATGCATACGCATTTATATCCATAAAGAAAACCGAAATAGTCCAAAAATAAAGTATAATAGATTGACCCAGTGAGCAAAGGAAATAAAAAATTATATCAACCAGTTAAAAACAAAACTAACTAAAGCACAAACTGGAAAACAAAACCAAAGCAAGGTGCCAACTGGGAAATAAAGCAATGAAAACAAAATAAACTACCAATCATGGTGAGAAAAAAAAAAAAAGGAAATAATAAAAATGCAATTTAAATAGAATTAGATAAAGAAGATTATATATATGTGTGTATATATATATATATATATATATATATATATATGAATAGCTACAACAGAAAAATAACAATAGGAAAAGCAAACAAAAGAAAAGATGTAGAAAAAAAATAAAAATTTGAGAATTAACAACAACAACAAAAAAACCCATAGACCTGCAAAAGGCCAACATAGAGGCAGAAGTATATAAAAGAAATAAAATGTGTGATTAAAACATATTTAATAGTATTAATAAAATCAACAATTACAGCAACAGAGAAAAAAAGGAAAAAGAAAAAAGAACAACTACAGAACACGTCAAAATATAAGAATAATATATGTTTCTCTTGAATTTCCACTGTTAGCATTGTTTCTCCTTTGTGAGTCTGTCCCAATGAGACCAGGTGTGGAGGTGTCACAGCTGCTTGGGTCGCAGGGGCCCTAGCAGCACCAGGTACTCAGGGGAGCTGGCTGCTAAGGCAGCAGGAAATATGGTGCTCTTTTTTTTTTTTCCAGCCTCTGGCAACTCTATCCCAGTGGGGATCAAGCATGGAGGTGATGCAGTTGCTTGGATCTTGGGGACCTGGGAAATGCCAGGTATACAGGGGAACTGGTGGCTATTGTCACAGGAGATATGGTGATATTAGGGCTTCTAGCATCTAGAAGTTTTGCCCCAGTGAGGATTCAGTGTGGAAGTGGCACGGCTACTTGGATAGCAGGGACCCGGCAGCACCAAGTGTTCAGGGACACTGACTGCCTCAGTCACAGGAGCTATGACCTTATCAGAATCTTTTTCTAGTCCCTGGAAGCTGGCAATCAGAAGATCTCTTTAACTGATCATTCTGTGTTGCTCGACCTGTTCAGGCATTTACAGGGCCCCCTGGGTGAGGGTCTTTGTTGCTCAGTTCATCAGGCACTTAAAGGGGCCTCTGGACTTGGGTCTTTCTCTGTTGTTCCACACATCAGAAACTTAAAGGGGAAGCCTCTCTGGGGTCTTTATTGTTCTGGTGCCAGTGCTGGGGTGTGGGGAGAGAGAAGCTAGAGTGATGGCTCCACTCCCTGCATGTGACTGAGTAGTATCGCCTCACATCCATGACTGCTTGATATTTCTCCACAGGCATTTCCCACTGCAATCTCCTCCTTCACGTCCCCTTGGGCCATCTCCCTGCAGTCAACAGCAGACCTCACCCTGGGATTGCTCTCCAATCTCTATGCTCCAGCTCCTAGTCGTTGTGCTTTCTATGGGACTTGTGTCCTTGTCCAGGATATGTATGGCTGCAGCAAGGCTTATCTGTGTGATTCTCATTTCACTCAGACTGTCACAGATGAGCTATTTTACGCTCAGCCTCAAATGCTTCTCCTCTGTCCCAAATAATTGCCCTGATGTGGGGATCTAACACCTGTTTCAGTTCCCCCATCCCCCAGGCATGGGTCTTGTCCTTCTCACTCTTCTCTTTTCCCCCCTACTTCCTTCATCCTACTAAGTTTTGCATGGTTCTGTATGTTCTTTTCCTGTGGTCATGTACTCCTGCCCGCTTTCAGCTGGTGTTCTGCAAGATCTGTGTCTGAAGGTGTATTCCTACTGTATCCGTGGAGAGAGAAGTACTCCACATCTACCTACTCCTCCACCATCTTGTTCTTATCCAATGTACTCTTTAATTCTCACTGCATTTAATGGTTTTTTAATATAAAAATGCAGTTGTAGGAATCAGGTTCCCTAACTTCAGACTGTACTATAAAGCTACAGTAATCAATACAGTATGGTACTGGCACAAAAATAGAAATATAGATTAATGGAACATAGAAAACTCAGAAATAAACCCATGCACCTCTCATCATGAAATCTATGACAAAAGAGGTAAGAAAATACAATGGAGAAAAGACAGTCTCTTCAATAGGTGGGGTTGGGAAAACTGGACAGTTTCATGTAAAAGAATTACATTAGAACACTCCTTAACACCATACACAAAGGTAAACTCAAAATGGATTAAAGATATAAATGTAAGGCCAGATACCATAAAACTCTTAGCAGAAGCCATAGGCAGAAGACCCTTTGACAAATCACAGCAAGTTCCTCTTTGACCTATCTCCTAGAATAATGGAAATAAAAATAAACAAATGAGACCTAATTAAACTTAAAAGCTTTTACACAGCAAAGGAAACCAACTTTAGACAAGATGAAAAGACAACTCTCAGAATGTGAGACAATAATTGCAAATGACAAGGGATTAATATCCAAAATATATAAGCAGGTCATGCAGGTCAATATCATAAAAACAAACAACCCAATCAAGAAATGGGCAGAAAACCTTAACAGACATTTCTCCAAAGAAGACATACAGATGTCCAACAAACACATGAAAAGATGCTCACCATCACTAACTATTAGAGAAATTCAAAACAAAACTACAAGAAGGTGTCACTCTATACTGGGTCAAAATGAAAGTGAAAATGTTAGTTGCTCAGTTGTGTCCAACTCTTTATGATCCCGTGGACTGTAGCCTGCTAGGCTCCTCTCTCCATGGGATTCTCCCGTCAATAATACTGGAGAGGGGCGCCATTCCCTTTTCCAGGGGATCTTCCCAACCCAGGGATGGAACTGGTCAAAATGGGCTTCATAAAAAAATCTACAAACAATAAATCTTGGAGAGGATTTAGAGAAAAGGAAACCCTCTTATGCTATTGATGGGAATATAAATTGATACAACCACTATGGAGAATAGTATGTATATTCTTTAAAAAAATAAAAATACAACTACAATATGACCCAGCGATCCTGCTCCTGGGCATATACCCAGAGAAAACTGTATCTCTAAAAATACATGTACCACAATGTTCATTGCAGCACTATTTACAATAGTTAGGTTGTGGAAGCAACTTAAATGTTCATCAACAGAGGAATGGATAAAGAAGATGTGGTATATATATATACAATGAAATATTAGTCATAAAATGAATGAAATTGGTTCATTTGCAATGATGTGGATGGACCTAGAGACTCATATGGTCTTTTATATATATATATATATATATATATATATATATTTGGGACTTATAAAAAATGGCATAGATGATCTTATTTACAAAGCAGAAATAGAGACACAGACATAGAGAACAAATGTATGGACACCACGGGAGAAAGCAGGTGGGGTAACAATTCAATCAATTGGGAGATTGAGATTGATGTATATACACTACTATGTATAAAATAGATAACTAAGAGAACTTACTATATAGCACAGGGAACTCTACTTGGTGCTCTGTGGTGATTTAAATGGGAAGAAAATCCAAAAAAGAGGTCATATATGTATATGTGTGGCTGACATACTTTGCAGTACAGTGGAAAATGACAGCAATGTAAAGCAACTATAATCCAACTAAAAAAAAGTTTCTATAATATTTCTTTGTTGAATCTTTCATTTTGTTCATGTATTGTTTTCCCTAATTTCATTTAATTGTACCTCTGTATTTTCTTGTAGTTCACTGAATTTTAGAGGATTTTTCTAAATTCTTTGTCAGGCCAATTCACATATCCCCATGTCTTTGAAGTTTGTAATTGAAGTTTCATTATTTTCCTTTGTTTGAGTCACATTTCCTTGATCATTCATGATTTTTGTGGTTCTATGTTGATGCCTAAACTTTGATAAAGTAGCAACCTCTTTTAGTCTTTAGAAACTGGCTTCAGTAGACAAAGTCCTTCAATAATCAGCCTGTCTATGCATAGGCCATCTAATGGTATTCGTGGGAATGTTTGCTGCTTGTATCCTTTTTGGGTTAGTCTGGTGCATGATCAGTAAGTGGGAAAACCTGGTATATGATTACATGGAGACCAGCCTGGTGCCTAGGAACATGGAGAGAGCTTGGACCCGGGGTTCAATAGAGTAGGCCTGATCTTTTGTTTTTTTTTGTGATGGGCATGAGACCTTACTGTACATGGAAAAGCCTGGATCCTGTGTAACCAGGCACCAGTGATCACTGGGGTGATCCCCATGTCTGGGTCTGTGAGGGCCAGCCTGGGACTGGGGAATTCTGGAAGCCAGGGTCTGTGGGAGGCAGTCTAGAGTCTAAATCCATGAGTCTCAACCTGGCATTGAGGTAGGCTAGGAGTCTGGGTTCACTGGTGTTCTCTTAGGGCTTGGGTTTGTGGGAGCCCATCAAGAACTTGAGGCTACAGTAGCCCTCTGAGGCCATCTGAACTAGCATACATAAGAGTGAATCTGGGAGCATGAAGCTGAGGAAACCACTTGGAGTTTCTGGAGACATCTGGGGCCATTGAGCTGGTAGGTGCATAATAGAGCTGAGGGGCCTGGATTCATAGGCGTCTGCTTTGAACCTGGTGCCATAAGATTCACCTAAGACCTCTGGATCCTGAAGAACCTGCTAAAACTAGAAGATCCTATGGTAATCCATGGATCTACATTCATGGAATCCTACTGGGAACTTGGTGTTAATTTACAGGACATACTCTGAGCATATGTTAAATAAACAGGGTGATGATATACAGCCTTGTTGTACTCCTTACCAGTGAACCAGTCCATTGTTCCATGTCCAGTTCTAAGTGTTGCTTCTTGACCTGCATATGTTTCTTAGGAGGCAGGTAAGGTGGTCTGGTATTCCAATCTCTTTAAGAATTTTCCACAGTTTGTTTTGATCCACACAAAGGCTTTCACATAGTCAATGAAGCAGAAGTGGATGCGTTTTTGGAATTTCTTTGCTTCTTCTATGATACAGAGGATTTTGTCAATCTGATCTCTGGTTCCTCTTCCTTTTCTAAATCCAGCTTGTACATCTGGAAGTTCTCAGTTCACATAATGCTAAAGCCTAGCTTGAAGGGTTTTGAGCATAATCCTGCTAGCATGTTATATGAATGCAATTGTATGATAGTTTGAACATTTTTTGAGATTGCCTTTATTTGGGATTGGAATGAAAACTGACCATTTCCAGTCCTGTGGCCACTGCTGAGTCTTCCAAATTTTCTAGCTCATTAAGTGAAGTATTTTAACAGCATCATTTTTAGCTAGCTTTGTTTTTAGTAATGCTTCCTAAGGCCCAATTGACTTCACACTTCAGGGTGTCTGGCTCTAGGTGAGTGACCATACCATTATGGTTATACGGGTAATTAAAAGCTTTTTTTGTGCAGTTCTTCTGTGTATTCTTGCTACATCTTCTTACTCTCTTCTTCTGTTAGGTCCTTGTCCTTTCTCTCCTTTAGCCCATCTTTGCATGAAATGTTCCCTTGGTATCTCCAGTTTTCTTTAAGAGATCTCTGGTCTTTCCCATTCTATTGTCTTCCTCTATTTTTTGCATTGTTCACTAAAGAATATACTATATCCTAATATTAGAGCTTGATATTGGAAAATGTGATGTCTTCCACTTTGTTGTTTCTCACAATTGCTTTGGCTTTTCAGAGTATTCTGAGGTTCCATATGACACCACCCTTATGGCAGAAAGTGAAGAGGGACTAAAAAGCCTCTTGATGAAAGTGAAAGAGGAGAGTGAAAAAGTTGTCTTAAAGCTCAACATTCATAAAACTAAGATCATGGCATCTTGTCCCATCACTTCATGGCAGATAGATGGGGAAACAGTGGAAATAGTGTCAGACTTTGATTTTCTGGGGTCCAAAATCACGGCAGATGATGACTGCAGCCATGAAATTAAAAGACGCTTACTCCTTGGAGGAAAACTTATGACCAGCCTAGACAGCAGAGATATTACTTTGCCAACAAAGGTACATATAGTCAAGGCTCTGGTTTTTCCAGTGGTTATGTATAGATGTGAGAGTTGGACTGTGAAGCAAGCTGAGCACCAAAGAACTGATGTTTTTGAACTGTGGTGCTGGAGAAGACTCTTGCGAGTCCCTTGGACTGCAAGGAGATCCAACCAGTCCATCCTGAAGGAGACCAGTCCTGGGTGTTCATTGGAAGGACTGATGCTGAGGCTGAAACTCCAATACTTTGGGCACCACATGCGAAGTGTTGACTCACTGGAAAAGACCCTTATGCTGGGAGGGATTGGGAGCAGGAGGAGAAGGGGAAGACCGAGGATGAGATGGCTGGATGACATCACTGACTCTATGCACATGAGTTCTGGTGAACTCCGGAAGTTGGTGATGGACAGGGATGCCTGGCGTACTGCGATTCATGGGGTCGCAAAGAGTCGGACACGACTGAGGAACTGAACTGAACTGAACTGATAAATATTAATATTGTTTTATTTACTTATACAAAAATGCCATTGAATACTTATAGGGATTGCATTGAATCTACAAATGGGTTAGGGTATTATGGATATTTTAGCAATATTGAAACTTCCAATTCATGTGTATGGATATTTTAAATTTATTTTTGCCTCAATCAACTTCTTTCATCAGTGTTTTGCAGTTTTCAGTGTAAGTACTAATCAATTCCTTTGTTAAATTTATTCCTAGATGTCTTATTTTTTTTTTTGATGCTTTTTGTAAATGTTTCAACTCTTTTTAAGATAATTTATGTTAATATATAGAAATGCAACTGATTTTTTTTTTTTTTTAATTTATTTATTTATTTTTTTTTTTTTTTTTTTTTCTAATTTTATTTTATTTTTAAACTTTACATAATTGTATTAGTTTTTTGCCAAATATCAAAATGAATCCGCCACAGGTATACATGTGTTCCCCATCCCGAACCCTCCTCCCTCCTCCCTCCCCATACCATCCCTCTGGGCCGTCCAGTGCACCAGCCCCAAGCTCAACATCACTCATTATCAGAGAAATGCAAATCAAAACCACTATGAGGTACCATTTCACACCAGTCAGAATGGCTGCGATCCAAAAGTCTACAAATAATAAATGCTGGAGAGGGTGTGGAAAAAAGGGAACCCTCTTACACTGTTGGTGGGAATGCAACCTAGTACAGCCACTATGGAGAACAGTGTGGAGATTCCTTAAAAACTGGAAATAGAACTGCCTTATGATCCAGCAATCCCACTGCTAGGCATACACACTGAGGAAACCAGAAGGAAAGAGACATGTACCCCAATGTTCATCGCAGCACTGTTTATAATAGCCAGGACATGGAAGCAACCTAGATGCCCATCAGCAGATGAATGGATAAGAAAGCTGTGGTACATATACACAATGGAGTATTACTCAGCCATTAAAAAGAATACATTTGAATCAGTTCTAATGAGGTGGATGAAACTGGAGACTATTATACAGAGTGAAGTAAGCCAGAAGGAAAAACATAAATACAGTATACTAACGCATATATATGGAATTTAGAAAGATGGTAACAATAACTCTGTATACGAGACAGCAAAAGAGACACTGATGTATAGAACAGTCTTATGGACTCTGTGGGAGAGGGAGAGGGTGGGAAGATTTGGGAGAATGGCATTGAAACATGTAAAATATCATGTAGGAAACGAGTTGCCAGTCCAGGTTCGATGCAACTGATTTTTTAATGTAATTTTGTATCTGGAAACTGCTGATTTTTTAAAACTAGATCTGGTTTTTTTTTTTTTTTTTTGAGTCTAGGATTTTTGTATATAAATCATGTTATTTGCAAATACAATTTTATTTCTTCATTTCCAATGCAGATCTTTTTTATTTTTCTTGTCAGATTGCTCTGTCTGGGACTTCTAATTCTGCATTGAACAAAAGCTGTGAGAGTGGGCATTCTTGTCTTGTTTCTGATTTTTTGAGTACAGTTTTCACACTTTCATCATTGAGTGTGATGTTATCTGTGAGCTTGTCATCTATGGCCTTTATTTTTGAAACATGTTCCTTCTATAAATAGACATTTCTCCAAAGAAGACATACAGATGGCTAACAAACACATGAAAAGATGCTCAACATCACTCATTATCAGAGAAATGCAAATCAAAACCACAATCAGGTACCATTTCACGCCAGTCAGAACGGCTGCAATCCAAAAATCTACAAGCAATAAATGCTGGAGAGGGTGTGGAGAAAAGGGAACCCTCTTACACTGTTGGTGGGAATGCAAACTAGTACAGCCACTATGAAGAACAGTGTGGAGATTCCTTAAAAAACTGGAAATAGAACTGCCATACGACCCAGCAGTCACACTGCTGGGCATATACACCGAGGAAACCAGAATTGAAAGAGACATGTGTACCCCAATGTTCATTGCAGCACTGTTTATAATAGCCAGGACATGGAAGCAACCTAGATGTCCATCAGCAGATGAATGGATAAGAAAGCTGTGGTACATATACACAATGGAGTATTAATCAGCCATTAAAAAGAAAACATTTGAATCAGTTCTAACGAGGTGGATGAAACTGGAGCCTATTATACAGAGTTAATTAAGCCAGAAAGAAAAATACCAATACAGTATACAAACACATATATATGGAATTTAGAAAGATGGTAACGACAACCCTGTATGCGAGACAGCAAAAGAGACACAGATGTATAGAACAGTCTTTTAGACTCTGTGGGGAGGGGGATGATTTGGGAGAATGGCATTAAAACATGTATAATATCATATAAGAAATGAATTGCCAGTGCAGGTTCTATGCAGGATACAGGAAGCTTGGGGCTGGTGCACTGGGATGACCCAGAGGGATGGTATGGGGAGGGAGGTGGGAGGGGGGTTCAGGATGGGGAACACGTGTACACCCATGGCGGATGCATGTTGATGTATGGCAAAACCAATACAATATTGTAAAGTAAAATCAATAAATAATAATAATAATAAGTAAAAACAAAATACAATTCCCCCAAAACAATTTTTTAAATACTGAACAGGTGAGGAAATTTGTCCAAAGAGTTTTCTGCATCTATTGAGATGTTCACATGATTTTTGTGTATTGTTTTCTTTATCCACTCAGGTGTTCTAAAGCATTTGGTTAAAGAATTAAATCTATTTACATTTAAAATAATACTTCATAGATAATACTTTTATAATTTTGTTGTCTTTTCTGTTTTGTTGATCCACTTTTCCTTGTTTCTTATCCATATATCTGTGTATGTGTGTGTCCGTGTGTATGTATATGTGATTTGATTTCACTTGGTACCAGTGTGATTTGACTTCCTTATTATGTCATTTGGTATAATTACTACAGGTTTTTCCCTTGTGGCTATCATGAGGCTTACATAAATTTTCTTAAAATTATAACATCCTATTTTAAACTGATAACAATTTAGCTTTGGTAGCATTTCTAATCTTTATTCTCTTACTTGTCCAATCCTCACATTTTAGATTGTTGATGGTACAGATTACATATTTTTACATTGTGTAACTAATAGCAGATTATTTTAACTTTAATAGACTTGTTTGTTAATTTTAACCTAGAGTTGTAAGTAAACTATATACACCATTACAATATTAAACTTTCCTGGTGGCCCAGATGGTAAACAAATGCAGGAGACATGGTTGGATTGAATAGCAACCCACTTCAGTGTTTTTGCCTTAAAAACATCCATGGATAGAGGATCGTGGTGAGCTACAATTCATACAGTCCATAGGGTTGCAAAGAGTCAAACATGATGGAGCGGCTAACAGTTTCACTTTCACTCTATTACCATATTATGAAATATAAATTTGACTATATGTTTACCATAATAAGTGAGTTTTACTAACTTCTTGTGTTTTTATAATGTCAGAATTCTTGTCCTTTTACTCAAAGAACTCCCTTTATCATTTCTAGTTAAACATGTCTAGTGGTAATGAATTTTCTCAGCATGTGTTCTTTCAGGGAAGTCTTCATAGCTTCTTCTCTTGTAAAAGAAGCTATATCTCTGCTCAGTATATAATTCTTTATGACAGTTTTTTTTTTTTTTTTCTTATAATACGTTGAATATTTTTTCCATCATTGCCTGGTCTAAAAAGCTTCAACTGAGAAATCCACTGCTGATATTATGGGGATTCCAATGTAACTTCTATCTTTTTTCTAGCTATTTTCAAAATTCCTCCTGTCTTTGACATTTAATAATGTAGTGATAATGTGTCTCAGTGTGTTTATATTTGCATACAACTTATTTGAGATCTTTTGGGTCTCATGGATCTAGATGTCCATTTCTCTCCTCATATTTGGGAAGTACACTGTCACCATTACTTTAAAATGTTTTCTTTTTCTACTCCTTCAGCTTGGGTTTCAACAAGAATGTTTTAGCTAGTAACATCTTTAAGCAGGTGTCACTTTCTACAAGAGTCTATTTTTGCAGTGAGGCCACTGTTCACACTCTTTGAAATTGGGAATGATGGTGCTTCTGGCTCAGGGCATTTGTATGGGATTGTTGCTTTGGTTTCCTGTACATTTGTGTCTTTTCTACTGTTGCCTGGATTCTCATGTCAGGCTCCCTAAACTCTCAGAGCTAGATGCTACACTCAGCAGTAGGCAGGTTATAAATTAACTTTCCTATTTTGGCAAGGTATCAGAACATACCTCAAGGCCTGCACTGATCATGGGGGAATCACATCAATAAGACTGTTCAAGAAGGCTGTATTAAGCTTTGGGCAGGACTATACATCATATTCTCTGCCCAGTTGGCATTGTAACATATGCTGTAGAGCTGACAAGTCTCTTTGCTTGAGAATCAGATGAAAGAGACTTGTACACTAAGCTCCTTGTAGAGATAAGGCCACTATTTTGGCTCTTCAGATGCAGAACCATTGGTAAGTTTCTCTGCTCAAGTGTTACTTCAATTGAGGTTGCAGTGTGGGCTACCAAGATTTCTGGGAGCTCTGGTTAGGTTACAGTTTTAATTCAATCCATCACTGTCTCTGTGGTGCAGAGGGTGCTTCAGTCTCACCCCTGTGTTGTTGATTTTTTTCTCAGAAGTCTATGAAGGATTGTTAGTTGTTCTTGTGGAGGGGGTGAAATCAGGAATAAGCAATGTCATCACCTTAGTGACATCACTCTCTTTGTGCATTGGTTCCCAAAGTGTGGTTCTTACACCAACTCCACCAGCATCACTTGGGAAACTGTTACAAGCTACTGTTGATTCTTCATAGATATTAATCCTTTTTTAAATTTGAAGTTTGCAAATATTTTTTCTCAGTTTGTATATTTTCTTTACATCCTCATCACATGGTCTTACATAAAGAAAGCACTTTTATTTTTATGAGGTTTAATTAATCATTCTTTTCTATTATGGATTGTGTTTTGTTTTCAAAACTGAAAGCTCTGCCTAGCCCTAGATCAAGCCCTAGATCTCCAAATTTCTCCCATGATTTTTAAAAAAGTTTTATACTTTTACATTTGAATTAGTTATATATTTTGAATTAATTTTTTGTACAAGGCGTGAGGTACAGGTAATAAATTTTGACTTATATATGTCTCGATATTCCAGTATTATTAGTTGAAAAGTTGTCTTTCCTACATGAAATTGATTTCACATCTTTTCCAAAAATCATTTGAGCATATTGTGTGTGTCATTTCTGGGTACTCTATTGTATTCCATTGATCTATATGTCTATCCACAAGTACTACACTGTTTTGAATACTCTGGGTATGTGTGAAACCTTAATATTGAATAGAATGATCCATCCCATACTTTATCTTTTTGGTCAACATTGTTTGTGCCCCAAATGTCAAATCTTTGAGTTCTCTGAATTTGAACCAATTCCTCCCCTCTGGATCTGGGTTTGCTCATCTGTAATTGAATTATTCCATCATTCCATGGAGTTGGGAACACTATGAGCATCTATGTGAAAAACTGAAACATTAGTCTTCTGTACAACTTCCAAAATGTCTGCCTATAGTTCCTTTTCCCACAGTTCTTTTGAATGAGTCTGCCAATTGTTTTTTATTTACATTGGAAGCCAAATTACCAACCCATTAGTTACAGACCAAGAATCTGTGTAAATATGACATTATGTTAAATTTTCTTGTTTTACAGCCTAATATACTGCATATAATTCAGTGAATTGACTACTTTTACCTTCTCCAGTAGTGATTAACAATTCAGTTGTAACTGGGTTATAAGCTACTGCTTTCCAGCAATGAATTGTTCCTGCATACTTTGCTGATCCGCTTGTAAAGCAAGAATGTCTCTTTTCTGCTTCTGTTAAGGAGGCAAAAGGTTTTCCCCATCTAACTGGAGATTCTGTTATTCCAATCTTACTTATATAGAACCTCTTCTTTAAGCCTGTTCTCCAGTGCAGTCTGGAATTTCACAAATCTTTTCATGTAAGGCAGCCATGTCCTGTGGGCCTGACTTGGCTAGATCTTGAATATACAGTTTCCATTTAATTACACTGGACTCTTGGGCTTTACCAATCCTGTGGGTCTTGGGTGATCTTAGGATCCATTTCATAATTTGTACTTGCAGGCTTAATATGACTGTGTGACACACAGTAATTTATTCAGTGTCAATTAAAGCCCAGTGACATGCCAGTAACTGTTTTTCAGAGGTAGTATAATTTTTTCCAGCCACTGGGAACTTCCTACTCCAGAAGCCCAGAAGCTTCCACTCTTTAATTTATGGAATTATCAATTAAAGTCCCAATGATCATTTGAGAGACATTTTTTTTTTTAATTATCATTTTAAGTGAGGCCACATATCCTTTTTGGTCCAGGAGTCTACCAGAGCTTGACCTATTTCTAACTGGTCCTTCTTAGATTTGCCCAAGTTTTTCCATGGAAAAAAATCAGAATATTTACTTTTGTATTTCTCATCTTCAGTGTTTCTTGTCTGTTTTAGACTTTTAGGTTCCTGATTTTGTCCCTTCCTTTCTTCCTCAGTTATTTACTGATAAGTTTTCCTCACATTTAGCCCTTTCTTTTTATAAAATATTTCCCATAATTCACCTGTATTCATCATATCAATCTGTTTTCTTGAGATTCCCCTCCTCCCATTTTTATTAAGGAACTAGAGCATGTCCTTTCTGGTTAATTTGTCTGCCCCTTTTCCATCTGTCTCTTTTCTCTTTTTTCCTCAAATTCCATTCTCCCAAATCTTTTAACTGTTTCACTTTGTCAGCAACCTCAGAAATAGGATTTTGAATTTCATTTAATAGGAGAGTCAGAATTACATGTTTATAACTTGAAGAAGCAGTTTTGAAAACCCTGTTTCTAACTGGCACAATCTAAAGAGCATCAGACATACTGTCTGCTCATCTAATAAAAAAAGCACTTTTCATTGCTTCCTCCTTTAATCTCTGAGCAAAACCTTTAAAAGTGACCAGGGACAATCACTTTCAGGCCAGGAAGATTCTATAGGATATTTCTTGAGACATTCCTCAGTGACTATCTCTAATTAGTTGAAGTAGCCTTGATGATTTGCCTTAATCTCTAAAGGTTTGTTGTAAGAAAGAACTAATAGTAACAAACTTAAGGGCATCTCCATAATGAATCTTGCATCATGTATATGCACCACCCGGGAAATCAAAAGCCCTCCTGACCTTTGGGAAGATCCCCTGGAGAAGGAAATGGCAACCCAATCTAGTATTCTTGCCTGGGAAATCCCATAAACAGAGGAGCCTGGCAGGCTACAGTCCATGGAGCTTGCAAAAGAGTCAGACATGACTGATCAAATAAATAACAAGCTGACCTTTGAGTTAACCTGCCCAGAATATCGTTAATTTAATATTGGGTATAATCCTCCAAAATACTCTTCCTTACTGCATTCCCTTTGGCATCCGACTCCATTTTACATAACCAAGCAGGCTGTGCCTTAAAACTATGCAATTTAGTTTCTTCCTTTAACTGAGGTGAATTTGTTTTCTGCCCTATGTCATCATCATCATCAGTTTCTGAGGATGAGTTGTCATCCCAGATCTCCCCATCCCAGATATCTGGGTCCCAATTCATTCCAACCTTAGCTAGGGCCAGGTGGACTTCCCTCTTATTTACTTTGTCCCACTATTTTAGATATTTGGCTTGGGCAACTTTAACAGCATTTTTTTTTTTTCAACAACAGAATGGAAAATAGAGCTAACACAAAATTCTGGCATTTAACCGTCTTTGTAAGTCATATCAATCTTTCTCCAGTTGCACCTTTACTTCACCAAATTTCTTTTTAGTTTCATGTACCTGAAGGATCCAACCTCTCTGTCCCAGCTATGTACTTGTTTGCCCTTTCTAAAAAATCATGAGCTATGACAAGTAAGTGCTTCCCAGGTGGCACAGTGGTAAAATATCTACCTGCCAGTGCAGGAGATGCAAGAGATGCAAGTTTGATCCCTGGGTCAGGAAGATCCCCTGGAGTAGGAAATGGCAACTCTCTCTAGTATTCTTGCCTGGAAAATTCCATGGATAAAGGAAACTGGCAGGCTACAGTTCAAGCAGTCACAAATTGGAAGATAGTTCCTGATATGCAAGTAATATAGCAAGAAACAAACATATATATCATGAAATTGGAGAAACATTTGCATCCAGATTCAAGCAATACTGGGAGGTCCCTCAAACAGCAATTTGGAGTTTCCAATTAGAAGATCCCAGGGAATGTGTTCATCCCACAAGTGAGACCTCAGAGTACCATCCAAAGGAGTCCTGCTTTTATCACCAAGCCATAAGCTGATAGTCATCAGCTTATGTGAAAGGTGCACCTCTGGCTGTTATGCTAAATGCTTGTATTTCTAGTCTTAAGCCTCATAATGTTTGCTGATCCCTGGGAACTGGCCAGATTCCCAAGTCCAGGAGCTTTGTGACTTACTCCCTTCCTTATCTGTTGGTTCCCAAGACGTACTTTCACCATTTCTGCTGGTTAGCAGCTTGATATGCAATACATTTCAGGGTCTCTGTCCAGACAAAGGCCTCTTGTTGCCTCTGATACCTGAACAAGACTCTTCTATTAATTTTCCCAACACTACCACAATAAGTCTAGTTAATATTTGTCACTGCCATACATTATATCCCCATAATATTTGTTTTATAACTAAAAGTTTGTACCTTTACCTGTTTTGCTCATCCTACTACCCCCAAACTCTAGTCACCACCACTTTGTTTTCTCTATATATGAGTTAATGTTTTGTCTGACTGTTCTTGTTTCTTTAGACTTCACATGTAAGTGAGACCATATGGTATTTGTCTTTCTGAATGTTGAATTGTATGAATTCTTTGTATAGTTTGGATAGTAACCACTTATTTGATATATCTTTTGCAGATATGTTCTCCCATTCAGTAGATGGTCTTTTCATCTTGTTGGTAGTTTACTTTGCTGTTCAAAAGACTTTTAGTTTGGTGTAGTCTTGTTTGCTTATTTTTGCTTTGGTTTATCTTGCCTGAGGAAACAATCCAAAAAATATTGTTAAGACTGATGTCAATGAGTGTACTGCCCATGTTTTCTTCTAGAATTTAATGATTTCAGGTCTTACATTCAAGTCTTTAATCAGTGTTAATTTTTATGAATGCTATAAGCTAGTATTCCTGTGTTATTATTTTGCAAGTGGTTGTTCAGTTTCTTCAACATTGTTTATTGAAGATACTATCTTTTCTCCATTATATGGTTTTACCTCTGATGTGAAGTGACTGACCATATATGTGTGGGCTTATTTCTGGGGCTCTGCATTCTGTTCCATTTATCTATGGATCTTTTTATGCTAATACTATATCATTTTGATTGCTATATCTTTGTAATATAGTTTGAAATCAGGAAGAGTGATGCATAAATCTTTAAATTTATTGTAAAGATTTCTTTGACTATTTGAGTTTTTTGTATTTCCATACAAATTTTAGGATTGTTAGACTTATTTCTGTGAAAAATGCCACTGAAATAAATTACACAAAGAAAACTGGAAAATCCACAAATGTGGAGATTAAGAAACATAGTACTGAACAACGAAGAGTTCAGAAAAAAATTTAAAATATACAAAATAAATATATTGAGAGAAACGAAAGTAGAAATACAATATAAAACTTAGGGGATGCAAAACAACAATTTTAAGATGGATGTTCATAGTGATAAATGCCTACATGAAGAAAAAAAAACTCAACTTAATTTTATACACCAAAGAACTAGAAAAATAAGAATAAATGATATACATCTACTATTGAAAGAAAAATGAGAAAAAACCCAAAAATGTGAAAATTAAACAGCATGCTACTAAAAATCAATGGGTCAATGAAGAAATCAGAAAATACCTCAAAACATATCAAAATTAAAAAATCTATGGAATCCAGCAAAAGCAGTTCTAAGAGAGAAGTTCATAGCAAAAAGGTCTTCTTCCAAAAATAAGAAAAATCACAAACAAACAAGCTAATCTACAACACAAAGAGAAATTGAAAATGAACAAACAAACCCAATGTCAGTAGAATGAAAGAAATAATAAAGATCGGAGAAGAAATAAAATAGAGGTTAAAAATGACAGACAAGATCAATAAAACCAACAGTTGTGTTTTTGAAAAGGTGAATAAAATGGACAAACCTCTAGCCAAGCTGACTATGAAGAAAAGTGACAAACAAAATAAGAAATGAAAGAAAAGAAGTAACAACCAATACAACAGAAATACAAATAAAATCATAAGAGTACTACAAAAAGTTGTAGGCCAACAAATTGGACAACTTAAAATAAAAGAAAAAATTTCTATAAACTTAAGGTTGAATCAAGAAGAAACAGACTATTTAAAAGACTGATCACTAGACATGAGATAGAACCTATTTTATTTTTAAATTTATTTTATTTTATTATTTTTAATATAAATTTATTTTAATTGGAGGTTAATTACTTTACAATATTGTGGTGTGGTTTTTGCATACATCAACATGAATCAGACATGGCTGTACATGTGTCTCTCCATTCTGAACACCTCGCCCACCTCTCTCCCCACTCTATTCCTCTGGGTAGGCCCAGAGCACCAGCTTTGAGAGCCCTGCCTCATGCATTGGTCAAACTTGCATTGGTAATCTATTTTATATATGGTAATATACATGTTTCAATGCTATTCTCTCAAATTGTCCCACACTTAACTTCTCTCACAGAGTCCAAAAGTCTGTTCTTTACATCTGAGTTTCTTTTGCTGTCTTGAATATAGTGTTATCATTACAGTTTTCCTGAATTCCTTATATGTGTGTTAATATACTCTACTGGTGTTTCTCTTTCTGCCTTACTTTACTTTGTATAATAGGCTCCAGTTTCACCCACCTCATCAGAACTGACTCAAACACGTTCTTTTTATAGCTGAGTAATATTCCATTGTGCATATATACCATACTTTCTTATCCATTTATCTGCCAATGGACATCTAGATTGCTTCCATGTCCTAGCTATTGTAAACTGCTGCAATGAACACTGGGGTATATGTGTCTCTTTCAATTCTGGTTTCCTCAGTGTGTATGTCCAGCAGTGGGATAGCTGGGTCATATGGCAGTTCTATTTCCAGTTTATTAAGGAATCTATGCATAGTGATGGCACTAGCTTGCATTCCCACCAACAGTGTAAGAGGGTTCCCTTTTCTCCATGCCCTCTCCAACATTTATCGTTTGCAGACTTTTTGATGGCAGCCATTCTGACCGACATGAGATGCTATCTCATTGTGATTTTGATTTACATTTCTCTGATAGTGAGTGATGTTGAGCATCTTTTCATGTGTTTGTTAGCCATCTGTATGTCTTCTTTGGAGAAATGTCTGTTTAGGTCTTTGGCCCACTTTTTGATTTGGTCATTTATTTATCCAGTATTGAGTTGCATGAGCTGCTTGTATATCTTGGAGATTAATTCTTTGTCAGTTTCTGCATTTGCTATTAATTTCTCCCATTCTGAGAGTTGTCTTTTTATCCTCCTCATAGTCTACTTCGTTGTGCAAAAGCTTTTAAGTTTAATTAGGTCCCATTTGCTTATTTTTGCTTTTTATTTCCATTACTCTGGGAGGTGGGTCATAGAGGATCTTGCTGTGATTTATGTCGAGTGTTCTGCCTATGTTTTCCTCTAATTGTTTTATAGTTTCTGCTCTCACATTTATATCTTTAATATATTTTGAGTTTATTTTTGTGTATGGTCTTAGAAAGTGTTATAGTTTCATTCTTTTATGGGTGTTTGACAATTTTTCCCATAATCACTTGTTAAAGAGAATGTCTTTTCTTCATTGTGTATTTTTTCCTTCTTTGTCAAAGATAAGGTGTCCATAGGTGTGTATGTAGATTAATCTCTTGGTTTTCTCTTTTGTTCCATTGATCTATATGTCTATCTTTATGCCAGTACCATACTGTCTTGATGACAGTAGCTTCGTAGTATAGTCTGAAATCAGGCAGGTGGATTCCTCCACTTCCCTTCTTCTTTCTCAAGATCGCTTTGGCTATTAGAGGTTTTGTGTGTTTCCATATGAGTTTTGAAATTATGTGTTCTAGTTCTGTGAAAAATACCATTGGTAGCTTGATAGGGATTGCATTCAATCTATAGATGTCTTTGGATGGTATATATATTTTCACTATACTAATTCTTCCAATCCATGAACATGGTGCATTTCTCCATTTATTTGTGTCATCTGTGATTTCTTTCATCAGTGTTTTGTAGTTATACATATATAGGTCTTTTGTTTCTTTAGGTAAATTTAACCCAAGTATTTTATTCTTTTCATTGTAAAGGTGAATGGGATTGTTTCCTTAATTTCTCTTTTTTTCATTGTTAGTGTATAGGAATGCAAGGGGTTTCTGTGTGTTAATTTTATATCCTGCAACTTTACTGTATTCATTGATTAGCACTAGTAGTTTTATGGTGATATCTTTAGGGTTTTCTGTGTAGAGGATTATGTCATCTGCAAACAGTGAGAGTTTAATTTCTCCTTTTCCAATCTGGATTCATTTTATTTCTTTTTCTTCTCTGATTGCTGTGGGTAAAATTTCCAAAACTAGGTTGAATAGTAGTGGTGAGAGTGGGCACCCTTGTCTTTTTCCTGATTTTTCAGTTCAGTTCAGTTCAGTCACTCAGTCGTGTCCGACTCTTTGCGACCCCATGAATCGCAGCACGCCAGGCCTCCCTGTCCATCACCAACTCGGGAGTTCACTCAGACTCAAGTCCATCGAGTCAGTGATGCCATCCAGCCATCTCATCCTCTGTCGTCCCCTTCTCCTCCTGCCTCCAATCCCTCCCAGCATCAGAGTATTTTCCAATGAGTCAACTCTTCACATGAGGTGGCCAAAGTACTGGAGTTTCAGCTTCAGCATCATTCCCTCCAAAGAAATCCCAGGGCTGATCTCCTTCAGAATGGACTGGTTGGATCTCCTTGCAGTCCAAGGGACTCTCAAGAGTCTTCTCAAACACCACAGCTCAAAAGCTTCAATTCTTTGGTGCTCAGCCTTCTTCACAGTCCAACTCTCACATCCATACATGACCACTGGAAAAACCATAGCCTTGACTAGACGGACCTTTGTTGGTAAAGTAATGTCTCTGCTTTTCAATATGCTATCTAGGTTGGTCATAACTTTCCTTCCAAGGAGTAAGCGTCTTTTGATTTCACGGCTCCAGTGATTTTGGAGCCCCCAAAAATAAAGTCTGACACTGTTTCCACTGTTTCCCCATCTATTTCCCATGAAGTGATGGGACTGGAGCCATGATCTTCATATTCTGAATGTTGAGCTTTAAGCCAACTTTTTCACTCTCCTCTATCACTTTCATCAAGAAGCTTTTTAGTTCCTCTTCACTTTCTGCCATAAGGGTGGTGTCATCTGCATCTCTGAAGTTATTGATATGTCTCCCGCAATCTTGATTCCAGCTTGTGTTTCTTCCAGTCCAAGGTTTCTCATGATGTACTCTGCATATAAGTTAAATAAGCAGGGTGGCAATATACAGCCTTGACATACTCCTTTTCCTATTTGGAACCAGTCTGTTGTTCCATGTCCAGTTCTAACTGTTGCTTCCTGATCTGCATACAGATTTCTCAAGAGGCAGATCAGGTGGTCTGGTATTCCCATCTTTTTCAGAATTTTCCAGTTTATTGTGATCCAAACAGTCAAAGGCTTTGGCATAGTCACTAAAGCAGAAATAGATGTTTTTCTAGAACTCTCTTGCTTTTTCCATGATCCAGCAGATGTTGGCAATTTGATCTCTGGTTCCTCTGCCTTTTCTAAAACCAGCTTGAACATCAGGAAGTTCACAGTTCACGTATTGCTGAAGTCTGGCTTGGAGAACTTTACTAGCATGTGAGATGAGTGCAACTGTGCGGTAGTTTGAGCATTCTTTGGCATTGCCTTTCTTTGGGATTGGAATGAAAACTGACCTTTTCCAGGCCTGTGGCCACTGCTGATTTTTCCAAATTTGATGGCATATATTGAGTGCAGCACTTTCATAGCATCATCTTTCAGGATTTGAAATAGGAATGATTTCAATTTTTCACCATTGAGGATAATGTTTGCTGTGGGTTTGTCATATATGGCTTTTATTATGTTGAGTTATTTCTAGTGAGTCAACTCTTCGTATGAGGTGGCCAAATTACTGGAGTTTCAGCTTTAGCATCATTACTTCCAAAGAACACCCAGGACTGATCTCCTTTAGAATGGACTGGTTGGATCTCCTTGCAGTCCAAGGGACTCTCAAAAGTCTTCTCCAACACCACAGTTCAAAAGCATCAATTCTTTGGTGCTCAGCTTTCTTCACAGTCCAACTCTCTCATCTACACATGACTACTGGAAAAACCATAGCCTTAACTAGACGGACCTTTGTTGGCAAGGTAATGTCTCTGCTTTTGAATATGCTATCTAGGTTGGTTATAACTTTCCTTCCAAGGAGTAAGGGTCTTTTAATTTCATGGCTGCAGTCACCATCTGCAGTGATTTTGGAGCCCCCCAAATAAAGTCTGATACTGTTTCCACTGTTTCCCCAACTATTTCCCATGAAGTGATGGGACCAGATGCCATGATCTTAGTTTTCTGAATGTTGAACATTAAGTGAACTTTTTCACTCTCTTCTTTCACTTTCATCAAGAGGCTTTTTAGTTCCTCTTCACTTTCTCTTTGTGACCCTATGGATTGTAGCCTACCAGGCTCCTCCATCCATGGAACTTTCCAGGCAAGAGTACTGGAGTGGGTTACCATTTCCTGCTCCAGGGGATCTTCTTGACCCAGGGACTGAATCCAGGTCTCCCACATTGAAGGCAGACACTTGACCATCTGAGCCACTAGGGAAACCCAAAATAGAGGTTCAGTTCAGTTCAGTTGCTCAGTCTTGTCTGACTCTTTGCAACCCCATGAATCACATCACACCAGGCCTCCCTGTCCATCACCAACTCGGAGTTCACTCAAACTCATGTCCATGGAGTCGGTGATGCCATCCAGCCATATCATCCTCTGTTGTCCCCTTCTCCTCCTGCCCTCAATCTTTCCCAGCATCAGAGACTTTTCCAATGAGTCAACTCTTCTCTTGAGGTAGCCAAAGTATTGGAGTTTCAGCTTTAGCATAATTCCTTCCAATGAACACCCAGGACTGATTTCCTTTAGAATGGACTGGTTGGATCTCCTTGCAGTCCACGGGACTCTCAAGAGTCTTCTCCAGCACCACAGTTCAAAAGCATCAATTCTTCGGTGCTCAGCTGTCTTCACAGTCCAACTCTCACATCCATACATGACCACAGGAAAAACCATAGTCTTGACTAGATGGACCTTTGTTGGCAAAACAATGTCTCTGCTTTTAATATGCTATCTAGCTTGGTCATAACTTTCCTTCCAAGGAGTAAGGGTCTTTTAATTTCATGGCTTCAGTCAACATCTGCAGTGATTTTGGAGCCCCCCAAAAATAAAGTCTGACACTGTTTCCACTGTTTCCCCATCTATTTCCCATGAAGTGATGGGACCAGATGCCATGATATTAGTGTTTATTTTATTTTATTTTATTTTTAAACTTTACGTAATTGTATTAGTTTTGCCAAACATCAAAGGGAAAGAGACACGTGTACCCCAGTGTTCATCGCAGCCATGATATTAGTTTTTTGAATGTTGAGCTTTAAGCCAACTTCTTCACTCTCCTCTTTCACTTTCATCAAGAGGCTTTTTAGTTCCTCTTCACTTTTTGCCATAAGGATGGTGTCATCAGCATATCTGAGGTTATTGATATTTCTCCTGGAAATCTTGATCCCAGCTTGTGCTTCATCCAGCCCAGCGTTTCTCATGAGGTACTCTGCATATAAGTTAAATAAGCATGGTGACAATATACAGCCTTGACATACTCTTTTCCCAATTTTGAACTAGACTGTTTTTCCATGTCCAGTTCTAACTGTTGCTTCTTGACCTGCATACAGATTTCTCAGGAGACAAGTCAGGTAGTCTGGTATTCCCATCTCTTTCAGAATTTTCCACAGTTTGTTGTGATCCACACAGTCAAAGGCTTTGGCATGGTCAAAAAAATAGAAGTAGAATTTTTATGGAACTCTCTTGATTTTTTTATGATCCAACAGATGTTAGCAATTTCATCTCTGGTTCCTCTGCCTTTTCTAAATCTATCTTGACCATCTGGAAGTTCATGGTTCATGTACTGTTGAAATCTGACTTGGAGAATTTTGAGCATTAACTTTGCTAGCGTGTGAGATGAGTGTAATTTTATGGTAGTTTGAGCATTCTTTGGCATTGTCTTTCTTTGGGATTGAAATGAAAACTGACCTTTCCAGTCCTGTGGTCATTGCTGAGTTTTCCAAATTTGATGGCATATTGAATGCAGCACTTTCACAGCATCATCTTTTAGGACTTGAAATAGCTCAACTGGAATTCCATCACCTCCACTAGCTTTGTTCGTAGTGGTGCTTCCTAAGGCCCACTTGACTTTACATTCCAGGATGTCTGGTTCTAGGTGAGTGAGCACAAAATCGTGATTTTCTGGGTTGTACAGATCTTTTTTGTATAGTTCTTCTGTGCATTCTTGCCACATCTTCTTAATACCTTCTGCTGCTGTTAGATCCATACCATTTCTGCACTTTATTGTGCACATGTTTGCATGAAAATTTCCCTCGGTATCTCTAATTTTCTTGAAGATATCTCTAGTCTTTCCCATTCAATTATTTTCCTCTATTTCTTTGCATTGATCCCTTAGGGAGGCTTTCTTATCTCTTCTTACTCTTCTTTGGAACTGTGCATTCAAATGGGTCTATCTTTCCTTTTCTCCTTTGCCTTTCCCTTCTCTCCTTTTCACAGCTATTTGTAAGGCCTCCTCAGACAACCATTTTGCATTTCTTTTACTTGTGGATGGTCTTGATCATTGCCTCCTATACAATGTCATGAACCTCCATCCGTAGTTCTTCTGGTACTCTGTCTATCAGATCCAACCCCTTGAATCTATTTTTCACTTTCACTATATCATTGTAAGGGGTTTGATTTAGGTCATACCTGAATGGTCTAGTGTTTTCCCTACTTTCTTCAATTTAAGTCAATTTGACAATAAGGAGTTCATAATATGAGCCACAGTCAGCTCCCAGCCTTGTTTTTGCTGACTGTATAGAGTTTCTCCATCTTTGGCTGCAAAGAATATAATCAATCTGATTTTGGTATTGACCATCTGGTGATGTCCATGTGCAGTCTTCTCTCATGTTGTTGGAACAGGGTGTTTACTATGACCAGTGTGTTCTCTTGACGAAACTCTATTAGCCTTTGCCCTGCTTCATTCTGTACTGCAAGCCCACGTTTGCCTGTTACTCCAAGTATTTTTTGACTTCCTATTTTGCATTCCAGTCCCCTATAATGAAAAGGACATCTTTTTGGGTGTTAGTTCTATAAGGTGTTTTAGGTCTTCATAGAACCATTCAACCTCAGCTTCCTCAGCATTACTGGTCAGGGTATAGACTTGGATTACTGTGATATTAAATTATTTGCCTTGGTAATGAACAGGGATCATTCTCTCATTTTGAGAGTGCATCCAAGTACTGCATTTCGGACTCTTGTTGACTATGATGGCTACTCCATTTCTTCTAAGGGATTCCTACCCACAATAGTATATATAATGATCATCTGAGTTAAATTCACCCATTCCAGTCAATTTTAGTTCTCTGATTCCTAAAATGTAGATGTTCCCTCTTGCCTTCTCCTGTTTTACCACTTCCAATTTGCCTTGATTCATGGACCTAACATTCCAGGTTCCTATGCAATATTGCTATTTACAGCATCAGACGTTGCTTCTATCACCAGTCATATCCACAAATGGGTGTTGTTGTTACTTTGGCTCCATCTTTTCATTCTTTTGGATTTATTTCTCCACTGATCTCCAGTAGAATATTGGGCACCTACTGACCTGGGGAATTCATCTTTCAGTGTCCTATCTTTTTGCCTTTTCATACTGTTCATACTTTTTTTTGTTCTCTCTCTGGAAATTCCATGGTTTGGGTTTCTATCTCTCATTAGCTCCCTCGGATTGTCCTCAGGGCATTCAGGCCCTGTCCTTACCCTAAGGACCGATGATGCAGAACACGCCTCTCTGCCCAGCCCCCACTCGCTGGTGGCAGATGTTAGCAAATGGGCCACTTCTCCATTGGCAGTTGTGGTTAAGCATATATTCTGTGGGATTTTCCCCTCTTCTGGTTATTTTGCCCTCTGAGATTCCAAAACTCCCCACAGACACGCCTGTGAGAGGGTTTCCTCCTTTGTGCAGACTTCTCCTCCTTCCTAATTCCCTCCCCAGGATGGGTCTACATCCCTAAATCTTTTGGTTCAGTTTTTACCTTTTATATTTTGTCCTACCTTTTTTGAAGAGGGCTGGCTTTCTGGGTGTCTTGTGTCCTCCACCCACATTCAGAAGTTGCTTTGTTTTAGGTTGTCCCTTGTATTGGCATATAATTGTTCATAGTAGTCTCTTATGATCTTTTGTATTTCTTCATTGTCTGTTGTAACTTCTTTTTAATTTCTAATTTTAGTGATTTGAGTTATCTCCTTTTTACTTTTAAGTCTGGCTAATAGTTTTTCAATTTTGTTTATCTTTTTGAAGAACAAGCATTCAGTTTTATTGATCTTTTCTATTGTGTCCATTTTTCTCCTTTGATTTCTGCTCTGATTTTTTTTTTTCTTTCTTTCCTTCTACTAACTTTGGCATTTTTTGTTCTTCTTTTTCTAGTTTCTTTATGTGTAAAACTATGATGATTTTCAGTGTTTCTCTTATCTCTTGAGGTATGCCTGTATTTATATAAACATCTCTCTTAACACTTTTTTTTTTTTTTTTTTTTTTTACTGTATCCTATGAGTTCAGGTCTGGCAAGCTGCAGTGCATGGGCTTGCAAAGAGTCAGACATGACTGAGACACTGAACAACAAATTTAGAGTTGTTGTGATTTGTCATTCGTTTCCAGGTATTTTTTATTCCCTCTTTGATTTCTTCAGTGACCTTTTGGTTATTTAGATGTTTACTGTTTAGCTCACCTCCATGTTTTTGTGTTTTGTGCAGCTGCAGTTTTGTTTTTTTCCTGCAGTTGATATATAATCTTACAGTGTTTTGGTCACAAAAAATGCTTGCAAGTATTTCAATTTTTAAAAACTTTACCAGGGCTTGTTCTGTGACCCACAGTGTGATCTGGCCTGAGGAATGTTCCCCATGTACTTGAGAAAAAAAGTGAATTCTACTGTTTTTAGATGAAATGCCTTGTAGATATGAATTACGTCCCTCTGTTCCAATGCATCATTAAACGTTTGTGTTTCTCTATTAATCTTCTGTCTAAATGATCTGTTCTTTGCTGTGAGTGGTGTGTCAAAGTCCCTTACTATTATTGTGTTACTGTCAATTTCCCCTTTAATAGTTGTTAGCATTTGCCTTGTGTATTGACATGTTCCTCTGTTGGGTGCATGTATATTTATAATTGTTATATCTTCTTGGATTGATCCTTTGATCATTATGTAGTGTCCTTCCTTGTCTCTTGGAACTGTCTTTATTTTTAAGTCTATTATATTTGATATGCATATAACTACTTCCACTTCCCCTTCATTTCCATTTTCATGGAGTATCTTCTCTATCCCCTCACTTTCAGTCTGTATATGTTTCTAGGTCTGAAGTGGTCTCTTGTAGACCGTATATATAGGGGTCTTATTTTTATCCATTCAGCAAATTTGTGGTTTTTTGGTTGGAACATATAATGCATTCACATTTAAGTAATTATTGATATGTATGATCCTATTACCACTTTATTATTTGAGTTTTTTTTCTTGAGGCCTTTTCTTTCTCTTGTTTTTCCTGTCTAAAGGAATTCCTTTAGCATTTGTTGTACAGCTGGTTTTGGTGGTGCTGAATTCTCTTAATTTTTGGTTATATGTAAAGTTTTTTTCATTTCTCATTTGAATCTGAAAAAGATCTTTGTTGCACAGAGTAATCTTAGTTGTAGCTTGTTTTATTTTATTTTTTTCTTTCATCACTTTGTGGGTTTCCTGCCACTCCCTTCTGGCTTGCAGAGTTTGTGTTGAAAGATCAGCTGTTAACCTTATGGAGATCCCCTCACATGTTATTCAATGATATTAATATGTTTTATTTGTGTTTAATTTTCATTAGTTTGATTAGTATGTGTTGTGGCATGTTTCTCTTTGGGTTTATCCTGTATGGGAATCTCTGGGCTTCCTGGACTTGGGTGACTATTTTGTTCCCCAAGTTAGGGAAATTTTTGACTATAATTGCAAATATTTTCTCTTGTCCCTTCTTCTTATCTTCTTCTTTTGGGACCCATATAATTCAAATGTTGGTGTGTTTAATGTTGCTCCAGGGTGTCTGAGACTGTTTTTATTTTCATTCTTTTCCTTTATTCTGTTCTGATTCAGTTATTTCCATCATTAGATCTTCCAGTTCACTCATTTGTTCTTCTGCCTCAGTTTTTCTGCTCTTGCTTTCCTCTAGTGTACTTTTAAAATCTCAGTTATTGTGTTATTCATTTCTCATCATCTATTCTTTAGTTTTTCTGTGTGTGTTGTGCTAAGTAGCTTCCGTTGTGTCTGACTCTGTGTGACCCTGTATGGACTGTAGTCCTCCAGGCTCCTCTGTCCACAGGATTTTCCAGGCAAGAATACTGGATTGGATTACCATGGCCTCGTCCAAGCATTCTTCCCGACCCAGGGATCAAAATGGCATCTTTTCCATCTAGCTGCATTGGCAGGCAGGTTCTTTACCACTAGTGCCATCTGAGAAGTCCTAATTAATTTAATTCTTTTAGGCCCTTGTTAAATATTTCTTGTATCTTCTCAATCTGTGCCTCTATTCTATTTATCTTGTCTCCATTTTATTTCCAAGATTTTGGATCATTTTTACTATTATTATTTTGAATTTTTTCATGTAGACTGCCTATTTTAATTTTTTTTTTGTCTTGTGGGGTTTTACCATGCTCTTTTGTCTATTGCATGTTTCTCTATCTTTTCATATTGTTTAGTTTACTGTGTTTGGGGTCTCCTTTCTGCAGGTCATATTTCCTCTTATTTGTGGAGTCTGTTCCCCATCATATTTGGGGTTGGACCAGTGTCTTCTGAAGATTTCTTGGTTTGAGGGACTTGCACCTATGTTCTTGTGGATGGAGCTGGATCTTCTTCTCTCTGAAGGGCAGTTTGGCCTCCAGTGGTGTGTTTTGGGGTATCTATGGGCTTGGTATGGTTTTGGGCAGCCTGTCTGCAAATAGACATTGTTGTGTTCCTGTTTTGTTCAGGATTTTGTGTGAGACATCCATCACTGGAGCTCACAGGCCTTTGAGTGGGGCCTGATCTTAGTGTTGAGATGGAGGACTTTGGGAGACCTCTCACCAGTTAGTGTTCCATGTGGTCAGTAGTTCTTTGGTGGTCAATATCCTGGACTGGCATCTCCTTCCTCAGAAGTTCAGGCCTGATCTCTTTCTGTGCAATAAGACTCCACAGGGCACATAGCACAGAAGACAAAACCCCAAGGCAAATGATAAAAGTAACAGTCAACGAACAAAAGCACCCAAAGAACTTCACAGTTTTACAAACAGAAGAGAGAGAAAAGAGAAAGAGAATAAAAAAATAGGAATCAAAAAAAGAAGAGAGCAATCAAGCCAATAAACAAAGGTATAAGTGAAAATTGATAATAAAATCTAGAGTAGTATAAATACAGAATCAAAAACATGGAAAATGCAATATAACTAAAATGTACTGTAAAAATAGGAAAAAGTAAAATAAATGTATTTTAAAATAAAATATTAAAAAGAAAAAGAAATTATAATAATTAAAGAAATAAAAACATTAGAACAATACAAAAAAAAAAATATATATATATATATACACACACCTAGAAAGAGAGACACAGTGGAAGTAAAAAGAATGTCCTCTTGTGTTCTCTGTTGTCCTCTTCACAAGAGTGAGCACCACCCAAGCTGCCTACTCAGGAAGTCCTCCAATATTTCTAGGAAGGCCTCTTGATCTGTTGTGAGTACTGCAGGTCAGCTCAGATTCAGATCTGCCTTACTCCAGCTTGTACTTATTTTTAAAGTCCACAATATCCTCCAAAGCCCACAGTCTCAGGCTAATTGTGGGGATTTACTCCATTGCACCTGCAACTGCAGGAATGAATTCACTTAATCTTTGCTCACATAGCCTTTGGTGCTCTGCTTTGGTTTTGAGCCCACCTCTGCTTGTAGGCTGCCATCCGTTCTCTGCCCAGACACTTAGAGGTGAAAGTAGTAGTTTATTAGGGTTCACTTGCTCAGTTGGACTGGGGAGACAGGGGCATATGGTAGCCACAGTTAGGGTGTTTGGGGAGTGCCTGCTGTGGCTGAGACCTGCAGAAAGTTGCTATGGTCTGAGACAGGTTGTGCACTCTCCTAGGATAATTGGCCATGGGTCATGTGTCTCTTGGCAGGGCCAAGTGGCATTGGCTCCCAGGAAAGTGTAGGCAGTAACACGTGCCTGCTCCTGGCTTGTTGGCAGATGTTACCTCTGGGACTGGGACTGCAGCTGCAGCATTTTGTTCCTTGCCTCAGGCTCAGAACTTGGCTTGCAATGCCCTGGCTTTGACAGTGGCCAGTCAGCTTGTATTTCCCCCTTTGGGATCATAAACTTCATTCACTTCTTGTTCTACCTCTGGGACTCATGCCAGCTTTGGCAGTGGCTGGTCATATCATCTCTGGGGTCACGTGGTTCACAGCTACCACTCATCCCATCTATTGCATTCATGAAGGTGGATTCCTGCAGTCTGCAAGTGCATGGAGATTGAAGGTCCCCACGACAATGATCTCTTGCCTGTCTGGGAGACCCAGGCTTTTTCCTGGACACTCTTACCTGTGTTGTACTAGCCCCTTTAGAGTATCTTCATGGCAGTCAAACTCGGTCCTCTCCCTGGGGTCTGACCCCTGAAACCTGAGCTTGAGCTCCTAGCCCCCACTCACTGAGGTGGGTGTGAAAGCCACTTATAGGCTGGGAAGTGCTATTTGGCACCAATGTCTGTGGTGAATTCTCTCAGCTTTGCCTTCTGAACACCTTTGTTGTGTTCTCCTTTGAGTTTTTAAAGCTCTCCACTGTCTCCACTCATAAGGGGGTTTCCAAGAATGTGCAGAGTATTTTCCTTCTTTTCTGCTCCCTCCCTGAGGATCAGGTCCCATTCCCAAAGTCTTTGTCTTTTTCTTTATCTTTTGACCTGCCTCATTCTAACGAGATTGTTTTGCCTTTTTGGAAGTCTTGGGTCTTCTGCCAGCATTCAGTAGGTGTCCTGTAGGAGTTCCACATGCAGATGTATTTTGGATGCATTTGTGGGGAGAAAGGTGATCTCCCCATCTTACTTCTCCACCATAATGAAAGTCCCTTTCAAGTCATTCTTATAAGTAGTTGTTCTGTAAATAGTTGAAATTATCATGGGCCCATGAGGGGAGGTGAGCTCAGAGTCTTCCTACCACAGTGCCATGTTGGCCACATCCTCATTAACATAATTTTGAATGAGAAAAAAAAATCCACCTTTATTTAATAACTAGAGCAAACAGTTCAAATATACTTAAATTCTGTATTAAAGTCAAGTAAATCATAATGAAAATGAAAGGAAGGACACTAGAAAAAGTGGGGAAGATGTAATAGAGAACTAAAAGAAATTCAAAATATATATATATATATATATATATATATATATAAAACTAATTGTTTACTCTAATGACTGTGTCACATTTAGTTCTGCTTAGGTTTTAGTATTCCTTTTCTAAGAATATCTTCCTCGACTGACCTATCCTTTTGGGAATGGTGTTCTAAAATATTTTAGTTTGCTTTCACAATTTCCTGGCATTATGACCATAGCTAATTAGATCCAGAATTGGAAACAACCTGAGGCAAAGGTGGTTATTCATGTCTTATTCATGGATAGGATATAGTCTGACAGAATATAGTCTGCCAATGATATAGTCTGACAGGAAACCTCTGTCTAATTTAGGTATTCTAAACCTGGATTGTATCTCCTGAGATCCTATTCTTTGGAATATCTAAACTCAAGATATATGAAAGGTCAGTTAGGCAATACCACCAAGACCAGGAGAAGTAGAAACAGAAAGTCACTATGTAGTAAAATACAAGATCAGGAAAAAGAGCTATCTACTTTGGAAGGTCAGCAGTATACATCACTGAGGTACCTTCTATCCTGAATAGACCAGTGGTTTCTATTCTATTTCTCCATATAGCCATAAAATAACTTTCCATAACATGAAGTAAACCACGCTTGTCTCTATTCCTTGCTAACAAAGAAAAAAAATATTTAAAACACACATTAGAGCATTAAAAAAGACAATGTGATGTTTCCCGGCGGGAAAGCTAGGATTTTTAACTTGAACTCTAGTGTGGTAAATGTTATGACTTCCAGAGAATTTTCCCTGAAAAGATCATAGATGTCAATGAGGAAAATTACATGCTTTTTGTGTGCCATATGCCATATGCAAACAATTCTCAAAACTTACTTTTGTGCAACACCTCTTCAGTGAACTTTAGACTTGTATATATAACCACTTACTTTACAATTTTATTTGGATGTATGATAAACATCACTCACTTACTATGTTCTAAATTAAACTCCAAATCTTCTCCATGTGGAATTGTTCCCACTTCAGATTTCTTCATCTAAGTCATCTTCTACCTTCAAGTTGCTCAGCAAAGAAACCTTGAGACCACAGACTGCTCTCACACCACCACATCATATCTACAAGCAAGTTTTATTTACTTCTTTTCCAAAATATAACTAGAATCTGACCACTTCTCACCACCTTCAGTGATATCACCTTGGTCTAAGCTGTCATCATTTTCCACCTGAGTTTATACAATAGCTTCCTTATTAACCTCCATTTTCCTATACTTGGTCTTTTATGATTTTATTCTTCAAACAGCATCCAGAAGATGAGATGGCTTGGGTCAGTTTTCCTTATTCTTTCCCGCTAAGTACAATTTTGTACCCTGTAAATAATGAAAGAGGCAACCAAAACAGAACTATAAAAGGTGTAAAGAGGAAGGAAAACTGGCTAGCAAATTTAAAACTAAGGAAAACACCATTATAACATGATGTCTTATGATTCTTTCCTTATCCAAAAGAAGAAGAAACCCAGGCCAACTGTTTCCCAAACCAAATATAGCAAGATGGTAGCTCAGACAGGCTTATTTTTTCCTCAAGTCAAACAGAAGTCCACTGATAACACAGAGCCTGGCAACACCATCAAGGAAGATTGATTATGAGCTGCACTAGTGGTAAGTGAACAAAGGACAAACTTTCCTTTTGTGCTGGGCCTCAAATTCCACTTTTGCCACCAAGAGGCACTAAGCAAGTGGATAGCATTAGCAAGGGTTGTCTCAGTACAAGTGGTTTAACCTGGGAAATGCTCCTCTTTCCTGTAGGCAAGAAATTCCCTTCCCTAAACCTAGATGCAATAAGTTACTTGGCCCAGGGAAATATCTTTTCTTCAGACAGCACTAACAGAAATTAGTGGGGGATATCAGCAGCACCAGATAAATCAAGTAGACCAAAATAACACCACAAAGATACTAAAAACTAAATTGTCACTAGAACCAGAGCCACAAAGTAGGCTGGGACCTAGAAGCTAAACCTAACCAAAATGGCAGTTGGAAAAATTTTAAAAAACACATAGGATGAAAAGTTTCATAATCTAGAGGATACAACAAAAATCACTTGTCATACCAAGAACAAGGAAAATCACAATTTGAATAAGAAAAGAACCACCCTGGTATTGGAACTATGCCACAAAGATTTTAAAGCAACTCTTATTAAAGTGCTTCAATCATCAATTATAAAAATTCCTGTAAGGTATGAAAAAGTAGGAATTCTCAGTTAAGAAAGAGAAGTTATAAAAATAAAATGGAAACTGTGGAACTGAAAGACAAAATAACAGAAACTTAAAACTCATTGGATAGGCTCAAGTTAGAATGAAGATAACAGTGAATAGAATCAGTGAACTTGAGGGCATATCAATAGAATTTATTCTATCTAAACAATGAAGAGAGAAATAAACTGAAAAAAAAAATTGAGTAGAGCCCAAGGAACCTGTGAGATAATAACAAAAGATCCAATATGTTTTTTTTTAATCATCAGAGCCCTAGAAAGAGAGGAAAAAAGAATAGGACTGAAAGAATATTCCAGAAATAATGGTTTAAAATTGATTAAAAGACTATAAGATGCAAGAGATTCAACTACTCCCAAACAGGCTAGATCGAAAGAAGTCTATTGCAAGAAACAACATTCTTAAACTCTCAAAAAATAAAGGCAAAGAAAAGATCAAAGTCAATAAGAGAAGCAGCATCTTACATATAGGGGAACATCTGTTAGAATGATGAGCTATCTCATCAGAAACCATGGAAACCAGAAGGATGCAATGCAAGTTCTAAAGGAAAATGATAATCAACAGCAAATTCTATATCTTGAAAAACTCTTCAAGAATAAAGATATTTTCTTCAAGGGAAAACTAAAATGAGTGTGTTGATAGTAGACCTACTCTTAAACAATGCCTAAAGGAAGTTTGTCAAAAAGAAAGGTAGTGATAAATTAAAAAAGGAGTCTCAAATCATCAGGAAGGAATAAATAACAAAGGGCACAAATTAGTATGAGAAATATACTATCTTTATCCTCATTAATTTTCTATAACATATTTGATAATTTGAAATGAAAAAATATAATATCATTTGATTTGCAAAGCCCCACACAACCTTGAATCCCTGCCTTGTTATCTCCCTAACCTAATTTTTTGACACTGTTTTTGTCACTGTCTCTGCTTCACCCACACTGGCCTCCTTGCTATTCAACAAATAGATCAGACATATTTGTGCTTTTGGGCTTTGGCACTTCCAGTTCCTTCTGCTTGGAATATTCTAATTTCAATGTTCTTTGCTCATAAGTCACCTAGTCAGTGTGGCCTATTTTCTTAAAAGTTGATCCACTGCACCCCCAGCACATTCTGTCCACATTTCTTGCTTTATTGTTTACTTTACAATAAATTTAGCTCCAAGAATGCAGAGATCATTGGTTTTTCTTCACTTTTGAATCTCCAGTGACCAAAACAGTATGTAGCATATATGTTGGACTTACATGTTTGAATGAATGGTTTCATTAGCAAATCCAAGACTCTTCTCTCTGGGAACTCTAAGAATAATTTAATGCCACATTCAGAGCAGATTGCATGCCTCCTCTTTTCCTAGGCTGAGATAAATCATTACAGTCTAGAAGGCCCAAGAAGATGGAGAACATTTAAATGTATATAAATATTTATAAATTCATAAACCTCTTATTTTTCATTCTGATTTCACCACCTTCTATTTATTGATCACCTACAGATTGTTTATTTTTATCTAAGAATCTTATTTAATATTTGCTGCAATCTTATGAAGTAGGCATTATTATAACTTAAAAATATGTTATATGCTAAAGATTGAAAAAAATAATTTCATAATAGTTTTTTTTTTAAGGAAAAGAAAGAGAATAAAAAAGATAGGAAGGCAAGAAGGAAGACAGACTCCCACAGCAAATATGCATATATATTTTAGGATGCTTTCTAATTTCAGAAGCTTAAAACTATTCTAACATTTGAAACTATATGTTATTAACCCCCTTTCACAGGTGAATAAGTTGAGGTTCAGTGAGTATAAGTAACTTGCTTTGAGTCACAAAGCCAAATAAATGGAAGAATTAAAATACAGGACTCAGTTCACTTCAGTAGCTCAGTCGTGTCCGACTCTTTGCGACCCCATGAATGGCAGCATGTTACGCCTCCCTGTCCATCATCAACTCCCAAAGTTCACTCAGACATGAGTCCATCAAGTCAGTGATGCCATCCAGCCATCTCATCCTCTGTCCTCCCCTTCTCCTCCTGCCCCCAATCCCTCCCAGCATCAGAGTCTTTTCCAATGAGTCAACTTTTTGCATGAGGTGGCCAAAGTATTGGAGTTTCAGCTTTAGTATCATTCCTTCCAAAGAAATCCCAAGGCTGATCTCCTTCAGAATGGACTGGTTGGATCTCCTTGCAGGCCAAGGGACTCTCAAGAGTCTTTTCCAGCACCACAGTTCAAAAGCATCAATTCTTCGGCACTCAGCCTTCTTCACAGTCCAACTCTCACATTCATACATGACCACAGGAAAAACCATAGCCTTGAATAGATGGACCTTTGTTGGCAAAGTAATGTCTCACCTTTTCAATATGCTATCTAGGTTGGTCATAACTTTTCTTCCAATGAGTAAGTGTCTTTTAATTTCATGGCTGCAGTCACCATCTGCAGTGATTTTGGAGCCCCCCAAAATAGTCTGATACTGTTTCCACTGTTTCCCCATCTATTTTCCATGAAGTGATGGGACCAGATGCCATGATCTTCATTTTCTGAATGTTGAGCTTTAAGCCAACTTTTTCACTCTCCACTTTCCTTTTCATCAAGAAGCTTTTTAGTTCCTCTTCACTTTCTGCCTTAAGGGTGGTGTCATCTGCATATCTGGGGTTATTGATATCTCTCCCGCCAATCTTGATTCCAGCTTGTGCTTCTTCCAGTCCAGCATTTCTCATGATGTACTCTGCATATAAGTTAAATAAGCAAGGTGACAATATACAGCCTTGACATACTCCTTTTCCTATTTGGAACCAGTCTGTTGATCCATGGCCAGTTCTAACTGTTGCTTCTTGACCTGCATATAGGTTTCTCAAGATGCAGGTCAGGTGGTCTGGTGTTCGCTTCTCTTTCAGAATTTTCCACAGTTTATTGTGATCCACACAGTCAAAGGCTTTGGCATAGTCAATAAAGCAGAAATAGATGTTTTTCTGGAACTCTCTTGCTTTTTCCATGATCCAGTGGATGTTGGCAATTTGATCTCTGGTTCCTCTGCCTTTTCTAAAACCAGCTTGAACATCTGGAAGTTCATGGTTCACATATTGCTGAAGCCTGGCTTGGAGAATTTTGAGCATTACTTTACTACTGTGTGAGATGAGTGCAATTGTGCGGTAGTTTGAACATTCTTTGGCATTGTCTTTGGGATTGGAATGAAAACTGACCTTTTCCATTCCTGTGGCCATTGCTGAGTTTTCCAAATGTGCTGGCATATTGAGTGCAGCACTTTCACAGCATCATCTTTCAGGATTTGAAATAGCTTAACTTGAATTCCAGCACCTCCACTAGCTTTGTTCATAGTGATGCTTTCTTTCTAAGGCCCACTTGACTTCACATCCCAGGATGTCTGGCTCTAGGTCAGTGATCACACCATCGTGATTATCTTGGTCATGAAGCTCTTTTTTGTACAGTTCTTCTGTGTATTCTTGACACCTCTTCTTAATATCTTCTGCTTCTGTTAGGTCCATACCATTTCTGTCCCTTATCGAGCCCATCTTTGCATGAAATGTTCCCTTGGTATCTCTAATTTTCTTGAAGAGATCTCTAGTCTTTCTCATTCTGTTGTTTTCCTCTATTTCTTTGCATTGATCGCTGAGGAAGGCTTTCTTATGTCTTCTTGCTATTCTTTGGAACTCTGCATTCAAATGCTTATATCTTTCCTTTTCTCCTTTGTTTTTCACTTCTCTTCTTTTCACAGCTATTTGTAAGGCCTCCGCAGACAGCCATTTTGCTTTTTTGCATTTCTTTTCCGTGGTGATGGTCTTGATCCCTGTCTCCTGTACAATGTCACAAACAGGAGTACCAAATCCCAAATTTGTCTTATATCTACTACAGTTCCTGGTTTCCTAAGAAAATTTCTCAGCAGTTCTCAACCAGTGTTCTTAAAAGACTTTTAGAGAGGGTGGTTTGGTGTCTTAATAACTTAATAATACCTCTGGCACTTAACAGATAGGGATCAGTGAGTTCAGTCAATCCATGGAAAGTTTTACCCAACAAATAATTATTCCCCCAAAGATCACACGGAAAAAAAATCAACAAAATTTACTGATAGCCTAATCTATAGCAGTAATGGGTTAAGAGTTGGAAATAGAAAGATGAATAGAACTTGGTTCTTATCCTCAGGAAGCTCATTGGCTAGTGGGAGACTCAAGCAAACAAATAATCTCTCATACAGAACAATAATTAATTTATCAAAATCATGAACAAAGTAACATGGGCTTACAGAGACTTAGTCTTTCATAATGTTACTTGTATAGATACAGGGAGGGAGTGAGGAGGGTAAGTCAAGAGAGGCTTCAGTGAAGGCGAAGTCTTTGAGTTGAGTCTTGAAGAACAAGTGTGAGCTTTTGCTTTAGAAATAGTGAAGGTGAATATTTTCAATAGAAGATAACATACATGAAAGCACAAGTGTTAAAGGATATGTCATAAAATGCAGGTATATGATGTATGGGCTGAAACTACAGCTCTGGGTCATAGCTGCATTTATATTTTGCCTTCACTACTTCCTAGCTGTGAATCTGAATGCAAACTACTGAACTTCCACATGTTTCAGTTCTCTCATATGTAAAATATTGATCATCTTAACAGAATATATCTCATGGGATTGGTGGGAGAGTAAAAGACTTAATATATGTGAAATATTTAGAGTGGTATTTAGCACATAATAATATTTCAATTTATGTTAGATATTTGTTATTTTTAAAACAGATTTGTTTGTCTTACTGTTTATTTTCTGTTCCAGCAAGAATTTAATATAGATGATTAATAGATGGATGGATAGATAGATAAATAGATGTAAAGAAACAGAGATCTGGAATTGAGGAAACTTTAAGATGTCTGGTTTAGCCAAACTTTGTGTTAGAGGGCATGAGAATGGAAAAGTAAAGTTCAGACCACATATGTCACTATTTACAACATATAACATGTGTTTAAATTTTATTCTATAGGAAATGGGGAGCCATGGATGGGTCTTAGCAGGATGGTGGCATGATCAAATTTGTTTTCTGAGATTACTCTGACTCCAGTGTGAAAGATGGAATGAAAGAGAGAGACTAAAAACAGGGAGACCAAATAGGAAACTATGGAATAAATCCAGGATGGAAATGATAATACCTAACCTCAGGCAATGGTAGATTGTCAAATAGGGAATGAATCTGTGAAAGAATCACAATCCACAATACTTGGTTTTTGATTGATTGAGTATAATTGAGGTTGGATAAATATGAAAAAAAAGAGTGGAAGAATTCAGATCTGGAAGTCTCTTGACTCTCTTCCAATGCTCTTACCCTTTCTCTAAGTTGTTTACTTTCCCCTGCTGCTGCTATTAGCTTGTGCTGGACCTCTTCCATGACACATGGGCCTGCTGAATATCCTGTGTATTCTGCTTGTCTCTATTACTATACTAAAGGGCTCTAAGCTGGGAGTGCAGCTTATCTCTTTCCTCTATGTACAGAGATTCTTATTAATAGATGCATTCCTGGAGTTTGGCCATCCATTACCCAGGAGCCCTCATGGCCTTTGGGTGGCCTGGGCACAGGCACAAGGATCGAGGAAGGTGTTAGAGCTCTCTTTTGCCTAATGGCACAGGTCTTTGGGATCCACTTCTGTGTCTTCATGGGAAATCTCTGCAAATACTATGTGATCCCAGCCACCCTGGAGGCTTTGCCCAAACAGAGAGTGCTCTTGGCTGAGCCGCTGCTCCTTCCATTTCTAAACTTTGTATATTTCAAGGGAAATCTGATCTGAACCCTTCTGATTCATTTATACTTAAATCATCCAAAGGCTCTGTTTTAAGAGTGAATTCAGCTCCAAAAATGTCTTATAAGCTTTGGTTATAAAACTCCTTAGATTTTGTGGGCTAGAATATTTTTACTCCCCTTTTCTTTGAAACAAGATGTTGTAACTTTGCCAAGAGTAAATGGATTTCCAACCTCAAAGAGGTCATGTTTGGTTCAAGAGTCAAAAATCATGAAGCTCAAAGACTCAAAAGCATTCTTTAGGAACTGGTAATAATTAACCCCAGGGGGAATGGGATAAATGATGAGATACATGATAAATCCAGGAGATGGTGGATAAAAGGGTGACAGGGTGCTATGCATTCTACCCTTTTGGCTCAGTGCCCCAAAGCCTCAAAACTTTTGTCCTTTAACTGGGGAAACAGGGCCATGAGATAGCACACTCCCACAAAGCACCAGAAAAATTAGGCAGAGAAACAGCTCTCATTTTGAACAAGTTCCTGAGTGTTTAGAGAGTTCTTTTCACAGTTTTTCCTCTCATTGAATCCTTAAACATCCCTGTGGACTAGGGATAATTACCTCCATTTTCCAGAGAAACAGAATGAGATTCAGAGGAAGTAAAGTGACATATCCAAGGTCAAATAACTGTTCTAAGCCAAGTCAACAAATCTCTTTAATTAATTTCAGACTTCAGTAAGTTGGAGAGAGATAAGTGACAGTCACTTACCTTGAGGAGCTGACATACAAGAAGGAAATGACATAATGATTATCACACTAAAATTATTCCTGAACAAAATTGAGCATGTGGAGTACCAATTCTAGTGATGTGCATATTTTTACATGTACTTAGAAATTTGTCTCTAGTCCTTTGATCCAATGTTTCCTTACTTTTGTATTGACTCCCTTAGGCTAGCATAGTGGCTGGTACAAAGTAGGTATTTGGGCAGTAATGAATGAATGAGTTAATGAATGCATAAAAGAATGGGTGATAGGCCACAGTGAGTGGTTTAGCCTAGAATCATGTTTCTGAAACTTCCCTTGTGATGAAAACTACTTTGAGCACTAGTTACCTACACAGATTACTATACCTCTTCCCCGGAAATTCTGACTTGGAAGTTGAGGGTTTGGATTCAGGAACTTGTACTTTAACAAGTTCACCAGGTGATTCCTAACATCAGATAAGCTTGAGACACAAATCTAGAAAAACACCAGCTTAAATTTTACTTAGGTAAGTCATAACATCAGATAAGCTTGGGATACAAGCCTAGAAAAGCCCCAGCTTAAATTTTACATAGTTGAGTTCAGCTTTCCGAGTTGCCAGCATAGTGAAGGCTGAGATAGGAACTCAGAGTAGGGTACACATATAAAATAAAAATATGATATTCCCTATTGTGTATAACTCCTTAAATTGAACAATGATTTCTTTCTATATTTTCAAAGATTATCAGTACTATTGGCACTCATGAATATCCATGTGTTTATCTTTTTCCTGAGCGTGAAGCAAGACTACCTTTCTAAACATTCATTGTCCTTCAGTTAAGTTCAGTCACTCAGTCGTGTCCAACTCTCTGTGACCACATGGAAAGCAGCGCGCCAGGCTTCCCTATCCATCACCAACTTCCAGAGCTTGCTCAAAATCATGTCCATAGAGTCAGTGACATCATCCAACTGTCTCATCCTCTGTTGTTACCTTCTCCTCCTGCCTTCAATCTCTCCCAGTATTGGGGTCTTTTCCAATGAGTCAGTTATTCGCATCAGGTGGCCAAAGTATTGGAGTTTCAGATTCAGCATCAGTTCTTCCAATGAATATTCAGGACCGATTTCCTTTAGGATTGACTAGTTTGACCTCCTTGCAGCCCAAGGGACTCTCAAGAGTCTTCTCCAAAATTGATGTTAAAAAAACATCAATTCTTCAGCACTCAGCTTTCTTTATAGTCCAACACTCATATCCATACATCACTATTGGAAACACCATAGCTTTGACTAAAAGGACCTTTGTTGGCTAAGTAGTGTCCCTGCTTTTTAATATGCTGTCTAAGTTGGTCATAGCTTTTCTTCCAAGGAGCAAGCATCTTTTAATTTCATGGTTGCAGTCACCATCTGCAGTGATTTTGGAGCCCCCTAAAAATAAAGTCTTTCACTGTTTCCATTGTTTCCCCATCTACTTGCCATGAAGGGATGGGACCAGATGCCATGGTCTTTCTTTTCTGAATGTTGAGTTTTAAGCCAAAGTTTTCACTCTCCTCTTTTACCTTCATCAAGAGGATATTTAGTTCCTCTTCACTTTCTGCCATAAGGGTGGTACTTTTTGCATACCTGAGGTTATTGATATTTCTCCCAGCAATCTTGATTCAGCTTGTTCTTCATCCAGCCCAGCATTTCATGTGATATACTCTGCATACAAGTTAAAAAAGCAGGGTGACAATATACAACCTTGACGTACATATTTCCCTATTTGCACACAGTCTGTCGTTCTAAGTCCAGTTCCAACTGTTGCTTCTTGAGGTGCATACAGATTTCTCAGGAGGCAGGTAATGTGGTCTGATATTCCTGTCACTTTAAGAATTTTCCACACTTTGTTTTGATATACAGTCAAAAGCTTTGGTGTAGTCAGTAAAGCAGAAGTAGATGTTTTTCTGAAATTCTCTTGCTTTTTCTATGACACAAAGGATGTTGGCAATTTGATCTCAGGTTCCTCTGTTTTTTTTTTAAATCCAGCTTGAACATCTGGAAGTTCTTGGTTTACATACGGTTGAAGTCTGGATTAGAGAATTTTGAGCACTGCTTTGCTAGTGTGTGCAATGAGTGCAATTGTGTGGTAGTCTGAACACTTTTTGGCATTGCCCTTCTTTGGGATGGGAATGAAAACTGACCTTTTCCAGTCCTGTGGCCACTGCTGAGTTTTCCAAATTTGCTGGCATATTGAGTGCAGCACTTTCACAGCATCATCTTTTAGGATTTGAAATAGCTTAGCTGGAATTCCATCACCTCCACTAGCTTTGTTTATAGTGATGCTTCCTAAGGCCCACTTCACTTCACACTTCAGGATATCTGACTCTAGGTGAGTGATCACACCGTCATGGTTATCTGAGTCATTAAGATCTTTTTTTGTATAATTCTTCTGTGTATTCTTGTCACCTCTTCTTAATATTTTCTGCTTTGTTAGGTTCATACCGTCTCTGTCCTTTTTTGTGTCCATCTTTGCATGAAATGCTCCCTTGGTATTCTGATTTTCTTGAAGAGATCTCTAGTCTTTCCCATTCTATTGTTTTCCTGTCTTTCTTTGCATTGTTCCCTTAGAAAGGCTTTATCTCTCCTTGCTATTCTTTGGAACTCTCCATTCAGATGGGTATAACGTTCCTTTTCTCCTTTGCCTTTTCCTTCCCTTCTTTTCTGAGCTATTTTAAGGCCTCCTCAGACAATGGTTTTGCCTTTTTGCACTTATTTTTCTTGGGGATGGTCTTGATCACTGCCTCCTGTACAATGTCATAACCTCAGTGCATAGTTCTTCAGGCATTCTGTCTATCAAATCTAATCTCTTAAATCTATTTGTCACTTTCACTGTATAATTGTAAGGGATTTGATTTGGGCCATACAAGAATGGTCTAGAGGTTTTCCCTACTTCTTTCAATTTTAGTCTGAGTTTGTCAATAAAGTGTTCCTGATCTGAGCCACAGTCAGCTCCCAGTCTTGTTTTTTCTGACTTTATAGAGCTTCTCTGTCTTTGGCTGCAAAGAATATAATCCATCTGATTTCGATATTGACCTATTTTGTAGACAGGAAAACTATCTCCATTTGGTAGTTAAATGCTTTTGCATACCAAAGACATTTAGCTATTAACCAATAAAACTTAGATTAAAGAACAGCTCATCTGCCATGCCTTTGTTTTCTTAAGCATATCATTCAGTCCACATTTATCCAAAAAGGGCTAAGTGATGAAAAGAAGAAAAAAAAATATTAAACCTTATAATTTTTTTAAAAGCCATGATCCAATGAGATTTCTAGGAATTTCTTCCAGATATCCTCTGCTAAGCGTTTTCTCTTGCTGCATTGATGCACAGTGAGAAGTTAGTCCATGAACCTATAAAGCATATTTTATATGTTACTTTTGCTTTACAGTTACTTTTGTATTTATCTTGAAAACTTCATACTCATTATTCTCCACACTTCACCAATCTACAAGCATCTCAAAGACTAAAATGTACCTCATTCTTGTTTCTGTCCAGTTTCTAATTCAGTGTCAGACATTGGGTGAGAAATCTCCCAATAAATGTTGAATAGATATATACATTTACAGAGTCAATATGTGGATATATACAGACATGACTGTGTGTGTAGGTTGGTATGTATTTGTGAGGGTGTGAGATTGAATGCAGTTTAAAGATGTATAGACCTTGGTGGCAGTACTGAGTGTGCATCTGTGTATCCTAGAAAATTGGAGCTATATGTATGCATTGTGTCTTTGTTTATATTGGAAAGATACAATTATTTGAGGGTGGTTTGGGGTGAAATCTGGACAATTTTTTGCCCTCTCACTGGGTAAGAAGGAGATTTTGTATTTGTTGAAATAATTTCTTTTAACAAACCACAAGGTTTTATGTCTGCTGATCAGCCCTGATGTGCCAAAGACCCTAAAGGCATTTCCAAAGTCTTTACTGGTGCTCTGCCACAGGGAAATGGGTCACAAAGTTAGGAATCAGAAATATGAAAACAACACATTTACACTTGAAGCCCACACTTCCCTTTCCTGTGATCTTTTTTGTGCCCTCCTTCTCCACACAGAGCCTCTAGGGTCCTCAAATTGAATGAAGTCTACTGGAAGAAGATGCCTGATAAGCAGGGTTCAGACTTTGTAAGTACATAGAGACCCAAGGCCCCGTTTTCAAAACTGAAGTCTCTCAAGTTCTTCTGGGCTACTGCTGATTTCCTCTTGCCACAACCCATATGATTCAGGAGCAACTAGAGATTTTCTAAAACTGATCACCTATGAGAGAAATTGAGTTAGGAAGATAGAAGCCCTGTGGCAGATATTTCCTTACTTTGACATCAATAAAAAAGAAATAAAAGGAATCCAGATTGGAAAAGAATAAATAAAACTCTCACTGTTTGCAGATGACATGATGCTCTACATAGAAAACCCTAAAGACATCACCAGAAAATTACTAGAGCTAATCAATGAATATAGTAAATTTGAAGGATATAAAATTAATGCACAGAAATACCTTGCATTCCTATACACTAACAATGAGAAAACATAAAGAGAAATTAAGGAAACTATCCCATTCACCATTGCAATGAAAAGAATAAAATACTTAGGAATAAATATACCTAAAGAAACAAAAGACCTATATATAGAAAACTATAAAACACTGATGAAAGAAATCAAAGATGACACAAGTAGATGGAGAAATATGCCATGTTCATGGATTGGAAGAATCAATATAGTGAAAATGAGTATATTACCCAAAGCAATCTATAGATTCAGTGCAATCCCTATGAAGCTACCAATGGTATTTTTCACAGAAATAGAACAAATAAAGCTCACAATTTGTATGGAACTACAAAAAACAAACAAACAAACAAACAAACTCATATAGCCAAAGCAATCTTGAGAAAGAAGAATGGAACTGGAGGAATCAATCTGCCTTACTTCAGACGATACTACAAAGCTAGAGTCATCAAGACAGTATGGTGCTGGCACAAAGACAGAAATATAGATCAATGGAGTGAAATAGAAAACCCAGAGATAAATCCATGCACCTATGGACACCTTGTCTTTGACAAAGGAGTCAAGAATATACAATAGTGAAAAGACAATCTCTTTAACAAGTGGTGCTGGGAGAAACTAGAACACTTTCTAACATCAAATACAAAAATAAACTCAAAATGGATTAAAAATCTAAGTGTAAAACCAGAAACTATAAAACTTCTAGAGGAAAATATAGGCAAAACACTCTGACATAAATCACAGCAGGGTCCTCTACGACTCACCTCCCAACGTAATGGAAATAAAAGCAAAGATAAACACGTGGGACCTAATTAAACTTAAAAAGCTTTTTCAAAACAAAGGAAACTATAAGCAAGGTGAAAAGACAATATTCAGAATGCAACAAAATAGTAGCAAATGAAGCAACTGACAAATAATTAATCTCAAAAATAGACAAGCAGTTCCTGCAGCTCAATTCCAGAAAAATAAACGACCCAAACAAAAAATGGGCCAAAGAACTAAACAGATATTTCCTCAAAGAAGACATACAGATGGCTAACAAACACATGAAAAGATGCTCAACATCAATCATTATCAGAGAAATGCAAATCAAAACCACAATGAGGTACCATCTCACGCTGGTCAAAATGGTTGCTATCAAAAAGTTACAATAAATGCTGGAGAGGGTGTGGAGAAAAGGGAACCCTCTTACACTGCTGGTGGGAATGCAAACTAGTACAGCCACTATGGAGAACAGTGTGGAGATTCCTTAAAAAACTGCAAATAGAACTGCCATACGAACCAGCAATCCCACTACTGGGGATACACACTGAGGAAACCAGAATTGAAACAGACAGATGTCCCACACTGTTCATTGCAGCACTGTTTATAATAGCCAGGACATGGAAGCAACCTAGATGTCCATCAGTAGATGAATGGATAACAAAGCTGTGGTGCATATATACACAATGGAGTATTACTCAACCATTAAAAAGAATACATTTGAATCAGTTCTAATGGGGTGGATGAAACCGGAACCTATTATACAGAGTGAAGCAAGCCAGAAAGAAAAACACCAATACAGTATACTAACAAATATATATGGAATTTAGAAAGATGGTAATGATAACCCTGTATGCAAGACAGCAAAAGAGACACAGATGTACAGAACAGTCTTTTGGACTCTGTGGGAAAGGGAGAGGATGGGATGATTTGGGAGAATGGAATTGAAACATGTATAATATTATACATGAAACAAATCGCCAGTCCAGGTTCCATGCATGATACAGGATCCTTGGGGCTGGTGCACCGGGATGACCCAGAGGGATGGTATGGGGAGGGAGGTGGGAGGGTGGTTCAGGATAGCAAACACGTGTATACCTGTGTTGGATTCATGTTGATGTATTGCAAAAGCAATACATTATTGTAAAGTAATTAAACTCCAATTAAAATAAATAAATTTATATTAAAAATATATATTCCAGGAACTTAAAAAAATGGATATAAAAAATCCATTGGATATTTTTTTATCTTCAAATTACTTAAACCACTCAACAACTTTTTATCACTCCATTCTTAACTATTAATTCTTTCTGCTTCCATGATGCTACTTTCTCTTGGCTTTCTGTCTATTTTACTCATTTTCTCCTGGGATCCTTTGATGGCTCATCTTCCTTAAACATTGAATTTCCTTCAGTTCAGTTCAGTTCAGGTCAGTCGCTCAGTCATGCCCGACTCTTCGTGACCCCATGAATCGCAGCACGCCAGGCCTCCCTGTCTATCACCAACTCCCGGAGTTCACTCAGACTCACGTCCATCGAGTCAGTGATGCCATCCAGCCATCTCATCCTCTGTCATCCCCTTCTCCTTCTGCCCCCAATCCCTCCCAGCATCAGAGTCTTTTCCAATGAGTCAACTCTTCGCATGAGGTGGCCAAAGTACTGGAGTTTCAGCTTCAGCATCATTCCCTCCAAAGAAATCCCAGGGCTGATCTCCTTCAGAATGGACTGGTTAGATCTCCTTGCAGTCCAAGGGACTCTAAAGAGTCTTCTCCAACACCACAGTTCAAAAGCATCAATTCTTCAGGTAAATTTCCTTAGGGTGCTCATATGAGTCTGCTTCTCTTCTCTCTTTACCCTCCATGCATAACTGATACTTTCTAGCCCCATGGTTTCAAGTTTTATTTATATCTATTTCTGTATTAATTTCTATGTCTTTATCTCTCTCTCTATATATATATATATCCAGCTTTGATTTTCTCCCTGAGATCCAAATTAATGTATCTGTTGACTTGCAATCTCATTATAGATGTCTTATTGACATATCAAACAAAATCTATCCAAAATAGAACTCTTGATCCTCACCTTTAAACCTGTTCTTCATAGTCTCCCTCATAACAGTAAATTGGACCAGTATCCACCCATTTGCTCAAGTCAAAAAATATAAAAGCCATCCATAATTATTCTCTTTCCCTTATCTCCCACATTCAACCCATTAGTAACTCCTGTCAATTCTGCTGCCAAATATAGAGTTCTAATAAGTTCACTTTTCTTTATATCCATTGCTATAATTATCTCTCATCTGGATTACTTCATGATTTTACTTTTCCACTGCCCCAGCCAGATCCATTCTCAGAGCAACTGTGATGCAGATGTCACCTTCTTGCTTAACACACTTCAGAAGCATAGTACTGCATTAAAAATAAATTCCTAACCCCTTACCAAGGCCTATGACCTTGTCTTGGCCTACTTTTTAAACTTATTATCCCACTCTCTCCCTCATTTACTATGGTCCAGTCTAACTGGACTCATGACATTTCAGACTATTTTATCCATCAAGCATTTGCTCTTATGCTTCCCATACTTGGAATCCTTTTCCTCCATATTCAGTATCATTGGCTCCTTTTTATCCTACAAGTCTATATTTATATCTACCTCCTCAGAGTAAGTGCTCCCCCGACAATCTATAAGTCTCAAATCCCCATCATTACTATATTCCATATCATTTTTTTCCTGCATAGCACTTATTATAATCTGTGCATTTATTATCATGTTTATTTATATATGTGTTTATTTTCCAATTATTACTACTAGACCATAAGCTCTATATGAGCAAGGACATTTTCTCATTCAATGTTGTATCTATTAAATATCCCCAGAATTTAATGTAGTATCCAGGACATACAAAAAGCTCAATAACCAATTTTTGAATAATGTCCAAGGTGCTATCTTCAAAAGTATCTGGATTCTTAGCAAAAGAATCTGTCACCTAATATAATTGTTTCTCTATAGCAGTTAGGTTACTAACAGTTTTTTACTATCCCAAATGCCTTAAGTGATTAAAGTATTTATTTCAAATGTACACAGAAAAATTCTGGTGAAGACAATTACCTCCAGTTCCTTATGTTCAGAACTTTCATTTCAGTATAAAAAGTCTTGCTTTTGACATCACAACAGCTCATTACCTGCCCTATCCTATTGTCCCAGTCACAGTTATCACCTTGATGAAGATTCTCTATTTCCTGTAAAGATAACACCACATCAGTGATTCCTAGATCCATGTGGTCTCACATCTTAATCATACAAGCCCTACAACACATCCTTCCATGCTAATCCTGTTTTCTGGGAGGTTACAATGATTACTCAGCTCCAAGCTATAGTGGATGTTACACTTTTTTGTGTTGTTTTCTGGCCTCTCTTGTCACATTATCCAGAGGTGAGCATATCTGAAATTGGTCTCACTTATGCATCATCAAGGGAGCTGTGGATGATGGGATGAGATATTCAGTAGGAAGCACATATTTGACAGGGTGATGAGAGGTAACTTTCTCTTATAGGACAGAGGCTAGAAATGAATATTGCTGATTCTTATTAATGTTTGACAGAAAACTACTAAATTCTGTAAATCAATTATCCTTCAATTAAAAAATAAATAACGTGGCACAAAAAGATTAGAATGGGAGAAAAGCAGAGCACGCAGTGGTTATGAAATCCAAGGGAGGAGATGAACCAATAAATTTCCTCCAAGACTACATTAATTAGGCTATACTTTGCCAACCAAGGAGTCAGTGAAGCTTAATAGTGGATTGGAAAATTTTTCAGTTTGAATCCAAGAAGTGGGGGGGGGGGGATTATTAGATAGCAAGGTAACTTTGCTAGAACATGGAAAGAGAGAGACTGAATTTACAGAAAATGTACAAGTTTTGGCACCCCTCATATACCCAGACTTTTGCCCAAAGGCTCTCCCATCCATTAGCTCACTGATTCCTCCCAAATACCCTGGAAGGATGTTGAAAATGATAGCTGTCCTATCATAGTAGGATATGCCTGGAATGCTCAAATCATTCAAATCTCACATCCTGATTAATCTTTAAATGAAACTAGGTAGAAACAGTCCCAATAAATGACTGGCGAGTGTAGGACCATATGCTAATCAATTAGGGAAACATTTTGGATTAGCTTCACTTTAAAGATAGGCAAACAAATCTTGGAAATGTGACTTGATTTTCTTCAGGATGTTTATTCATTCACTCAGTCTTGTGCAACTCTTTGTGACATCGTGGACTATAGCCGATCAGGTTCCTCTGACCATGGATTACTCCAGGAAAGTATAATAGAGTGAGTAGCCATACTCTTCTCCAGGGGATCTTCCGGACCCAGGGATTGAACCGAGGTCTCTGGCATTGCAGGCAGATTCTTTACCATTTGAACCAACATGGAAGCCCAGAGCTTTACATTGCTGTCTCTGAAATTTGAATTCAGGACATTCAGATTATGAGACTGATGTGCTGTCTACTGTGATAAAGAGGAAACTATGGATAGAAGTTTGTGACATTGTAGAGGAGGTGGTGACTAAAACCATTCCCAAGAAAAACAATGTACTAGCTGGATTTAGAAAATGCAAAGGAACCAAGATCAAATTGCTGATATCCACTGAATCAAAGACAATGCAAAAGAATTCCAGAAAAACATTTTCTTCTGCATCATTGACTATGCTAAAGCCTTTGATTGTGTGGATAACAACAAACTGTGGAAATATCTAAAGAGATGGGAATACCAGACCACCTCACCTGTCTACTGAGAAACCTGCATGCAGGTCAAGAAGCAACAGTCAGAACCTGACATGGAAAAATGGACTGCTACAAAATTGGGAACAGAGTACATCAAAACTGTATATTGTCACCCTGCTTATTTAACTTATATGAAGAACACATCATGCAAAATGCTGGGCTGGATGAAACACAAGCTGGAATCAAGATTACCAGGAAAAATATCAATAATATAAGATATGGAGATGACACCACCCTTATGGCAGAAAGTGAGGAGAAACTAAAGAAACTCTTGATCAAAGTGAAAGAGGAGAGTGGAAAAGCCTGCTTAAAACTCAACATTCAAAAAACTAAGATCATGGCATCTGGTCCCATCACTTCATGGCAAATAGATGAGGAAGCAATGGAAACAGTGAGATACTATTTTCTTGGGCTCCAAAATCACTGCAGATGGTGAGTGCAACCATGAAATTAAAAGACACTTTCTCCTTTGAAGAAAAGCTATGACCAACCTAGATAGCATATTAAAAAACAGAGACATCACTTTGCCTACAAAGTTCCAACTAGTCAAAGCTCTGGTTTTTCCAGTAGTCATGTATGGATGTGAGAGTTGGACCATAAAGAAAGCTGAGTGCTGAAGAATTGATGCCTTTGAACTGTGCTGTTGGAGAAGACTCTTGAGAGTCCCTTGGACTGCAAGGAGATCCAACCAGTCCATCCTAAAGGAGATCAGTCCTGGGTGTTCATTGGAAGGACTGATGCTGAAGCTGAAGCTCCAATACTTTGGCCCCTGATATGAAGACTTGACTCATTAGAAAAGATCCTGATGCTGGGAAAGATTGAAGGCAGGAGGAGAAGGGGACAACAGAGGATGAGATTATTGGATGGCATCACTGACTTTATGGACATGAGTTTGAGCAAGTTCCAGGAGTTGGTGATGGACAAGTAATCCTGGCATGCCGCAGTCCGTGGTTTCACAAAGAGTCAGACACGTCTGAGTGACTGAACTGAACTGAACTGAACTGAGGACATGGAAGCAATCTATATTTCCATCAACAGATGAATGGATAAGGAAGTTGTGATACATATACACGATGGAATATTACTGAGCCATAAAAAGGAATGGATGTGAGTCAGTTGAACTTAGGTGGATGAGCCCAGAGCCTGTTATACAGACTGAGTAAGTCAGAAAGAGAAAAACAAATATTATACATTCACACACACACACACACACACACGGAATCTAGAAAAATGAAACTGGTGAACCTATTTTCAGGGTGGAGTAGAGATGAAGATATAGAGAACAGGCTTGTGGACACAGTGGGGAAGGGAGAGAGTGAGACAATTGGAAAGAGTAACATTAACTTATTTACACTACCATGTGTAAAATAGATGGCTAGTGGGAAGTTGTTATATAATAAAGGAGTTGTTATATAATACTCGGTCCTCTGTGATGACCTACAGGGGTAGGGTGGGAGGGAAGCTCAAAAGACAGGGAATGAATATATATATATATATATATATATATATATATATATATATATATATATATATTAGGTTGGTGCAAAAGTAATTTTGGTTTCAGACTGTGAATTTTAAATCGTTATAACTAGGCTCAAATACATCTTTATTAATAAAAATAGGAACCATCTTTGCCAATGAGAAATATGATTGTTTACTCCTTAGAATAAAAGTCCATGCTTTGGGTTTCAACAAACTCTTGGGAAGCGTTTTCTGCATCCTTCTGGTTGTGGAATTGTTTTCCTTGCAAAAAGTTGTTGAGATGCTTAAAGAAGAGGTAGCTGGTTGTTGAGAGGTCAGCTGAATATGGTGGTGAGGCAAAACTTCATAACCCAATGCGTTCAACTTTTGAAGCATTGGTAGTCAGACTTTATTATGGAGAATTGGACCCTTGTTCTGTTGACCAATGCCAGCTGTAGGCGTTACAGATTTTGGTGCCTATCATTGACTTGCTAAGCATATTTCTTAGATGGAATTGCTTCACCAGGATTCAGAAAGCTGTAGTGGATCAGTCTGGCATCAGACCACCGAACAGTGATCATGACCTTTTTTTCGTGCAAGTTTGACTTTGGGAAGTGCTTTGGAGCTTCTTCTCAATCCAACCACTGAGCTGGTTATTGCTGCTTGTCATATAAAATCGACTTTTCATCACAGTCCAATTTAGAAATGGTTCATTATTGCATATAACAAGAGAAGATGACACTGCAAAACAACATTTTTTTTTTTAAATTTTCGATCAGCTCATGAGGCACCCACTTATTGAGCTTTTTCACCTTTCCAATTTGCTTCAAATGCCAAATGACCATAGAAAGGTCTTTGGCAACATCTCATGTAGTTGTAAGAGGATCCATTTTGATGATTGCTCTCAGTTAGCCTTTGTCAAGTCCCAATTGCCAGCCACTATTTTCCTCATCTTCAAAACTCTCATCTCCTTTGCAAAACTTCCTGAACCACCATTGCACTGGACGTTGATTAGCTTATCTTGGGGCAAATGAATTGTTGATGTTGCCAGTTGTTTCTGCTGCCTTACAATTCATTTTAAACTCAAATAAGAAAGTCACTAGAATTTGCTTTATGTCTAATATAACTTACCTAGTCTAAAATAAATGTAAAATAAGCAGGAAGCAATGTCATTAACAAAACACATAAAGCACTAAATGTGCATTAAAATGATGTATAACATAACCACACTTATTAAGAAGGTATTCTGGGGACTTCCTACATGGTCCAGCGGCTATGACTCTGCACTCCCAGTGCAGGGGGCCCAGGTTCAATCCCTGGTCAGAGAACTAGATTCCATATACCACAACTAAAGATCCCATATGCCTCAACTAAGATCCAGCACAGCCAAGTAAATAAATATTTTAAAAGAATGTATTCCAATATCAAATGGGAAATTTTTACAATGCAAAAACTGTAATTACATTTGCATCAAACTTATATATATGCATACATATAGCCATATATATATATATATATATGACTGATTTAAGTTGTATGAAATATACCAACACAACATTGTAAAATTATTATCCTCCAGTGTAAAAAAAAAAATACCATTTGGAGAAATGAGTAAAAAAGAGAAAGAAAGTCTAAAGTCAGTATAAGAAAAGGAAATGGTAAAGATCAGTGAAGACAAGATAAAAAAGGGGTAGATCATAAGGCAGGATGGGGAACACATGTATACCTGTGGCAGATTCATTTTGATATTTGGCAAAACTAATACAATTATGTAAAGTTTAAAAATAAAATAAAATTAGGAAAAAAAAGGGGGGGTAGAAAAGATCAATGAAAACAAAACCGATATTTTGAAAAGAGAAACAATTGATACATCTTCAGCCATGCTGACCATGAGCAAAATAGAGAGTATCCAAAAAAAAAAAAAAAAATCAGAATAAGAAATGAAAACCATCACTTGCTGATGTTGTTCAGTCATGTAGTCGTGTCTGACTCTTTGCGACCCTATGAACTGCACACCAGGCCTCCCTGTCCCTCACCATCTCCCAGAGTTTGCCCAAGTTCATGTTCATTGCATCAGTGATGCCATCCAGCGATCTCAGGCTCTGACACCCTCTTCTCCCTCTGCCCTCGATCTTTCCCAGGATCAGGGACTTTTCCAATGAGTCTTCTGTTCACATCAGATGACCAGAATACTGGAGTTTCAGCTTCAGTATCAGTACTTCCAGTGAATATTCAGTGTCGATCTCCCTTAAGATTGACTGGGTTGATCTCCTTGCTCTCCAAGGGACTTTCAGGAATCTTGTCCAGCATTACAGTTCAAAGGCATCAGTTCTTTGGTGTTCTGCCTCCTTTACGGTCCAGCTCTCACAACAATGCATGACCACTGTGAAGACCATAGCCTTGACTATACAGACCTTTGTCAGCAGAGAAATGTTTCTGCTTTTCAACACACTGTTCTAAGTTTGCTATCACTTTCCTGTCAGGAAGCCATGGTCTTCCGAATTCATGCCTGCAGTCACCATCTGCAGTGATTTTGGAGCCCAAGGAGAGAAAATCTGTCACTACTTCCACCTTTTCCCCTTCTATTTGCCATGCAGTAATGGAGCTGGATGCCATGGTCTTAGTTTTTTTAATACTTAGGCTTAAGCCAGCTCTTTCAGCCTCTTCCTTCACCCTCATTAAGAGGATCTTTAGTTCCCCTTCGTTTTCTGCCATTAAAGCAGTATCATCAGCATATCTGAGGTTTTTCAAGTTTTTCCTACCTATCTTGATTCCAGCTTGTAACTCATCCAGATGACATTTCTCATGATGTGCTCATCATATAGATTAAACAAACAGGGTGACAGCAGACAGCCCTGCCATACTCCTTTCTCAGTCTTGAACCAATCAGTTGTTCCATACAGCATTCTGCTTCTTCTTGACCTGCATACAGGTTTCTCAGGAGACAAGTAAGATGGTCTGGTATTCCCATCTCTCCAAGAGCTTTCTACAGTTTGCCATGATCTATAGAGTCAAAAGCTTTAGGGTAGTTGATGAAACAGAGATAGATGTTTTTTTCTGAAATTCCCTTGCTTTCTCTATAACCCAGTTTGATCTCTGTTGGCAGTTTGATCTCTGGCTCCTCTTTCTTTTCTAAACACAACTTGGACATCTGGAAGTTCTTGGTTCACATAATGCTGAAGCCTAGTATGCAAAATTTTAAGCATGATCTTAAGATCTTGGGAGATGAGTGCAATTGTCCAGTGGTTAGTGGTCCCCTTCGTGTATCACTGCCTTGTCATGGTGAAGGGGCTTGCATAACTCAATGAAGCTATGAGCCATGCTGTGCAAGCCCACCTAAGATGGACGGGTCATAGCAGACAGTTCTAACAAAACATGATCCACTGGAGGAGGGAATGACAAACCACCCCAGTATACTTGCCATGAAAACCTCATGAACTGTATAAAAGGCAAAAACAAAACAAACAAACAAAAAAAACTACAGAGATACAAAATATCAAAAGATAATACTCTGACCAGTTATATGCCAACAAAATGGACAACCTAGTAAAAATGCACAAATTTCTACAAACCTACGACCTGCCAAGACTCAACGAAGGAAAAACAGTAATTTGAGTAGATCAGTCACAAGCAGTGAATTTGAATTTGTAATAACAAAAAAAAATTGCAGCAGACAAAATTCAGGAATGGACAGCTTCACAGGGGAAATCTACCAAACATGTAAAGAAGAGTTAATACCTATCCTTCTCAAACTATTAAAAAAAAAAAAACTGAACAACATGGAATGCTCTCAAATGCATTGTATGAAGCCACCATTACTGATACCAAAAGCAGACCAAGACAGTATTAAGAACAAACTTAAAGACCAGTATTTTTTAAGAAATTTATATGCAAAAAATCCTCAATAAAATGTTAACAAACCAATTCAAACAATATATAAAAAGCATCATATACCATGATCAAGTTAAATTTATTCCAGGAAAGCAAGCATGATTTAATATTCACAAATCACTCAGTGTGATACAAAACATTAACAAAAGAAAGGATAAAATACCCATGATCATCTCAATAGTCAAAATTTTCAAATCCTTTCATGATAAAAACTCTCATCAAAGTTAGAATATGGAAAAAATCTTAACATAATAAAGGCCATTTATGACACACCTATATGTAACATCATATTCAACAGTTAAAAACTGAAAGCTTTTCCTATGATTAAAAGGGCACCTACTAGGTCCACTTTTGTTTACCATGGTATTGGAAGTCTTAGCCATAGAAATCAGAAAAGAAAAATTAATAAAAGACATTCAAATTGAAAGGAAGTTAAATTTTCACTATTTGCATATTATATAATACTACATTTAGAAAACCCTAATCTCTCAACCAATAAATTATTAGAACTAATAACTGAATTCAGTAAAATTGCAGGGTACAAGATTAATATGCTGAAAACTGTTACATTCTATACACTAAAAATAGTGATGTATCATAAAGAGCATACAAACAAAATATAATCATTTTTAAAATCACTTCAAAAAGAATAAAATACCTAGTTAACCAAGGAGGTGAAAGACCTATACTCTGAAAGTGATAAAACATTGGCAAAGGAAATTAAAGATGATTCCAACAAATGGAAATATACTTTGTGCTCTTTGAAAGAATTATCATTAAAATGAATATACTACCCAAAGTAATCTATAAATTTAATAAAATCTTTATCAAAATACCCATGGAATTTTTCACAGAATTAGAACAAATTATCTGTGGATTTACCAAAAGCAATCTTGGAATTACCAAAGCAATCTTGAGGAAAAAGAACAAATCTGGATGTATCACCTGCCAGACCTCAGACTATTCTAAAAAGCTACGGTAATCAAAATAGTATGATATAGTACAAAACAGCCATACAGATCAAAGGAACACAATAGAGAGCCCAGAAATAAACCCATGCACCTATGCTCAATTAATTTATGACAAAGGCAGTGAGAATACAGAATGGAGTCTGTATTCACACTCAATTCAATCAGTGTTACTTTGAAAATTGGACAGCCACACATGACTAAGTTGCCAACATTCATTAGATCATAGAGAGAGCAAGGGACTCCCAGAAAAGCATCTACTTCTGCTTCATTGACTATGCTAAAGTTTTTGACTGCATGGATCACAATAAACTGGGAAATTATTAAAGAGATGGGAGAACCAGATCACCATACATGTCTCCTGAGAAACCTGTTTGCAGGTCAAGAAGCAACAGTTAGAACCAGACATGGAATGATGGACTGGTTCAAAATTGGGAAAGGAGTATGAAATGGCTGTATATATGTCATCCTGCTTATTTAACTTATATGCAGAGTACATCATGTGAAATGCTGGGCTGCATGAATCACAAACTGGAATCAAGATTGCTAGGAGAAATATCAGCAATCTCAGATATGCAGATTATACCAGTCTAATGGCAGAAAACAAAGAGGAACTAAAGAGACTCTTGAAGGTGAAAGTGGAGAGTGATAAAGCTGACTTAAAACTCAATATTCAAAAAATGAAGATCATGGCATCTGCTCCCATCACCTCGTGGCAAATAGAAGGGGAAAAATTGGAAGCAGTGACCAATTTTATTTACTTGGCCTCCAAAACTACTGCAATCAGTGACTGCAGCCATGAAATTAAAAGATGCTTACTCCTTGGAAGGAAAGCTATGACAAACCTAGACACAGTATTAAATATCAAAGACATCACTTTGCCACCAAACTCCATATATTCCAAGCTATGGTGTTTCCATTTATCATGTACAAATGTGAGAGTTGGACCATAAACAAAGCTGAGTGCTGAAGAATCGATACTTTCAAATTGTGGTCCTGGAGAAGACTCTTGAGAGTCCCTTGGACTGCAAGGAGATCAAATCAGTTAATTCTAAAGGAAACCAATCCTGAATATTTGTTGGAAGGACTGATGCTGAAGCTGAAGCTCCAATACTTTGGCCACTTGATTCGAAGAGCCGACTCATTGGAAATGACCTTGATACTGTGAAAGATTGAAGACAAAAAGAGAAGAGAGTGGCAGAGGATGAAATGGTTATATAACATCACTTACTCAATGGACATGGATTTGAGCAAACTCCAGGAGATAGTGAAGGACAGTAGATCCTGTAATGCTGCAGTGCATAGGGCCACAAAGAGTCAGACACAACTTAGGGACTGAACAATGTCAATATGTAAAAAAATGAGTTTAGAACATTTCTTCACACCATATACAAAAGAAAACTCTGTGTTAAAAACCTAAATGTAATACTTGCAACCTTAAAACACCTATGAGAAAACAAAGGAAGAACACTCATTTACATAAATCACAGGAATATTTTTTGGATTTGTTTCCTAAATAAAAGAAATAAAAGCAAAACTGAAAAAAATGTATTAAAGTGTCCTTCAATAGATGAATGGTTAAAGAAGAGATACAAGAATAAAATCTTAGTATTTGTGACAACATCCATGTACCTGGAAGATATTACGTTAAGTAAGGCAGAGAAAAGCAAATACCATATAATTTCACATATAAGCAGAATCTAAAAAATTAAAGAAATAAAATAAAAAATTATCAAACATCAAATCCAAACTGACTCACAGATACAGGGAACAAATTGGTGGTTGAAAAAGAAGGGTTCAAGGAGACGGACTAAGTATATGAAGGGCATTAAAAGGTAGAGTTTTTTTGGCTAAAAATATATATAAATCATGGGAATGTAATGTACACATAAGGGTTAATCAATAATATTATAATAACTTTTATGGGCTAGAATTGGACAGATTATGTCATCCTTTAATAATGTATAACCATATTTAATCACTAGTTTGTACAGCTTAAACTAAAATAATATTGTATGTTGTATACAACTCAATAAAAATTAATGTGAGAAAACTGACTCCAACAAGAAAAAATTAAAAATGAACAAGGGTAGAATGAAATAGAAAATAAAACTTCATAACGCAGCACACATGGGGTGGGTAGGTATGAAAGCTTGTTTCAATTGTATGTTTATATGTTATGTCAAAAATAAAAAGTATTTTGCATTTTCAAAGCATAAAAATGTGAAGGTAACTTACCTTGTGGACACTTTTGAACTCAGTTTGTAAACCATGTTTCAATAGACGAAGTAAAAGTAACACACAACCAACTAGAATACAAAGTGTACAGCTACAAGTACTAGAATAGAGGCCCAAATTCTTATCATTTATGTCAGGAAAAGGCTTCTAGAGAGTGCCAAGGGCTGAGAAGGATAGAAGCATAATTTCATGGGCAAGGAGAAAGACTTCAACCACAATGATAAGGTGGCTGCTTCACTTCAGAATCCTTGATCAAATGGGGCCCTGTCATGTAGAGAGGCTTGGACACACTGAGATTTGTAAATAGAAATAGACACCTATGTCTTCTGGTTGGGAGAGGCAGTGCAGTGATCTGGAAGACTCCAGGCTTGAGAATTTGGAGATCCAGATCCTAGGGAAATTGGAAGAGCATAATCTGGATTCTGGATATTTTACTCTCCCTCTCTGATCCTAATTTCTCAACTATGTGTGAATATCAAGAGCTATCTTTAATGCACACTTATGTTCCAGAATCTATTCTGGGTGTCTTTCATGCATGCTAAGTTGCTTCAGTCATGTCAGACTCTTTGGACTCTATGGACATGTAGGCCACCAGGCTCTCTGTCCATGGGATTCTTCAGGCAAGAATACTGAAGAATTCAGGCAAGTGGATTGCTGTGCCCTCCTCCAGGGAATCTTCCTGAACCAGGGATGGAACCTGCATCTCTTATGTCTCCTATATTGGCAGGCAGGTTCTTTACCACTAGCCCCGCCTGGCAAGTGCTATTTAATGAAAATATGTCTTTCATACATATTCTCGTTAAATCTACTCCCAAATCTGTTTTACAGATGAAGAATTCTGCATTTTTACCAATGAGGAAATAGATATAGAGGAGTTAAGTAACTTGGCCAAATCAGACAACTAGAAAGTGCTAGCACCAAGGTTTAAACCTAGGTCGTCTAGAAATCAGTTCAGTTCAGTCCAGTCATTCAGTCATGTCCGACTTTTTGCAATCTCATGGACTGCAGTGCGCCCGGCCTTCCTGTCCAACACCAACACCCAGAGTTTACTCAAATTCATGTCCATTGAGTCAGCAATGCCATCCAACTATATCATCCTCTGTTGTCCACTTCTATTCCCGCCTTCAATCTTTCCCTGCATGAGTCAATTCTTTGCATCAGGTGGCCAAAGTATTGGAGTTTCAGCTTCAGCATCAGTCCTTCCAATGAATACCCAAGACTGATCTCCTTTGGGATGGACTGGTTGGATCTCCTTGCAGTCCAAGGGACTCTCAAGAATCTTATCTAACACCACAGTTCAAAAGCATCAATTCTTCGGCGCTCAGCTTTATTTATAGTCCGACTCTCACATCCATACATGACTAATGGAAAAACCAGAGCTTTGACTAGATGGACCTTTGCTGGCAAAGTAATGTTTCGGATTTTTAATAGGCTGCCTAGGTTGGTCATAACCTTTCTTCCAAAGAGAAAGTGTATAATTTCATGGCTGCAATCACCATCTGCAGTGATTTTGGAGCCGCCCCAAGATAAAGTCTATCACTGTTTCCCCATATATTTGCCATGAAGTGATCGGATGAGATGCCATGATTTTAGACTTCTGAATGTTGAGCTTTAAGCCAACTTTTTCACTCTTCACTTTCACTTTCATCAAGAGACTTTTTAGTTCCTCTTCACTTTCGGCCATAAGGGTGGTGTCATCTGCATATCTGAAGTTATTGATATGTCTCCCGGCAATCTTGATTCCAGCTTGTGTTTCTTCCAGTCCAGCATTTCTCACGATGTACTCTGCGTATATATAAGTTAAATAAGCAGGGTGACAATATACAGCCTTGACGTACTCCTTTTCCTATTTGGAAACAGTCTGTTGTTTCATGTCCAATTCTAACTGTTGCTTTCTGACCTGTATACAGATTTCTCAAGAGGCAGGTGAGGTGGTGTGGTATTCCTGTCTCTTTAAGAATTTTCCACAGTTTATTGTGATCCACACAGTCAAAGGCTTTGGCATAGTCAATAAAGCAGAAATAGATGTTTTTCTGGAACTCTCTTGCTTTTTTGATGATCCAGTGGATGTTGGCAATTTGATCTCTGGTTCCTCTGACTTTTCTAAATCCACCTTGAACATCAGGAAGTTCACAGTTAACATACAGTTAAGCCTGGCTTGGAAAATTTTGAGCTTTACTTTACTAGCATGTGAGATATGCTCAATTGTGCAATAGTTTGAGCATTCTTTGGCATTGCCTTTGTTTGGGGTTGGAATGAAAACTGATCTTTTCCAGTCCTGTGGCCACTGCTGAGTTTTCCAAATTTGCTGGCATATTGAATGCAGCACTTTCACAACATCATCTTTTAGGATTTGAAATAGCTCAACTGGAATTCCATCACCTCCACTAGCTTTGTTCATAGTGATGCTTCCTAAGTCCCACTTGTCTTCACATTCCAGTATGTCTGATTCTAGATGAATGATCATACCATCGTGATTATTTGGGTTATGAAGATCTTTTTTTTTTAAATTAATTTATTTTAATTGGAGGCTATTTACTTTACAATATTGTAGTGATTTTGGCCAAACAGCGACATGAATCTGCCACAGGCGCACATGTGAACCCATCCAGAACCCCCCTCCCATCTCCCTCCCAATCCCATCCCCCAGGTCCATCGCAGTTCATCAGCCCTGAGCACCCTGTCTCGTGCATCCAACCTGTACTGGTGAGCCACTTCACATATGATAATATACACGTTTCAATGCTACCCTCTCAAATCATGCCACCCTTGCCTTCTGCCACAGAGTCCAAAAGACTGTTCTTTACATCTGTGTTTCTTTCTCACATATAGGGTTATCATTTCCATGTTTCCAAATTCCATATATATGCATTAGTATACTGTATTGGTGTTTTTCTTTCTGACTTATTTCACTCTGTATAATAGGCTCCAGTTTCATCCACCTCTTTAGAACTAATTCAAATGCATACTTTTTAATAGCTGAGTATGGTATGGACCTAATGGAAGCAGAAGATATTAAGAAGAGGTGGCAAGAATACACAGAAGAACTGTACCAAAAAGATCTTCATAACCCAGATAATCACGATGGTGTGATCACTCACCGAGAGCCAGACATCCTAATTACCTATGCCCTAATTACCACACAATTGCACATCTCACATGCTAGTAAAGTAATACTCAAAATTCTCCAAGCCAAGCTTCAGCAATACGTGAAACATGAACTTCCAGATGTTCAAGCTGGTTTTAGAAAAGGCAGAGGAACCAGAGATCAAATTGCCAACATCCACTGGATCATCGAAAAAGCAAGAGAGTTCCAGAAAAACATCTATTTCTGCTTTATTGACTATGCCAAAGCCTTTGACTGTGTGGATCACAATAAACTGTGGGAAATTCTGAAAGAGATGGGAATACCAGACCACCTGACCTGCCTCTTGAGAAATCTGTATGTAGGTCAGAAAGCAACAGTTAGAACTGGACATGGAACAACAGACTGGTTCCAAATAGGAAAAGGAGTATGTCAAGGCTTTATGTTGTCACCCTGCTTATTTAACTTATATGCAGAGTACATCATGAGAGATGCTGGACTGGAAGAAACACAAGCTGGAATCAAGATTGCCGGGAGACATATCAATAACCTCAGATATGCAGATGACACCACCCTTATGGCAGAAAGTGAAGAGGAACTCAAAAGCCTCTTGATGAAAGTGAAAGTAGAGAGTGAAAAAGTTGGCTTAAAGCTCAAAATTCAGAAAATGAAGATCATGGTATCCGGTCCCATCACTTCATGGAAAATAGATGGGGAAACAGTGGAAACAGTGTCAGACTTTATTTTGGGGGGCTCCAAAATCACTGCAGATGGTGACTGCAGCCATGAAATTAAAAGACGCTTACTCCTTGGAAGGAAAGTTATGACCAACCTAGATAGCATATTCAAAAGCAGAGACATTACTTTGCCAACAAAGGTCCGTCTAGTCAAGGCTATGGTTTTTCCTGTGGTCATGTATGGATGTGAGAGTTGGACTGTGAAGAAGGCTGAGCACCGAAGAATTGATGCTTTTGAACTGTGGTGTTGGAGAAGGCTCTTGAGAGTCCCTTGGACTGCAAGGAGATCCAACCAGTCCATTCTGAAGGAGATCAGCCTTGGGATTTCTTTGGAAGGAATAATGCTAAAGCTGAAACTCCAGTACTTTGGCCACCCCATGTGAAGAGTTGACTCATTGGAAAAGACTCTGATGCTGGGAGGGATTGGGGGCAGGAGGAGAAGGGGACGACAGAAGATGAGATGGCTGGATGGCATCACTGACTCGATGGATGTGATCCTGAGTGAACTCCGGGAGCTGGTGATGGACAGGGAGGCCTGATGTGCTGCGATTCATGGGGTCGCAAAGAGTCGGACACGACTGAGCGACTGAACTGAACTGAACTGAATATTCCATTGTGTATATGTACCACTACTTTTGTCTGCTGACGGACATCTAAGGTTACTTCCATATCCTGGCTATTGTAAACAGTGCTGTGATGAACACTATGGTACATGTGTCTCTTTCAATTCTGGTTTCCTTGGTGTGTATGGCCAGCAGTGGGATACACACTCCTGGGTCCTATGGGAGTTCTGTTTCCTTTTTTTTAAGGGATCTTCACACTGTTCTCCATAGTGACTGTACAAGTTTGCATTTCCACAAACAGTGTAAGAGGGTTCCCTTTTTTCCACATCCTCTCCAGCTTTTTTTTTTTTTCAATTTTTTGATAGCAGCCATTCTGACTGGCATGAGATGGTACCTCATTGTGGTTTTGATTTGCATTTCTCTGATAAGGAGTGGTGTTGAGCATCTTTTCATGTATTTTTTGGCCATTGTATGTCTTCTTTGGAGAAATGTCTGTTTAGTTCTTTGGCCCATTTATTGATTGGGTCGTTTATTGTTCTAGAATTGACCTGCAGGAGCTGCTTGTATATTTTTGAGATTAATCCTTTGTCAATCGCTTCGTTTCCTATTATTTTCTCCCATTCTGAAGGCTGTCTTTTCACCTTATGGTTTCCTTCATTGTGCAAAAGCTTTTAAGTTTAATTAGGTCCTGTTTGTTTATTTTTGCTTTTATTTCCATTACTCTGGGAGGTGGGTCACAGAGGATTCTGCTGTAATTTATGTCAGTTATTTTTTTAAATAGTTCTTCTGTTTATTCTTGTCACATCTTCTTAACATCTTCTGCTTCTGTTAGGTCTATATCATTTCTGTCCTTGATTGTGCCCATCTTCCCATGAAATATTCCCTTTATATCTCTAATTTTCTTGAAGAGATCTCTAGTCTTTCCCATTCTATTGATTTCCTCTATTTCTTTGCACTGATCACCGAGGAAGGCTTTCTTATCTATCCTTGCTATTCTTTGAAATTCTGCATTCAAATGGGTGTATCTTTCCTTTTCTCCTTTGTTTTTAGTGTCTCTTCTTTTCACAGCTGTTTGTAAGGCCTGCTCTGACAGCCATTTTGACTTTTTGCATTTCTTTTCCTTGGGGATGATCTTGATCCCTGACTCCTGTATAATGTCACAAACCTCCATCCATAGTTCTTCAGGCACTCTATCAGATCTAATCCCTTGAATATATTTGTCACTTCCACTGTATAATCATAAGGGCTTTGATTTACGTCATACCTGAATGGTCTAGTGGTTTTCCTTACTTTCTTCAATTTATGTCTGAATTTGGCAATAAATATTTCATGATCTGAGCCACAGTCAGCTCCTGGTCTTGTTTTCACTGACTGTATAGAGCTTCTCCATCTTTGGCTGCAAAAAATATAATCAGTATGATTTCAGTATTGACCATCTGGTGATGTCCATGTGTAGAGTTTTCCCTTGTGTTGTTGGAAGAGGGTGTTTACTATGACCAGTATGTTCTCTTGGCAAAACTCTATTAACCTTTGGTCAGCTTCATTTTGTACTCAAAGACCAAATTTGCCTGTTACTCCAGGTGTTTCTTGATTTCCTACTTTTGCATTCCAGTCCCTGATAATGAAAAGGACATCTTTTTTGAATGTTAGTTCTAGAATGTCTTGTAGGTCTTCATAGAACCATTCAACTTTAGCATTACTGGTCAGGGCATAGACTTGTATTTCTGTGATAGTGAATTCTTTGCCTTGAAAGTGAACAGAGATCATTGTTTCATTTTTGAGATTGCATCCCAGTACTGCATTTCAGATTCTTTTGTTGACTATGAGGGCTACTCCATTCTAAGGGATTCTTGCCCACAGTAGTAGATATCATGATCATTTGAATTAAATTCATCCATTCCAGTCCATTTTAGTTTGCTGATTCCTAAGATGTCAATGTTCCCTCTTGCCATCTCCTGTTGGAGCACTTTCAATTTGCCTTGATTCATGGACCTAACATTCCACGTCCCTATGCAATATTGCTCTTTATAGCATCAGACCCTACTTCTATCACCAGTCACATCCACAATTGGGTGTTGTTTTTGCTTTGGCTCTGCCTCTTCATTCTTTCTGGAATTATTTCTCCACTCATTTCCAATAGCATATTGGGTACCTACAGACCTGAGGAGTTTATCTTCCAGTGTCCTATCTTTTTGCCTTTTCCTACTGTTCATAGGGCTCTCAAGGCAAAAATACTTCCCTTCTCCAGTGTCATTCCCTTCTCCAGTGGACCACATTTTGTCAGAACTCTCCACCATGACCCTTCTGTCTTGGGTGGCCCTAAAGGGCATGGCTCATAGTTTCATTGAGTTAGACAAGCCTGTGATCCATGTGTTCAGATTGGTTAGTTTTCTGTGATTGTAGTTTCCAGTCTATCTGCCAACTGATGGAGAAGGATAAGAGGCTTATGGAAGCTTCCTGATGGGAGAGACTGACGGAGGGGGAAACTGGGTCTTGTTCTAATGGGCTGGGCCATGCTCAGTAATTCTTTAATCTGATTTTCTGTTGATGCATAGAGCTGTGTTCCCTCCCTGTTATTGACCAGGGGTCAAACTATGGTGGAAGTAATGAAGATAATGGCAACCTACTTCAAAAAGTCCCATGCACATACTGCTACACTCAGTGACTCCAACCCTGCAGCAGGCCACCCCCAACCCAAGCCTCCATTGGAGACACCTGGACACTCCTGGAGTCTGGATCAGTCTCTTGTGGGGTCACTGCTCCTTTCTCCTGGATCCTGGTGTGAACAAGGTTCTGTTTGTGCCCTCCAAGAGTATATTTCCCAGTCCTGTGTAAGTTCAGACAGCTCTATGGTGGTGTTAATGGTGGCCTCCTCCAAGAGGGCTTATGCCATACCCACGTCTGCTGCATCCAGAGCCCCTGCTCCTGCTGCAGTGCACTGCTGATCCATACCTCCACAGGAGATGCTCAAATACAGTTCTGTCTCAGTTTCTGTGGGGTCTCTGGGTCCTGGTGCACACAAGGTTTGTTTGAGCCCTCTGAGTGTCTCTGGTGGGAATGGGGTTCGATTCTAAACACAAATTCGCCCTGCCTACCATCTTGCTGGGATTTCTCCTTTGTTCTTGGACATGGCATATCTTCTCAAAGTTGCTCCAGCGCCATGCAACCACCACTCCAGTGCCTACCATCTGGCTGGGGCTTCTCTGACCTTGGAGGTGAGATATCTCCTCATGGCTGCTCCAGCACCACGCAGCCACCCCTCCAGTGGTCTAGAAATAGTTTGGCTCTTAAATATTATGCTAGGTGAAGCTTGATCCCAACTATATCATTTGTAATTTGTCCCCCTAGCCAAGCCTTTCCTTGAGGAATTCAGCACAATTCCACAGTGCTTAGAGACAGAAGAAATTCCTAGTCATAATGCTGGGCTGTAAACACTATCTAGATGACCATAGTAGCAACGGTATCTTGGGTGGTTAGGTGACCTCACTAAAGGGTGTTAAAGTAGCAAAGAAGAAAAATGGTAGGGCTCACAAAACTGAGGGATGGGCAAAGCAGCTACATATCAACTTGTATGGAAATACTTCAGCATTTGATGTGTATGTAAGTGAACAAAGAGCATAGTGAAAAGGACATGAGCTTATGAATCCAAATGATGCAGTCAACAGAGGTAATATCTAAGGGAGCATAATATCGTAAAAGAGAATAGAGAGTGTCTCTAGGAGCACTAATAGAGAATAACTTTCACAACTGGTTACCAACTCATTTTATTCTTAGACTCCTTATCTGTTTGATATGAGATGGAGAAATAGAGGGAAGCTAAATTATGGGAAATTTTAATGGGCCAAGGCTATAAGTGGTGTATATCATTTCCACATATCTAAGTCATACAGCTAACTGCAAAGGAGGCTTGGAAATGCTGAATATCTGTATGACCAGAAGGAAAAGGGGATGTTTTGTAAACAACTAACCAGTCTCTGCCATAGCACCATCTTAACTTTTTATATATGCCACCTTATTGTATCCTCCAATAACACTTTAAAGGTGATTACTATTATTTTCTCTATTTTTCAGGTGATCAAATTGAGATGGCAGAGTCATATGCTCATTATCAGTCCACTCGTACATGGGATTAAGATCTACTGAAATTCAAAAGAATAATTTTTTCATGTCTACAAATAATTCTGTCTGGTATTTTAAAAAGGATTTGAATTAAACCTATAGATTGATTTTGGGGAGGATTGACATATTTATTATATTAAGTCATCCAATCCATGAACACATTGCGTCTCTTCCCATTTATTTAGATTTTCTTGATTTTCACTATTTTGCAATTTTCATTATACATAACTAATATATGTTTCATTGAAGTCTACATCAAAATATTTCACTTTATTTTAAGTGACTGTAAATGTTTTCAATTCTGATTTACCCATTTTCATTCTTAGCATGTAGAAGTGTGGATTTCTTTGTGTTGATCTTGCATCCTGAAAACTTGTTGAAATTATTTATTTTGTAGATTCAGAGATTTTCTATGTAAAAGAACTATGAATGGTTTTATTTCTACACTTCCAATCTTTATGCCTTTTACTTCTTTCTTTTTCTTTAGTTAACTGGCCAGAATTCCAATTTTTATGTTAGAAGAGTGATAAGGGCAGGCATCCTTACCTTGTTCCAAACAAAGGACAAAGCTCTATTCACTATCAAATATGGTATTAGCTGTAGGATTTTGGAGATGATCTTCATCAAGTTCAAATGATTCCTATTGTTAACTTCTTGAGAGTTTTTTTTTTTTTTTATCATGAATAGATGGTAGATTTTTCAAGTTCTCTTTTACATTAATTAATATCATCATATGATTTTCCTTCTTTGGGCTACTTATAAGGTGGATTGCATTCACTGATTTTCAAAAGTTGAACCAATATTGCATACTATTTGGTCACACTGTTGGGCATGGTTTACTAATATTTCATTCTGTCCTTCTGTATCTATGTCCGTGAGAGATATTAACATATAGCTTTCTTTACATTTTTTAATTGATATTCTCTGTCTGACTTTGGTATCAGGGTAATATTGTCCTCATAAAATAAGCTCAGAAGTGTTCATCTCTTCTATTTTCTAAGAGAGGATATGGAGAATTAGTTTGATGTCTGGTAATGCAGTGAAACCATATAGGTCAGAAATGTCTTTTTTAGCATCTTTTTTATTTTATTTTATTTTTTAACTTTATAATATTGTATTGGCTCTGCCACACATCAACATGAATCTGCCACAGGTATACACGTGCTCCCCATCTTGAACCATCCTCCCGCCTCCCTTCCTGTACCATCCCTCTGGGTCGTCCCAGCGCACCAGCATCAAGCATCCAGTATTGTGCATCTAACCTGGACTGGCAATTCGTTTCATATATGATATTATACATGTTTCAATGCCATTCTCCCAAATCATCCCACCCTCTCCCTCTCCCACAGAGTCCAAAAGACTGTTCTATACATCAGTGTCTCTTTTGCTGTCTCGCATACAGGGTTATTGTTACCATCTTTCTAAATTCCATATATATACGATAGTGTACTGTATTGGTGTTTTTCTTTCTGGCTTACTTCACTCTGTATAATAGGCTCCAGTTTCATCCACCTCATTAGAACTGATTCAAATGTATTCTTTTTAATGGCAGAGTAATACTCCATTGTGTGTATGTACCACAGCTTTCTTATCCATTCGTCTGCTGATGGACATCTAGGTTGCTTCCATGTCCTGGTTATTATAAACAGTGCTGCGATGAACATTGGGATACACGTGTATCTTTCAATTCTGGTTTCCTCAGTGTGTATCCCCAGCAGTGGTATTGCTGGGTCATAAGGCGGTTCTATTTCCAGTTTTTTAAGGAATCTCCACACTGTTCTTCATAGTGGCTGTACTAGTTTGCATTCCCACCAACAGTGTAAGAGGGTTCCCTTTTCTCCACAGCCTCTCCAGCATTTATTGCTTGTAGACTTTTGGATTGCAGCCATTCTGACTGGCGTGAAATGGTACCTCATGGTGGTTTTGATTTGCATTTTTCTGATAATGAGTGATGTTGAACATCTTTTCATGTGTTTGTTAGCCATCTGCATATCTTCTTTGGAGAAATGTCTATTTAGTTCTTTGGCCCTTTTTTTGATTGGGTCATTTATTTTTCCGGAATTGAGCTGTAGGAGTTGCTTGTATATTTTTGAGATTAGTTGTTTGTCAGTTCTTCATTTGCTATTATTTTCTCCCATTCTGAAGGCTGTCTTTTCACCTTGCTTATAGTTTCCTTTGTTGTGCAGAAGCTTTTAACTTTAATTAGGTCCCATTTGTATATTTTTGCTTTTATTTCCAATAATCTGGAAGGTGGGTCATAGAGGATCCTGCTGTGATGTATGTTGGAGAGTGTTTTGCCTATGTTATCCTATAGCAGTTTTATAGTTTCTGGTCTTACGTTTAGATCTTTAATCCATTTTGAGTTTATTTTTTGTGTATGGTGTTAGAAAGTGTTCTAGTTTCATTCTGTTACAAGTGGTTGACCAGTTTTCCCAGCACCACTTGTTAAAGAGATTGTCTTTTCTCCATTGTATATTCTGGCCTCCTTTGTCAAAGATAAGGTGTCCATAGGTGCGTGGATTTATCTCTAGGCTTTCTATTTTGTTCCATTGATCTATATTTCTGTCTTTGTGCCAGTACCATACTGTCTTGATGACTGTGGCTTTGTAGTAGAGCCTGAAGTCAGGCAGGTTGATTCCTCTAGTTCCATTCTTCCTTCTCAAGATCGCTTTGGCTATTCGAGGTTTTTTGTATTTCCATACAAATTGTGAAATTATTTGTTCTAGCTTTGTGAAGAATACCATTGGTAGCTTGATAGGGATTGCACTGAATCTATAAATTGCTTTGGGTCATATACTCATTTTCACTGTATTGATTCTTCCAATCCATGAACATGGTATATTTTTCCATCTATTAGTGTCCTTTTTTATTTCTTTCACCAGTGTTTTCTAGTTTTCTATATATAGGTCTTTAGTTTCTTTAGGTAGATGTATTCCTAAGTATTTTATTCTTTCCGTTGCAATGGTGAATGGAATTGTTTCCTTAATTTCTCTTTCTATTTTCTCATTATTAGTGTATAGGAATGCAAGGGATTTCTGTGTGTTGATTTTATATCCTGCAACGTTACTCTATTCCTTGATTAGTTCTAGTAATTTTCTGGTGGAGTCCTTAGGGTTTTCTATGTAGAGGATCGTGTCATCTGCAAATAGTGAGAGTTTTACTACTTCTTTTCCAGCTTGGATTCCTTTTATTTCTTTTGCTGCTCTGACTGCTGTGGCCAAAACTTCCAAAACTATGTTGAATAGTAGTGGTGAAAGTGGGCACCCTTGTCTTGCTCCTGACTTTAGGGGAAATGCTTTCAATTTTTCACCAGTGAGGATAATGTTTGCTATGGGTTTGTCATATATAGCTTTTATTATGTTGAGATATGTTCCTTCTATGCCTGTTTTCTGGAGAGTTTTTTATCATAAATGGATGTTGAATTTTGTCAAAGGCTTTCTCTGCATCTATTGAGATAATCATATGGCTTTTATCTTTCAATTTGTTAATGTGGTGTATTACATTGATTTATTTGCAGATATTGAAGAATCCTTGCATCTCTAGGATAAAGCCCACTTGGTCATGGTGTATTATCTTTTTAATGTGTTGTTGGATTCTGATTGCTAGAATTTTGTTAAGGATTTTTGCATCTATGTTCATCAGTGATATTGGCCTGTAGTTTCCTTTTTTTTTGGTGGCATCTTTGCCAGGTTTTGGTATTAAGGTGATGGTGGCCTCATAGAATTAGTTTGGAAGTTTACCTTCCTCTGCAATTTTCTGGAAGAGTTTGAGTACGATAGATGTTAACTCTTCTCTAAATTTTTGGTAGAATTCATCTGTGAAGCCATCTGGACCTGGGTTTTTGTTTGCTGGAAGATTTCTGATTACAGTTTTAATTTCCGTGCTTGTGATGGGTCTGTTAAGATTTTCTATTTCTTCCTGGTCCAGTTTTGGAAAGTTGTACTTTTCTAAGAATTTGTCCATTTCTTCCATGTTGTCCATTTTATTGGCATATAATTGCTGATAGTAGTCTCCTATGAGCCTTTGTATTTCTGTGTTGTCTGTTGTAATCTCTTCTTTTTCATTTCTAAGTTTATTGACTTTATTTTTCTCCCTTTGTTTATTGATGAATCTGGCTAATGGTTTGTCAATTTTATTTATCCTTTCAAAGAACCAGCTTTTGGCTTTGTTGATTTTTGCTATGGTCTCCTTTGTTTCTTTTGCATTTATTTTTGCCCTAATTTTTAAGATTTCTTTCCTTCCACTAACCCTGGCATTCTTCATTTCTTCCTTTTCTACTATCTTTAGGTGTAGAACTAGGTTATTTATTTGACTTTTTTCTTGTTTCTTGAGGTATGCCTGTATTGCTATGAACTTTCCCCTTAGGACTGCTTTTATAGTGTCCCACAGGTTTTGGGTTGTTTCTTTTTTTTCATTTTCATTCGTTTCTATGCAATTTTCATTTCTTTTTTGATTTCTTCTGTGATTTGTTTTTTATTCAGCAGTGTGTTGTTCAACCTCCATATTTTGGAGTTTTTAATAGTTTTTCTCCTGTAACTGAGATCTAATCTTACTGCATTGTGGTCAGAAAAGATGTTTGGAATTATTTCAATTTTTTTGAATTTACCAAGGCTAGATTTATGGCCCAGGATATGATCTATCGTGGAGAAGGTTCTGTGTGCGCTTGAGAAGAAGGTGAAATTCATTGTTTTGGGGTGAAATGTCCTATAGATATCAATTAGGTCTAACTGGTCTATTGTATCGTTTAAAGTTTGTGTTTCCTTGTTAATTTTCTGTTTAGTTGATCTATCCATAGGTGTGAGTGGGGTACTAAAGTCTCCCACTATTATTGTGTTATTGTTAATTTCCCCTTTCATACTTGTTAGCATTTGTCTTACATATTGCGGTGCTCCTATGTTGGGTGCATATATATTTATAATTGTTATATCTTCTTCTTGGATTGACCCGTTGATCATTATGTAGTGACCTTCTTTGTCTCTTTTCACAGCCTTTGTTTTAAAGTCTATTTTATCTGACATGAGTATTGCTACTCCTGCTTTCTTTTCGTCTGTACTTGCATGGAAAATCTTTTTCCAGCCCTTCACTTTCAGTCTGTATGTGTCCCCTGTTTTGAGGTGGGTCTCTTGTAGACAACATATGTAGGGGTCTTGTTTTTGTATCCATTCAGCCAGTCTTTGTCTTTTGGTTGGGGCATTCAACCCATTTACGTTTAAGGTAATTATTGATAAGTATGATCCCGTTGCCATTTACTTTATTGTTTTGGGTTCGAATTTATACACCGTTTTTGTGTTTCCTGTCTAGAGAATATCCTTTAGTATTTGTTGGAGAGCTGGTTTGGTGGTGCTGAATTCTCTCAGCTTTTGGTTGTCTGTAAAGCTTTTGATTTCTCCTTCATATTTGAATGATATCCTTGCTGGGCCAGTAATCTGGGCTGTAGGTTATTTTCTTTCATCACTTTAAGTATGTCTTGCCATTCCCTCCTGGCTTGAAGAGTTTCTATTGAAAGATCAGCTGTTACCCTTGTGGGAATTCCCTTGTGTGATATTTGTTGTTTTTCTCTTGCTGCTTTTAATATTTGTTCTTTGTGTTTGATATTTGTTAATTTGATTAATATGTGTCTTGGAGTGTTTCGCCTTGGGTTTATCCTGTTTGGGATTCTCTGGGTTTCTTGGACTTGGGTGATTATTTCCTTCCCCATTTTAGGGAAGTTTTCAACTATTATCTCCTCAAGTATTTTCTCATGGTCTTTCTTTTTGTCTTCTTCTTCTGGGACTCCTATGATTCGAATGTTGTAGCATTTAATATTGTCCTGGAGGTCTCTGAGATTGTCCTCATTTCTTTTAATTCGTTTTTCTTTTTTCCTCTCTGATTCATTTATTTCTACCATTCTATCTTCTAATTCACTAATCCTATCTTCTGCCTCTGTTATTCTACTATTTGTTGCCTCCAGAGTGTTTTTTATCTCATTTATTGCATTATTCATTATATATTGACTCTCTTTTATTTCTTCTAGGTCCTTGTTAAACCTTTCTTGCATCTTTTCAATCCTTGTCTCCAGGATATTTATCTGTGATTCCATTTTGATTTCAAGATTTTGGATCACTTTCACTATCATTATTTGGAATTCTTTATCAGGTAAATTCCCTATCTCTTCCTCTTTTGTTTGGTTTGGTGGGCATTTATCCTGTTCCTTTACCTACTGGGTATTCCTCTGTCTCTTCATCTTGTTTATATTGCTGAATTTGGGGTGTCCTTTCTGTATTCTGGCAGTTTGTGGAGTTCTCTTTATTGTGGAGTTTCCTCACTGTGTGTAGGTTTGTACAGGTGGCTTGTCAAGGTTTCTTGGTTAGGGAAGCTTGTGTCGGTGTTCTGGTGGGTGGAGCTGGATTTCTTCTCTCTGGAGTGCAATGAAGTGTCCAGTAATAAGTTATGAGGTGTCTATGGTTTTGTAGTAACTATGGGCAGCTTGTATATTGGAGCTCAGGGCTGTGTTCCTGTGTTGCTGGAGAATTTGCATGGTATGTCTTGCTCTGGAACTTGTTGGCCCTTGTGTGGTTCTTGGTTTCAGTGTAGGTATGGAGGCATTAGAAGAGCTCCTGTCAATTAATGTTCCCTGGAGTCAGGAGTTCCCTGGAATCAGGGTTTAGACTTAAGCCTCCTGCTTCTGGTTTTCAGTCTTATTTTTAGAGTAGTCTCAAAACGTCTCCTTCTATACAGCACCGTTGATAAAACATCTAGGTTAAAGATGAAAAGTTTCTCCACAGTGAAGGTCACCTAGAGAGGTTCACAGAGTTACATGGAGAAGAGAAGAGGGAGGAGGGAGTTAGAGGTGATCCGAATGAGATGAGGTGGAATCAATAGAGGAGAGAGCAGGCTAGCCAGTAATCGCTTCCTTATGTGCACTCCACAACTGGACCGCTCAGAGATGTTCACGGAGTTATACAGAGAAGAGAAGAGGGAGGAAGGAGACAGAGGTGGCCAGGAGGATAAAAGGGGGGAATGAAAAGGAGAGAGACAGATCCAGCCAGTAATCAGTTCCCTAAGTGTTCTCCACCGTCTGGAACACACAGAAATTCAGAGTTGGGTAGAGCAGAGAGGGGTTAGGGAGGAGACACAGGCAACCTGGTGGAGAAAAAGGAGAGTCCAAAGCGGGAGAGAGCAGTCAAGCCAGTAATCTCACTCCCAAGTAAAAATGGGTACTGAAGATTGGGTTCTTAAAGGTACAAAATTGATAACAAATACCAAAAAGCAAAAGTTAAAAATCTAGAGTAGAGTTTGGAATTTCAGAAATGCAATGTTAAAGAAAAGATGAAGAAAAAGAAAAAGAGAAAAAAAAGTCACAAAAATTATAAAGAAAATATAGGTACAAAATTGATACCAAAAAGCAAAAATTAAAAAAAGGATATAAAGAGTAATAGAATGAGGATAGCTCAGTGAGGAAATTCAGTGGAGAAAAGAGGCTGAAGAATTCAGCCAGAAGGTAAGAGAAAGAACGACATGGTGAGACCAAGTTTCGGTGAACAAGGCCCGAAACAACTTTATTTTCAAAGTAGTTTTTATACCTTAAGTTATGCATAGAGGATAATGGGGAAAGGGTAGAGTCTTGCAGCAAACCAGGCTTTCTTCCTGCAAACTTATCATATGCAAACGCTTCGGTGATTTAATTACATCATCTTCTGGCCCGGAGGCCTGTTAACATTTTAAGACCTTTACAGTTTTGTAGATAATGTCTCTCTGGGGTTGCAATTGCCCCCTTCCGGCTCTGCCTGTCACTGGAGGGGGGTGGTCTGCAGCTGGCTATCTCTGTTCAGTCCTTTGTTCTGTGCACAGGCCTGGCAGTGTCTTAGGTTAGGGCTGGTTTTTCACGTGGTAGTTATTCCACAGTCTGGTTTGCTAGCCCAAATTAGTTCGCTCACATAGCGCTCGGGGCATTCAGGCCAGATCCTTACTCTAAGCGGTGCAGCCCGCGCCTCCCTGCCCAGCCCCCGCTTGCTAGTGGCGGGTGCAGGCGTCTGTGCTGCTTCTCCGCTGGGGGAGTTACCGTTGGGCTCTCCTAATCTGTGGGTTTTAATTGTTTATTTATTTTTCCTCCCTGTTATGTTGCCTTCTGTGCTTCCAAGGCTCGGCACAGACTCGGCAGTGAGAATGTTTCCTGGTGTTTTGAAACTTCTCTCTTTTTAAAACTCCCTTCCCGGGACGGAGCTCCATCCCTCCCTCTTTTGTCTTTTTTTTTTTTTGGTCTTTTATATTTTTTTCTACCTCCTTTTGAAGACAATGGGCTGCTTTTCTGGGTACCTGATGTCCTCTGCTGGCATTCAGAAGTTGTTTTGTGAAATTTACCTGGCGTTTAAATGTTCTTTTGATGAATTTGTAGGGGAGAAAGTGGTCTCTCTGTCCTATTCCTCCGCCATCTTAGCTCCTCTCTCTTTTTTGGCATCTTTGAATTCTGAATCTAATTCCTTTGGGTTATAAGACTATTGAGAAAGCCCATTTCATCTTGGTTGAGATTTGATAGTTTGTAGTTTTATTGATCTATTTCTTATAAGATGTCAAATTTGAATACTCTATTATTATCCTTTTAATAGCTGACAGATCTGCAACAATATTCTCTATTTCATTCCTAATATTGATGTTTTGGTCTTCTCTATTATTTTTGTCATTTTTGCTAGAGGTTAAGTAATTTTGCTGATTTTTTCCCCAAAAGAACAACTTTTTATATTATTATTATTATTTTTTATTGTTTTGCTGCTTTCAATGATATCAATATCTGCTCTCATCCTTAAGATTTCCTTTCTTCTGCTTACTTTGCGATTAGTTTGCTCTTTTATCTTCCTAGTTTCTTGAGTCAGGATCTCAGATTACTGCTTTGGGAATTTACCTTGTTTCTAAATGTAAGAACTTAGATCTATAAATTTCCTTCTTATCACTACTTTAGGTGCATTACACCTCTGAAATAGTTTTATCAGCAATTACTTTAGCCACTCTTGTTTTTTATAGTCAATATTTTTTGGTACATATATATATATATATATATATATATATATATATATATTGTGTTCAACTTCCTTATGTCTTTGTTTTTAGTATGTTTCCTGTGAAAAGCATGTAGTTGGGTCATATTTTTATCACTTTACTAGTTTCTGTATTTTGGTTAGTGTATGTGGTTTATATAAATTGTTCATTGTTATTATTTAGTTGCTTAGTTATATCCAACTGTTCTGGGATCCCAAGGACTATAGCCTGCTAGGCTCCTCTGTCCATGGTATTTTCCAGGCAAGAATAATGGAGTGGGTTGCCATTTCCTATTCTAGGGGATCTTCCTGACCCAGGGCTCGAACCTGTGTCTCCTGCAATGACAGGAGGAATCTTTACCATTTAGCCACCTGGAGGATTATTGATGTAGTTGAGCATAAGTCTACTCTTATGAACAGTTAGTTAGAAATCCATATAAATCAATCAATATGGATTCTAGAATAGATGGCAAGAATACACAGAAGAACTGTACAAAAAAGACCTTCACAATCCAGATAATCACGATGGTGTGATCACTCACCTAGAGCCAGACATCCTGGAATGTGAAGTCAAGTGGGCCTTAGAAAGCATCACTACGAACAAAGCTAGTGGAGGTGATGGAATTCCAGTTGAGCTATTCCAAATCCTGAAAGATGATGCTGTGAAAGTGCTGCACTCAATATGTCAGCACATTTGGAAAACTCAGCAGTGGCCACGAGACTGGAAAATGTCAGTTTTCATTCCAATCCCAAAGAAAGGCAATGCCAAAGAATGCTCAAACTACCGCACAATTGCACTCATCTCACATGCTACTAAAGTAATGCTCAAAATTCTCCAAGCCAGGCTTCAGCAATATGTGAACCATAAACTTCTTGATGTTCAAGCTGGTTTAGAAAAGACAGAGGAACCAGAGATCAAATTGCCAACATCTGCTGGATCATGGAAAAAGCAAGAGAGTTCCAGAAAAACATCTATTTCTGTTTTATTGACTATTGACAAAGGCCAAAGCCTTTGACTCTGTGGATCACAATAAACTGTGGAAAATTCTGAAAGAGATGGGAATACCAGACCACCTGATCTGCCTCTTGAGAAATCTATATGCAGGTCAGGAAGCAACAGTTAGAACTGGACATGGAATAATTGATGCTTTTGAACTGTGGTGTTGGAGAAGACTCTTGAGAGTCCCTTGGACTGCAAGGAGATCCAACCAGTCCATTCTGAAGGAGATCAGCCCTGGGATTTCTTTGGAAGGAATGATGCTAAAGCTGAAACTCCAGTACTTTGGCCACCTCATGCGAAGAATTGACTCATTAGAAAAGACTGATGCTGGGAGGGATTGGGGGCAGGAGGAGAAGGGGACGACAGAGGATGAGATGGCTAGATGGCATCACGGACTCGATGGACGTGAGTCTGAGTGAACTCCTGGAGTTGGTGATGGACAGGGAGGCCTGGTGTGCTGCGATTCATGGGGTCGCAAAGAGTCGGACACGACTGAGTGACTGGTCTGATCTGATCTGATAATAAAATTGCTACAATTAGAAAAAAAAAATCTAGACTCAGTTACCTCGTCTGATAAAAATACCCACCTCATGTAGTTGCCACAAGTATTAAAAAAATTAAGTAAATCTCCTAGTCACATATAAGGCCTGTATTACATGCTTAATAAATTATTGTTAATTAAGAATCTCATCTCCTCAGCTTTCTTTTGGAGAAGGAGTAGACTGCTAAGAGTGGAAGGAACTTAAAGATTTCTGAGTCATTCACAGCTGGGCTCAAATTTCTTCTCTACTATTTCCTCATTTTGTGGCTTTATAAGTCACTTCCTTTTAGCTCTCAGCTTTCTATTTTCTTAGAAAGTGATAGAAATACCTAACTACTTCCAGTTAAGCAGCTGAAATAACAAATTGTTAATGATACATTGAGTTGCTATGCTGGGGTGCAGCCCTGACAGGAACTTCATGGTAGTAACTAAGACATAAGCCAGGAAAAGTAAAGATACATGTAGTCTGCTGGTCTTGGTAAAAGTCCCTGCCTGCTAAAATCTCAACTCAGCCACTGTTCACACTTCAGCATCATTCTCCCAAAACTACAGCATCAAAAGTTAAAAAGCATGAGGTTCTAAAATGGTGTGCTTGATATTCGTCTTTCTTACTTAAAAAAAGATGCTAGAAACAAGCTTATGGTCACCAGGGGATAAAGAGGGGAGGGACAGCTTGGAAGATTGAGAGTGACATGTGCACACTATTACATATAAAATAACATTAGGGCCTACTGTATAGCACAGGGAGCTATGCTCAAAGCTCTGTAATAGCCTATATAGGAAAAGAATCTAAAAAAGTAGAATGGATATATGTATCTGTATAACTAATTTACTTTGCTGTAGAGTTCAATCACTCAGTCATATTTGACTCTTTGTGACCCTATGGACTGTGGCACATCAGGATTCCCTGGCCATCACCAACTCCTAGAATTTACTCAGACTCATGTCCGTTGAGTCAGTGATGCCATCCAACCATCTCATCCTCTGTTGTCCCCTTCTCCTGCCTTCTATCTTTCCCAGCATCAGACTCTTGTCAAGTGAGTCAGTTCCTTGCATCAGGTGGCCAAAGTATTGGAGTTTCAGCATCAGTCCTTCCATTGAATTTTCAGGACTGATTTCTTTTAGGATGGACTGGTTGGATCTCTTTGCTCTCCAAGAGTATTCTCCAACACCACAGTTCAAAAGCATCAAATTTTCTCAGTCTTTCTTTAATCCAATTTTCTGTTGAAGGGCGGGGCTGTGTTCCCTCCCTGTTATTTGACCTGAGGCCAAACTATGGTGAAGGTAATGAAGATAATGGTCTACTGCATAAGGGCACTCAGTGCCCCCAAACTTGCAGCATGTCATCACCGACCCACGTCTCTGCCGAGTCTCCTGGACACCCACAGGCAAGTCTGTGTCAGTCTCTTGTGGGGTCACTGCTCTTTTCTCCTGGGTCCTGGTATGTACAGGTTCTGTTTGTGCCCTCCAAGAGTCTGTCTTCCCAGTCCTGTATAAGTTCTGGTGGCTCTAAGGTGAGGTTAATGGTGACCTCCAAAAGGGCTTATGCCATGCCCACGTCTACTGCACCCAGAGCCCCTGCCCCTGTAGCAGTCCACTACTGATCCATACCTCTGCAGGAGACACACAAACACAGTTCTGTCTCAGTCTCTGTGGGGTCTCTGGGTCCTGGTGTGCAGAAGGTATGTGTGAGCCCTTTGAGTGTCTCTAGTGGGTATGGGGTTTGATTCTAAATGTGATTTTCCCCCTCCTACCCTCTTGCTAGGGCTTCTCCTTTTCCCTTGGATATGGGGCATCTCCTCAAAGTCTCTCCAGGGCCATGCAGCTGCCACTCCAATGCCTACCATCTTGCTATGGCTTCACTACACATGCAACTAAAACAACATTATAAATCAACTATACTCCAATAATTTTAAAAAAGATAAAAAAATAGAAGGGGGACAAGATGGGGGAGGAATAGGTGGATGTGTAGTACATCTCTCCATGGATGCATCAGGAATACACCTTCAGACACAGAACACAAGCTGAGAGCAGGCAGGAGTCCCTGACCACCATAAAGCAATATCTGGACCCATGCAAAACTAGGGAGGATGAAAGGAAAAAGAAGAGAGTGAGCAGGACTGGATGTATACGAGACGGTGGGGGAACTGAAGCAGGATTCAAATCCCCACATTGGAGCAATTGCCTCAGACAGTGGAGAAGCATTTGAGGCTGTTGGAGAGTGCAGCAGCTGATCTATGGCAATCTGAATAAAATGAGAACCACACAGACAACCCTTGCCACAGCCGTACATACACTGGACAGGGATGCAAGTCTCCTGGAATATGCAGCAGCTGGGAGCTGCAGCATAGGGATTGGAGAGAAATCCCAGGGTGAGATCTGCTGTTGATTGCTAGGAGATGCTCTGAAGGGATATACAGAAGGAGACTGCAGTGGGAAATGCTTTTGGAAGAAAACAGAGCAGCCGTCAAGGCAAGGCAACAATGCAGAGTCATATTCAAGGAGTGGTTTTCTCTGTAGCCTTTCTTTCTCCACATGCCAGTGCCAACAGTTGCCCAATAGAGAAAGATCCTAGAGAGGGTGGCCCTACAAGTGCCTAATGCACCAAGCAATAGAGATGGACTCCAGTCATGGGGGCCCTTTAAATGTCTGATGTACCAGGTAACAGAGAATGACCAGCAAAAGTGGTTCTTTAAACACCAGTGGCCAGAGGCTAAAAAAAGACTCAACACCATAACTTCTGTGGCTGAGATGGCCTGCATCCCTACACACTTGGCATCACCAGGGTTCCCATGATCCAAGCAGCTGTGGTACACAGCTCAATCCTTACAGATAAACATCCTGAATAGTGCCATATCTCCTGCAGCAATGGCCTCCAGCTCCCCTGCATATCTGGCATTGCAAGGGTCCCAGTTATCCAAGCAGCAGTGTCACCTCCATACTTTATGCCCACTAGGGCAGAACTGCTGCTGTTGCTAAGTCGCTTCAGTCGTGTCCGACTCTGTGCGACCCCATAGACAGCAGCCCACCAGGCTCCCCCGTCCCTGGGATTCTCCAGGCAAGATCACTGGAGTGGGTTGCCATTTCCTTCTCCAATGCATGAAAGTGGAAAGTAAAAGTAGGAAGTCACTTGGTCATGTCCAACTCTCAGCAACCCCTTGGACTGCAGCCTACCAGGCTCCTCCATCCATGGAATTTTCCAGGCAAGAGTACTGGAGTGGGTTGCCATTGCCTTCTCCGAGGGCAGAACTGCTAGAGGCTAGGAAAAACCCTAAGAGCACCACATCTCTTACTCCCCTCACCACAGGCTCCCCTGCATACCTAGGGCTGCCAAGGTCCCTGAAATCCAAGCAGTTGCACCACCTCCACACCTGGCCCTCACTGTGGCAGACCCAAGTCCTCCAGGGCACCCTCAGGAACAAACTCCTATGGATGACCCACATGCAGAGGTGGAAGTAAAACCACAATTGAACCCCAGGTGCAGTGTGGCTAAGGAAGAGGATCAAAAATCTTCCCACCAGCTGTAAAAGCTGCAGATCAAATTCACATACTCAACTAGGCAGACTCTGCATCTATGGAATATATAAAAAGACAGTGAGAGCTCATGCAAAATTGGAAGCAAGAGCATGCATGAGGGCATCCTAGGAAGGCAGAGGTCTACTGTGACTCACAGTGAGGAAAAGGACACTGACAGCTGAAATCTGAGAAAAATGTTTATTATTATTCTTATATTTTTATTTGCTCTTTAGTTGGTTCTGGATTATTTTTCTTCCTTTTTTCATCTCTATTGTTGAGGTTGTTGATTTTATTATTACTATTAACTCTATTTAAGCTTTTGATAATTATTTTTAATTACATTTTAAAATTTTTTTTTAATACTTCTACCTCTACCTTTGCCCTTTGAAGTTCTGTGGGCTTTTCTGTTTTGTTTTATTTGATTGATTGTTTTTCTTATTGCTCTTCTCCTGCTGTAATTATTCTTCAGTATATAAAAATCCTCTTTATATACTTCTGTTTAACTTTGCTTTTCTATTTCTTTTAACTTTTCTTTCTTTTCTTTGTCTTTCCTACCATGTTTGTTAGTTTTTTGGGGGGGGGGAGTTTTTTCTTTGCTTTATTCCCCACTTGGCTCTCTGCTTTGGTATTATTTCCCAGTTTGTTTTTTAGTTAGTTTTGTTTTCCATTGGTCAACATCATTTTTTTGGTTTTCTTTGCTTGTCAGGTCACTTGCTTTTACTTTCATTTCTTTAGACTGTTGTGAGTTTGTTTGTGTGTGTGTATGTTTGTGTATGTATGTTCCATTTCTTTTGGTTATTATTTGTCTGATTTTGTATTTACTATTTTTGGAGGTTTGTGTTTTGTTTCTTGTTATATTTTGGTTTTTGCTTTTGTGTGTTTGCTATAATCCCCTTTAATATTTCAACAAACAACTTGTGGAATATCAGTTCCCTGGCCAGAGATTTGGCCTGAGATTTTGGAGTGGAAGCACTGAGTCCAGGACCCTAGACTACCAGAGAACTTCTAATCCCAGGGAGTATTAGTTAGTGAGAACTCCCACAAAGGCCTACATTGCATCATACAACTGCCAGCAGCACCCAGTGCAGGATGTCTCACCCAAACAACAAGGAAGACAAAAAAGCAAACCCAGTTGTCAACAAGCAGGATTCCCAAAGACACCCCAAAACATACCACCACACACAGCCCCAGTCATCAGAGAGAGAGAGAGGTGAAACAAACAAACAAACAAACTCATCACCTCCCACAAGAACACAGACACAAGTCATTTTCAACACAAAGCCTACAAAAACCACTGGACCAACTTTACTTATTGAAGGCAGAAACCAAAAGCAAGAAGGAATATGACCCTAAAGTTTGAGAATAGGAGACCTCAAACATCATAAAGTTGAAAAATAAGAAAAAAACAGATAAATATTGTGCAAATAAAGGAGCAAAGCAGAAACTCACAAGATCAAATAAACGAAGAGGAAATAGGCAAACTACATGAAAAAGAATTCAGAACAATGATAGTAAAGAAGATCCAAAACCTCAAAAATAGTATGGAGAAAATGCAAAAAGCAATTAACACATTTAACAAGGATTTGGAGAAATAAAGAATAAACAAACAGAGACAAATAACACAGTTACTGAAATTAAAAAATACTCTAGAAAGAATCAGTAGAAGAATAACTGAGGCAGAAAAACTGATAAGTGAACTAGAAAATAGAATGGTGGAAATAACTGCTGAACAGCAGAAAAAAGGAATGAGAATGAAAGTAATTGTGGACAGTCTCAGAGACTTCTGGAACAACATTAAACACACCAATATTCGAATCAAAGGATTCCCAGAAGAAGAAGAGGAAAAGAAAGGGTCTGAGAAATTTTTTGAAGAGATTATAATCAAAAACTTCCTCAGTATGGGAAAGGAAAGAGTCAATCAAATCCAAGAATTGTAGAGTTTGATACCAGAGAAACCCAAAGAGAAACACGCTGAGGCACATACTAATCAAACTTACAAAGATTAAACACAAAGAAAGAATATTAAAGGCAGAAAGGGAAGAGAAACAAGAAACATTGAAGGGAACAGCCATATGATTAACAGCTGATCTTCCAGCAGAAACTGCAGGACAGTAGGGAATGGCAGGATATATTTAAAGTACTGAATGGAAAAAAATCTGCAACCAAGATTACTTACATGGCAAGGATCACATTTGAAATTGATGGAAAAATCAAAAGCTTTACAGACAGGCAGAAGTTAAGAGAATTTAGTGCCACCAAGCCAGTTTTACAACAAATATTAAAGAGACCACTGTAGGCAGGAAACACAAGAGAAGGAAAGACCTACAAAAACAAATTGCAAAAAATTAAGAAAATGCTAATAGAAACATATATATCAATAATTACTTTAAATATAAATGGATTAAATGCTCCAACCAGAAGAAACAGACTGGCTGAATGGATACAAAACCCAAACCCATATTAAGTATGCTGTCTACAAGAGACCCACTTCAGATCTAGAGGCACACATAGACTGAAAATGAGAGGATGGAAAAAGACATCCACGCAAACGGAAATCAAAAGAAAGAGAGAGTGACAATTCTCATATCGGACAAAATAGACCTTAAAATAAAGAATATTACAAGAGATAAAGAAGGACATTACATAATGATTAATGGGTCAATCCAAGAGGAAAGCATAACAATTGTAAATATTTATGGACCCAACATCAGCACACCTCAATACATAAAGCAAACACTAACAGACATGAAGGGGGAAATTGGCAGTAACAAAGTAATAATAGGGGACTTTAACACCCCAAGTATACCAATGAACACATCATCAGAATAGAAAATCAATAAGGAAACATAAGCCTTAAACAGCAGATTAGAGCAGATGGACCTAATTGATATCTTCAGGACATTCCATCCAAATGAAAAGAATACACTTTCTTTTCCAGTGCACAGAGAACATTCTCCAGGATAGACCACATCTAGGGTCACAAATCAAGCCTCAGTAAATTTAAGAAAATTGAAATCCTATAAATCATCTTTTCTGACCACAACAATATCAGTTACAGGTAAACAACAACAACAACACTCTTAAAAAACCCACAAACACATGGCAATTAAAAAATATGTTTCTAAATAATGAACGGTACACTGAAGAAATAAAAAGGGAAAGCAAAGAATTTCTAGAAACCAATGACATTGAAAACACAATGACTCAAAACCTATGGAATGCAGCAAAAGAGGGAAGTTTATAACAGTACATTCCTACCTCAAGAAACAAGAAAAACATCGACTAGACAATTTAACTTTACACCTAAAACAACTAGAAAAAGAACAAAAATACCCCCAAAGTTAGTAAAAGAAATAAATCATAATGATTAGAGCAGAAATAAATGAAAAAGAAATGAAGGAAACAATAGCAAAGATTAATAAAACTAAAAGCTTGTTTTTGAGAAGATGAACAAAATTGGACAACAATTGGCCAAACTCATCAGGAAAAAAGGGGAGAAGAATCAAATCAACAAAATTAGAAATGAAAAAGGAGAGGATAAAACAAACAAAGCAAAAATACAAAGAATCATAAGAGACTAAGTCAATAAAATGGACAACTTAGAAGAAATGTACATTCTTAGAAAAGTTCAACATTTCAAGACTGAACCAGGAAGAAATAGATATTATGAATAAGCTAATTACAAGCACAGAAACTGAAACTGTGATTTAAAAAACAACCTCCCTAAAAACAAAATCCCAGGGCCAGATGGCTTGACAGTTTAATTTTGTCAAACATTTAGACAGCAGCTAATGCCTATCTTTTTGAAACTTTCAAAAATTTGTTGAAGAAGGAAAACTTCCAAACTCATTCTATGAAGCCACCATCACCCTGATAACAAAACCATACAAACATCACATAAAAGAAAATTACAGGCCAATATAATTCATGAACATAGATGCAAAAACTCTCAAGAATTCTAGCAAACAGAATTCAACAGCACATTAAAAAGATCATATACCATAAACAAGTCAGGTTTATCTCAGGGATGCAAGGATTATACAATATGAGAAACTCAGTAAGTGTGATACACCATATTAAAATGTGAAATATAAAAACTGTATTATAATATCAATAGATGCAGAAAAAGCTTTTGACAAAATTCAACAATGGTTTATGATTAAAAAAAAAAAAAACTTTTCAAAAAATGAGCATAGAAGGAACATACCTCAACATAATAAAAACCATATACAACAAACCCACAGAAAACATTATTCTCAATGGTGAAAAACTGAAAGGATTCCCTCTAAGATCAGGAACAAGACGAGTATGCCCACTCTTGTCACTATTACTCAACATAGTTTTGGAAGTCCTAGCTATGGCAATCAGAGAAGAAAAACAAATAAAAGGAATCCCCATTGGAAAGAGGAAGTAAAACACTCACTGTTCGCAGATGAAATGATACTATACATAGAAACCCTTAAAGATATTATCAAAAAATTATTAGAGCTAATCCATGAATTTAGCAAAGTTACAGGATACAAAATCAATACACAGAAATAATCTGCATTCCTATACACTAACAATGAAAAATCATAAGGAGAAATTAAGGAAAGAATCCCATTCACATTGAAACAAAATGAATAAAATACCTAGGAATAAATGTACCTAAGTACACAAAAGACCTAAAAAGTCTTTTAGAGAACTAAAAGTCACTGATGAAAAAACTCAAAGATGATATAAACAGATGGAGAGATATTCCATGTTCCTGGGTTAGAAGAATCAATATTGTGAAAATGACTATTCTACCAAATGCAATCTACAGATTCAATACAATCCTTAACAAATCACCAATGGCATTTTTCTCAGAAGTAGGGCCAAAAAAAAATTTACAATTCATATGGAAACACAGAAGACTCTGAATAACCAAAGCAATCTTATGAAAGAAGAATGAAGCTGGAGGAATCAACCTTTCTAACTTCAGACTATACTACAAAGCTACAGTTTTGGAAACAGTATTGTACTGATGCAAAAAAAAAAAAAGTATATAGACCAATGGAAGAAGATAGGAAGCCCAGAGAAAAACCCACATACCTATGAGCACCTTATCTTTGACAAAGGAGGCAAGAATATAAAATGGGTGAAAGATAGTCTGTTCAATATATGGTGCTGGGGGAACTAGACAGCTACATGTAAAAGAATGAAATTATAATACTTCCTAACACCATATTCAAAGATAAACTCAAAGTGGATTAAACACCTAAATGTATGACAAGAAGCTATAAATCTCTTAGCAGAAAACATAGGCAGAACACTGTATGACATAAATCACTGCAATATCCTCTATGACCCATCTCCTAGGGTAATGAAAATAAAAAAGTAAAATAAACAAGTGGGACCTAATTAAACTTAAAAGTTTTTACACAGCAAAGGAAAACTATAAACAAGGTGAAAAGACAACCCTCAGAATGGGAGAAAATAATAGCAAATTAAACAACTGACAAAGGATTAATTTCTGAAATATACAAGCAGCTCACGCAACTCAATACCAGAAAATCAAACAGCCCAATTAAAAAGTGGGCAAAAGATCTAAACAAACATTTCTCCAAAGAAGACATATAGACGGTTAATAAACAGATTAAAGGATGCTCAATATCACTCATAATTAGAGAAATGCAAATCAACACTACAATGAGATATCACATCACTTTTGTCACAATGGCTATCATCAAAAATCTACAAACCATAAATGCTAGAGAGTGTGTGGAGAAAAAGGAAACTTCTTCCATTATTGGTGAGTAAATACATTGGTATAGCCACTATGGAAGACAACATGGAGATTCCTTAAAAAACTAGGAATAAAACTACCATGTGACCCAGCAATCCCCAAACTATGTATATACCCTGAGGAAATCAAAATTGAAAAAGACACATTTACCCCAATGTTCATTGCAGCACTCTTTACAACAGCTAAGACATGGAAGCAACCTCGATATCCATTGACAGGCGGATGGATAAAGAAGCTGTGGTATATATACATACACAATGCAATATTACTCAGCCATAAAAATAAATGTATTTAAGTCAGTTCTAATTATGTAGATGAACTAGAGTCTATTATAGAGAGTAAAATAAGTCAAAAAGATAAAAATAAATATTATATATTAACACATTTATATGGAATCCAGGAAGATGGTAATGATGAATTTATTTGCAGGGCAGACATAGAGAAAAGACTTATGGACATGGCGGAGATGGGGAGAAGGAGAGGGAAGGATGAACAGAGATATTTGCATGGAAACACATATATTACCATATGTAAAAAAAGTTAGCCAATGAGAATTTATTTTTATGCCACTGGGAACTCAAACTGGGGCACTGTAACAACCTAGAGGTGTGGGATGGGGTGGCAGGGAGTTTCAAGAGGGAAGAGACATATGTATTCTTATGGCTAATTCATGTTTATGTATGGCAGAAACCAACACAATATTTTAAATCAGCTATCCCTCATTTAAAAATAAATAAGTTAAAAATTTTTAAAAATAAAGAAAATGAGAAAATTAAAAAAAAAAATTAGATGATTCACTTGGAAAACAATTCCTTATATTAACCATAACAAATGATACAGTATTGAAATTAATCTCACATACAGACCATTGGTGTTAAAGCTTATATATTCACTAAAAATGACCTAAAGTCTTTTAAAAAGCATATCTGTTTGGGCCCCACTGCCAGAAATGCTAATTTAGTTGATCCGAAATTAGACTTGGACAGCAGTACTCCTGACCTGCTCTCCATATAGGGTGAAAAATACATGTTTAAAAAACTGTGCTGGAGCAGACTTGAATTCAATAAATCTTTACCAGTTAGCAATTTAAGCATTATGTACCCCCATTTTATAGATGAGAAAACTGAAACTCAAATAAGTAAAAGAAGTTGCCCAATATCACACAGACAATAGGTGGGCAGAGCCAGAATTCTAGCTTAAGTCTATCTGAGTTCAAGACCTAAAGTCTTAGAAGCCCAGCCAAAAGAAGGGTTAGGGTTTGGGTGGGGCTCATGAAATAAATAGGTATTCCCTGTAATGAAAAGTCTTGTGGGTAGCAGAAAGCACAGTGGTTGAGAGTACAGTGTAAAGCAAGTAATTGCTTTTGGTTCATTTTTTATTTTTTCTATTTACCAGTAACATGAGTAGGCTGATTAACCTGTCTCAATCTTCTCAACTAGTATAATGGCAATAATAATAATATTTATTGCACAGAGTTTTGATGAGGATTAAAAGAATAGTCATAATGGAGTTAAAAGAGTGTGTACTGTATAAAATGTGATATATAAATTCTTGGAAAACAGCTAAAATTAAAAGTATGTATTCTGGTCATCTTGCACCTCTGCAGTTGCCACCTCTGAAGACATGGTTCTTATTAGTACAAGCAATATGAAATGAAAGAAATGTTACTTCAAACATAAAACCACAATAAAACATATAATTTGGTGACATAACCAAGAAAATGATGGCACTTAAGCAGCCCTACAGTTTCCAAATGGAAGTGAATAGAGAAAAAGTGGAAGAGCAGTTCTGCATGAGAGAAATAAGAAAAAACAAAAAAACACTGAACTTGTAAAGATCAAAGCCTGATTCTGTCACTTAGACTAAAGAATAAGGTTACTAACATCATTTATCCCAAAGCCTTTTTATCTAATAGAAACAGAAGTGTCATGAAAGGACTTGAATCACAATTGAAAATTATTGGTATTGTTTATAACAACCGACATTTATACAGACTTACAGTTATTTAGCACATAGCAACGGAGAAGGCAATGGTACCCCACTCCAGTACTCTCGCCTGCAGAATCCCATGGATGGAGGAGCCTGGTGGGCTGCAGTTCATGGGGTCGCAAAGAGTTGGACACGACTGGGCGACTTAACTTTCACTTTCCACTTTCATGATTGGAGAAGGAAATGGCAACCCACTCCAGTGTTCTTGCCTGGAGAATCCCAGGGATGGGGGAGCCTGGTGGGCTGCTGTCTATGGGGTAGCATAGAGTCGGACATGACTGACGCGACTTGGCAGCAGGAGCACATAGCAAATCCTTAGTACATAAGAATTTTATTGTTACTGCTGTTATTGTTTCTTTGTCACCTTTAAAAAAGAGGGACAAATTTCAGAGATGTATAAGGGACTTGTTCAAGACCATACAACACAAGCAATTAATTTTGGAGCAAGGGCTGGAAATGCTTCTGCTTGACTCCAAACTTCCATTATTTTCATCAGACCAGTTTTTCGTGGCATGTTAAAAGATATTTAAGCAAGTAAAATATGTAACTAATATTCCCCAAACTTTACACTACAGTTGTACACTACAAGATTTTCATAGATACTCTGTGAGAAACAAAATGTTTCTTTGGTCAAATAAGCTTGCAAGTATTGTGTTAAACATTAAACACATTTTTATGAAAAACTCCTCAGATAGGTTAAAATGTATTGGTTGTCATGAATCTCCACAGAAGGCCCAGAAAATGCAGGTTTTCCCAAACATCTTTGACTATAAAATCTTCTGTTCTATGGAACACATTTTGATACTTTGCAGAGTTCTAGTGTTCTACTGAATGTAATTTGGAAACCACTGGACTGCTGGGCATACACACAGAGGAAACCAGAATTCAAAGAGACACATGTACCCCAATGTTCATCACAGCACTATTTACAATAGCCAGGACATGGAAGCAACCTAGATGTCCATCAGCAGATGAATAGATAAGAAAGCTATGGTATATGTATACAATGGAATATTACTCAGCTATTAAAAAGAATGCATTTGAATCAGTTCTGATGAGGTGGGTGAAACTGGAGCCTATTATACAGAGCGAAGTAAGTCAGAAAGAAAAACACAAATACAGTATATTAACACATATATATGGAATTTAGAAAGATGGTAACGAGGACCCTATATGCGAGACAGCAAAAGAGACACAGATGTAAAGAACAGACTGTTGGACTCTGTGGGAGAAGGTGAGGGTGAAATGATTTGAGAAAATAGCATTGAAACATCTATATTATCAAATGTGAAATAGATCACCAGTCCAGGTTTGATGCATGAGTCAGGGTGCTCAGGGCTGGTGCACTGGGATGACCCTGAGAGATGGGATGGGGAGGGAGGTGGAAGGGAGGGTCAGGATGGGGAACACATGTACACCCATGGCTGATTCATGTGAATGTATGGCAAAAACCACCACAATATTGTAAAGTAATTAGCCTCCAATTAAAAAATTTAAAAAATGCCTTGAGATTTGCTAACAGTAATTCTACCAGGTTTTTCTAAGTGAAAAATATCATCCCTCAAATGGTAGACACTGTAGAGATGGGCAGGGAGGGAGTTTCAGAAATTTAAATATTAGACAGTATGTACAACAAAGAAGGGTTGATCATGTTAAAAAGTATGGTGATTCCAAAAGCTGGATCATCAGAGCCAGGGAAGGGTGATCAGGAAATAATGACAGGTCAAAACAAGTTCAGAATCCAAAATCCACAGCAATCATGGGTAACAGTTTAGTGAGAGGACTAGGCCCAGGGATGGATCAAGAATGTTTTCAGGGTCAACACAAACCAAATTTATCTAATTGTTTTAATTTAGTTTTACAGTCAAGTTACATAGGAGCACAACTGACCCCACTGAGATGGGGGCACCTCATATTAAAGGAATTTTAACATTTGGGATTTTACTGGTAAAGATTCTAGAAGCCTTTGATTGATGGATGATATAAGAACAGAGAGTGAAAAAATTGGACAAATGTAATTATGATATATTATTATATAATATCTATAATATCTGAAATACAAAGACATGATAAGTATATTGGCAATCAGCATTGTGTCCACCTAACTTGGCAGCTAAGTTTTTTGTTCTAGATAACATGGGGACAAATGGCAACTTCTTCAGCTCTGCTAAGGCTTGTTTAGGCCCAAACAGTTTCTTACCCGTACCATTAATTAAACTCCTTGTCTACTTACTTGCCATGAATGCAAGCACTACACTTCTACTAGGTTATGTTTGTCCATTGTAACTTTCACTGTATTATTTTCTTGTTTAAGTGTCTCATCATTGCTCTCTGGGTTTCCTGGCATGCCCTTTTATGTATCTCTTTTATTCTGACCTTGCTTTCCCCCAATTTATTCTTACTTCACATTGTAGCTTTTAACTCTAGTATTTCTATTTGATTTGTGCCTTTGCTTACTAACACTTTCACTTTAGGTTTTCCTAATGCCTGCAATGCCCCTACCTCACCCTACAGAGAACTGTCCCTTGTGACTTGACAACTTCTGCTCATCATTTAAGTGGTTTCTGTGTCCTTCCTGAAAGTCAGTCACTATTCTTTTTTCTACCACTTCTGGGGTGAATATTTCCAAATGTGGTTCTATATTGCTGCTGCTGTTGAGCCACCAAGTTGTGTCCAACTTTTTGTGACCCTATGGACTGCAGCATGCCAGGCTTCCCTGTCTCTCACTATCTCCTGGGGCTTGCCTAAGTTCATATCCATTGAATCAGTGATGCTGTCCAACCATCTCATCCTCTGTCACCTCCTTCTCTTCTTGCCCTCAATCTTTCCCAGCATAAGGGTCTTTTCCAGTGAGTCAGTTGTTCTCCTAGGGTGGCCAAATATTGGAGCTTCAGCTTCAGCATCAGTCCTTCCAGAGAGTATTCAGGGTTGATTTCCTTTAAGATTGACTTGTTTGATCTCCTTGCTTTCCAAGGGACTCTTAAGGGTCTTCTCCAGAACCACAGTTCGAAAGCATCACTTCTTTGGCACTCTGCCATCTTTATTGTCCAGCTCTCATATCCATACATGACTACTGGAAAGACCATAGCCTTAACTATATCAACTTTTGTCAGCAAAGTGATGTCTTTGCTGCTCACCCTCCCCCCATATTACTCTATGCTTATACTCATCTTTTCACTTATCACATTGTATAGAATGTTTTTCTCTGTGTACCTGTCTCATTCATTACAATGTCTTCTTCATTAGATTGAAATTAGGGACATAGATGGAGATTCAAACCAGTAGGGAAACTTTCTGCTCATCTCTATTGGCACCAATGTCTATCACTATCTAGCCTATCATTACTTTTCTTTAATTTAATCAATGTGCAGTGCATCTCAGAGACTATAAACTTTCTCCTTTTTAGACAAAGAGAGGATGATGAATTTTGTATCAAGAAGCAGAAGTAGAACACTGTGCTTTTAAGAATTTCAAGGAGTCTAGGGAAGGCAGACTGGTCTAGCAAGGCTGTTCCTAGAAAGAGGAACAATCAGAAAGAAAGTGATAGGAGTAGGTTTCCCAGGAGACTGTCTGATGGATGAGATCACATTGCAGGTCTATAAACCTGCCAACAAAGGGCCAAATCAAAACAACATGCCTGGGGCAGGAGTAGAGAGATGAGTGAATTTCAGGGAAACAGTCTCATATATTTTAAGACATATACATAGAGTATTCTAAGACATCCACATAAATTTCAACATATTGTTTACATATAAATATGTATAGAATATTATATATGTATTTGTATAAAGACTAAGGTATTCTAGTATAACTATTACTGAGAAGGAAATATTATCCGTTTTTGGGAAAAATCCAACATTTGGTTTTACTTTATTTGGAAAATGATGGCCTACCCTTAAAGTACACTCTAGGTAACACCAAAGAGAATTTAAAGCACATGTTGAACCTATATTTTAAGGCCAATCATCCTGAACATATACTCCAAATTTGAAGAAAATCTGGCCAACAGTACTTTTACAGTATTTTTCCCAAATAAAGATTTTTATCCATATAGATTTATTTTTATTTATATAGATTTAATATTAACAAAACCATGTAAAATACTTTTATCTTTGTTTTTTACATATGAATGAACTCAGATTGGTGAAAAGACAATTCACACCTTGGTATATTTTAATTCTGTATCCATAATCTTTCAATGATACCATGCTATATCTTCAAGCATATTTGCCAGATTTTGTTTTGTACTGCACAGTATTTCCATGGAGCTTTATTCAAAGCTTAACTGTTTGAATTCTTTTTAAATTGAAGTGTATATGATTTACAATATTATATTAGATTCAAATGTATAACATAATGATTCAATATTTCTAGATTACCCTCCATTTTATTATAGATATTGGCTATATACTTTGTGCTGTACAATATATCCTTGTAAGTATTTTTATACATAATAGTTTGTATCACATAACCCCCTACCCCTACTGTGCCTCTTCACCCTTTCCTCTTCCCAGAGCAACTATTAGTTTGTTCTTTATATCTGTGCATCTGGTTTGTTACATTTGTTTTATTTCTTAGATTCCACATATGCATGATAATATTCAGTATCTGTCTTACACTACTAAACATTATATCCTCCATATCATCCATATTGTTGCAAATGGCAAAATTTCATTATTTTTATGGCTACTGTCCCACTCTCTTTCCCTCCCTCACTCCCTCTCTCTGTATATAGATAGATAAATAGATAGTGGTGCAGTGGTAAAGAATCTGTCTGCCAATGTGGGAGATGCAAGAGACGTGGGTTTAATCCCTGGGTCAGAAAGATCCTGTAAAGTAGGAAATGACAATCTGCTACAGTATTCCTGCCTGGAAAAGTCCATGGACAGAAGAGCCTGGTGGACTACATTCCATGCAATGTAATGAGTCGGACACAACTGAGCACAAGAACAAAGATAGATAGATAGACCAGCCTCTCTATCCATTCTTCCATTGATGGGCATTTAATTTGCTTGTGTGTGTGTGCTGTGCTTAGTCACTCAGTGGTATCTGACTCTTTGTGACCCCATGCTTATGCAGCACCAATGGTGCATATATCTTTTCAAATTAGTGTTTCCTTTTTCTTGGAATATATACCTAGGAGTGGAATTGCTTGATCATATGGTATATCTATTTTCATAATTTTTTGAGGAAACTCCATACTATTTTCCAGAGTGGCTATACCAATTTACATTGCCCTGTATGAAGAAGGCTCCCCTTTCTCTGTATCCTCACCAACATTTGTTATTTGTAGACTTTTTGATGATAGTCATTTGGACAGGTATCAAGTGGTATCACATTGTGGTGTTTTCTTTTCTCCTTACTTTAAAGTTGTATTTATTTTAAACATTTATTTTTTATTGAAGTATAGCTGATTTACATTTTTTGTTAGTTTCATAAGTACAGCATAGTGATTCAGTATTTTTGTAGATTACATTCCATTTTAAGTTAATATAGGATAATGGTAATAGTTTCCTGTGATATACAGTAGTTTCTACTTCTTATTTATTTTATGAATAGTTGCCTGTGTCTCTTAATCATATAATCTTATCTCACCTACCCCTTTTCCCTTTCCACAAGTGTAGGAACTACTCTGTTCTCTGTGTCTGTGAGTCTGTTGCTGTTTTGTTATACACATTCACTTAGTTTTAGATTGCACATATATAAGTGATATCATACAGCATTTGACTTTATCTATCTGACTTATTTCACTAATATTCTCTAGGTCCATCCACATTGTGGAAAATGTCAGTATTTTATTCTCTTTTTATAGCTGAGTAATGTCTTATATAGATGCCCTTGTGCCAACTTGAATTAATGCTATCAGGAGACAGGGACACAGAGGGTGGGGCATAACCAGCCCCTCACTGGCTGCTCCTGTTCACTCTAGCTTTCTGCAGCACCCCCACACCCATGGCTATATCCATGATTCTCTTAGAGCTGTAATGAGGTGAGAGTGGGGAAGCATTTGTTATTCGATGACTGGAGTTTTGCAGCCAACTGCATACACATATATGTGTGTGTATGTGTGTGTGTGTGTGTGTGTGTGTGTAAAGAGAGGCAATCTAGCAGGCATAAGGTGTATGTCCTTGTTTTGATTTGAATTTCTCTGATATTTTAAGGATATTGAGCATCTTTTCATATATCTGTTAGCCATCTACACATATTCTTTGGAAAAATGTCTATTCAGGTCTTCTACCCACTTTTGAACTGGGTTATTTGACTTTTTGATATTAAGCTGTATGAGCTATTTGTATATTTTGGATATTTAACCCTTGTCGATCACATCATTTGAAAATATTTTCTCCCATTTCATAGGCTATGTTTTTGTTTTGTTAGTGGTTTCCTTTGCTGTGCAAAAGTTTTTAAGTTTAATTAGATCAGCTTTGTATATATTTGCTTCTATTTTCTTTGCCTTGGGAGACAGATCAAAGAAAATATTAATATGGTTTTACCAAAGAGTGTTCTATGTTCTTTTCTAGGTGTTTCATGGTTTCAAGTCTTTAAACCATGTTGAGATTTTTTTTTTTTTTTCCTGTATGATGTGAAGGAATGTTCAATCTCTTTGTTTGACATGTGGCTGTCCAGGTTTTCTGGTACCACTTTTTTTTTTTTTTAATTGGAGTATAGTTGATTTAAAATATTGTGTTAGTTTCAGATATACACCAAAGTGAATTAATTATACTTATATATATATATCCACTCTTTTTCAGATTCTTAGTCCCTACAGTCCATTACAGTGTATTGAGTAGGGTTCCCTGTTCTATACAGCAAGTCCTTAAAAGTTATTTTTTTCTAGATTCCACATGTAAGTGATATTATATAATATTGCTTTTCTCTTCTGACTTACTTTACTCTGTGACAGTCTCTAGGTCCATCCACCACTCTGCAAATGACACTATTTCCTTTCTCTTTATGGCTGAGTAATATTCCATTTTTCATATGTATAGCATCTTCATTTTTTTCTCATTTAATGCAATGTTTTAATCAAGGATAGGAAGATAATAAAGACTGAAAACTTCATTTCATATTTAGTTTGGGAGACCAGTTTTGCTGAAAAGCATATCTAATGAAATATTTTATTAATTCTTGATGTTATAAAGTACTTGCAAGTTCTTATTTAGACAATACAAATGTAGAATTTTGTTAATCAACATAACATGGGGATTTATGTACCAATTTCCATACCAATTTCCTCTTGGTATTTTTATAAACTAAATATAAATTTTAAGAGATTGGCTAATATTATATTTTGTCTTTTGAAAATGATGTATATCTTTTTAAATTTTATTTTTCAAACTTATTTTTTAATTTGAGGAAAATTGCTTCATAGTGGTGTGTTGGTTTCTACTACACAAAAAAAGTAAATCACTCGTAATAATCTATATATCCCCTCCCTATTGAGCTTCTCTCCCCCATTCCACCCTTCTAGGTCATCACAAAGGGAAGGCTGGGCTCCCCATGTTATATAGCAGCTACCCACTAGCTATCTATTTTATACAATAGTGTATATAGGTCAATGGTGGTTTTTCAATTCATCCCATCCGCTCCTTCCCTCTCTGTGTTCACAAGTCCATTCTCTACATCTGTCTACATGTGTTTATTGGCTATCTGCATGTCTTCTTTCCACTTCATGGATTACAGCCTTATGATAAAAGGGTTGCAAAACTCAATGAAGCTATGAGCCATGCCATGCAGGATGACCCAGGATGGACAAGTTATAATGAAGAGTTCTGGAAAAATGTGGTTCACTGGAGAAGGAAATGACAAACCACTCCAGCATTTTTGCCTATAGAACCCCATGAACAGTATGAAAAAGCAAAAAGTATGACACCAGAAGATGAGCCACCTAGGTCAGCACGTGTCCAATATACTACTAGGGTAGACCAGAGGACAATTGCTAACACCTCCAGAAAGAATGAAGTAGCTGGGCCAAAGCAGAAATGATGTTGTCATGTCTGTGTCTGTTGCTGAAAGTAAATTTTGATGCTGTGAAGAACAATACTGCATAGGACCCTGGAATGTTATTAGATCCAGGAATCACAATAAATTGATGTAGTCAAGCAACAGATGGCAAGATTAAACATCAACATCTTAGGAATCAGTGAACTAAAATGGATGGGAATGCTGCTGCTGCTGCTAAGTCACTTCAGTCGTGTCCGACTCTGTGAAACCCCATAGACGGCAGCCCACCAGGCTTCCCCATTCCTGGGATTCTCCAGGCAAGAACACTGGAGTGGGTTGCCATTTCCTTCTCCAATGCATGAAACTGAAAAGTGAAAGTGAAGTCACTCAGTCATGTCTGACTCTTCGTGACCCCCCTGGAATGCAGCCTACCAGGCTCCTCCATCCATGGGATTTTCAAGGCAAGAGTACTGGAGTGGGTTGCTATTGCCTTCTCCATCATTACTCCCAGACATAACCAATTAGATCATATCTTCTTATTTTAAATAAGCAGTCAGCACTTCTCAAATAATGCAGAACATTGATTTCCAGGATGGGAATGGATGGATTTAATTCAGATGACCCGTATATCTACTACTGTGGGCAAGAATTTATTAAAAGAAATGGAGTAGCCCTCATAGTCAATGAAAGAGTCTGAAATGCAGTATTTGGGTACAACCTCAAAAATGACAGAATTATCTAAGTTTTTTTCTAAAGCAAACCTATACCAGAGTAATCCAAGTCTGTGCCCCAACCACTGATGCCAAAGAACTGAAGTTAACTGAATCTATGAAGACCTACAAGACCTTCTAGAACAAACATCAAAAAAAAAAAAAAAAAAAGATGTCCTTTTCATCATAGAGGAAAGTAGGGAAAAAGTAGGAAGTCAAGAGATACTCAGAATAATAGGCAAGCTTGGCCTTGGAGTACAAAATGAAGCAGGGTAAAGGCTAAAAGAGTCATGTCAAGAGAGCACACTGGTCATAGCTAACAACCTTTTCCAGCAACACAAGAGATAATTCTACACATGGACGTCACCAGATGGTCAATACTGAAATCAGATTATGTTCTTTGCAGCCAAAGATTGAAGAAGATCTACACAGTCACCAAAAGACAGACTACGAGCAGACCATGGCTCAGATTATAAGCTACTTATTACAAGTTCAGTTCAGTTCAGTCGCTCAGTCGTGTCCGACTCTTTGTGACCCCAGAACCACAGCACGCCAAGCCTCCCTGTCCATCACCATCTCCCAGAGTTCATTCAAGCTCATGTCCATCGAGTTGGTGATGCCATCCAGCCATCTCATCCACTGTCATCCACTTCTCCTCCTGCCCCCAATCCCTCCCAGCATCAGAGTCTTTTCCAATGAGTCAACTCTTCGCATGAGGTGGCCAAAGTACTGGAGTTTCAGCTTTAGCATCATTCCTTCCACAGAACACCCAGGACCAATCCCCTTTAGAATGGACTGGTTGGATCTCCTTGCAGTCCAAGGGACTCTCAAGAGTCTTCTCCAACACCACAGTTCAAAAGCATCAATTCTTCAGTGCTCAGCGTTCTTCACAGTCCACCTCTCACATCCATAGATGACCACTGGAAAAACCATAGCTTTGACTAGATGGATCTTTGTTGGCAAAGCAATGTCTCTGCTTTTGAATATGATATCTAAATTGGTCATAACTTTCCTTCAAAGGAGCAAGCGTCTTTTAATTTCATGGCTGCAATCACCATCTGCAGTGATTTTGGAGCCAAAAAAAAAATAAAGTCTGACACTGTTTCCCCATCTATCTGCCATGAAGTGATGGGACCAGATGCCATGCTCTTAATTTTATGAATGTTGAGCTTTAAGCCAACTCTTTCACTCTGCTCTTTCACTTTCATCAAGTGGCTTTTTAGTTTCTCTTCCCTTTCTGCCATAAGGGTGGTGTCATCTGTATATCTGAGGTTATTGATATTTCTCCTGGCAATCTTGATTCCAGTTTGTGCTTCTTCCAGCCCAGTGTTTCTCATGATGTACCCTGCATATCAGTTAAATAAGCAAGGTGACAATATAAAGCCTTGACATAACCTTTTCCTATTTGAAACCAGTCTGCTACCTCCCGGAGAAGGCAATGGCACCCCACTCCAGTACTCTTGCCTGGAAAATCCTATGGACGGAGGAGCCTGGTAGGCTGCAGTCCATGGGGTCGCTGAGGGTTGGACACGACTGAGTGATTTCACTTTCACTTTTCACTTTCATGCATTGGAGAAGGAAATGGCAACCCACTCCAGCGTTCTTGCCTGGAGAATCCAGGGATGGTGAAGCCTTGTGGGCTGCCGTCTATGGGGTCGCACAGAGTCGGACACAACTGAAGCGACTTAGCAGCAGCAGCAGCAGCAGCTGCTACCTCCACTAGCTTTGTTCATAGTGATGCTTTCTAAGGCCCACTTGACTTCACATTCCAGGATGTCTGGCTCTAGGTGAGTAATCACACCATCGTGATTATCTTGGTTGTAAACATCTTTTTTGTACAATTTCTCTGTGTATTCTTGCCACCTCTTCTTAATATCTTCTGCTTCTGTTAGATCCATAATATTTATTTCCTTTATTGAGCCCATCTTTGCATGAAATGTCCCTTAGTATCTCTAATTTTCTTGAAGAGATCTCTAGTCTTTCCCATTCTGTTGTTTTCCTCTATTTCTTTGCATTGACCACTGAGGAAGGCTTTCTTATCTCTTCTTGCTATTCTTTGGAACTCTGCATTCAGATGCTTATATCTTTCCTTTTCTCCTTTGGTTTTTGCTTCTCTTCTTTTCACAGCTATTTGTAAGGCCTCCCCAGACAGCCATTTTTTTTTTTTTATATATATTTCCTTTCCATGGTGATGGTCTTGATTCCTGTCTCCTGTACAATGTCACGAACCTGTGTCCACAGTTCATCAGGCACTCTATCAGACCTAGTCCCTAAATCTATTTCTCACTTCCACTGTATAATCATAAGGGATTTGATTTATGTCATACCTGAATGGTCTAGTGGTTTTCCCTACTTTCTTCAATTTAAGTCTGAATTTGGCAATAAGGAGTTCATGATCTGAGCCACAGTCAATTCCTGGTCTTGTTTTTGCTGACCGTATAGAGCTTCTCCATCTTTGGCTGCAAAGAATATAATCAATCTGATTTCAGTGTTGACCATCTGGTGATGTCCATGTGTAGAGTCTTCTCTTGTGTTGTTGGAAGAGGGTGTTTGCTATGACCAGTGTGTTCTCTTGACAAAACTCTATTAGCCTTTGCCCTGCTTCATTCCGTATTCCAAGGCCAAATTTGCCTGTTACTCCAGGTGTTTCTTGACTTCTTACTTTTGCATTCCAGTCCCCTATAATGAAAAGGACATCTTCTTTGGGTGTTAGTTCTAAAAGGTCTTGTAGGTCTTCATAGAACTGTTCAACTTCAGCTTCTTCAGTGTTACTGGTTGGGGAATAGATTTGGATTACTGTGATACTGAATGGTTTCCTTGGAAACAAACAGAGATCATTATGTCGTTTTTGAGATTGCATCCAAGTACTGCATTTCAGACTCTTTTATTGACCATGATAGCTACTCCATTTCTTCTAAGGGATTCCTGCCCACAGTAGTAGATATAATGGTCATCTGAATTAAATTCACCATTCCAGTCCATGTTAGCTCACTGATTTCCTAAACTGTTGATACTCGCTCTTGCCATCTCCTGTTTGACCACTTTCAATTTGCCTTGATTCATGGGCCTAACATTCCACGTTCCTATGCAATATTGCTCTTTACCGCATCGGGCTTTACTTCCATCACCAGTCACATCCACACCTGGGTGTTGTTTTTGCTTTGGCTCTGTCTCTTCATTCTTTCTGGAGTTATTTCTCCACTGATCTCCATGGCCGAAAGGAGCTACCCCACACCTGATGTCAGGGGCAGCGGCCTGGAGGAGCTACCCCAGGTCCGAGGTCGGGGGCAGTGGCCAAGAGTGCCAGGCCACAATAGCATAGGAGCGGCTGAGAGGAGCTACCCCACGTCTGAGGTCAGGGGCCATGGCTGGGAGGAGCTACCCCCCGTCCGAAGTCAGGGGTGGCAGCCGAGAGAAGCTACCCCATGTCTGAGGTTAGGGGCGGCTTCTGAGAGGAGCAACCCCACGTCCAAGGAGTGGTGGCTGCACAGGCACAGGAGGGCCAAGAGGAGCTACTCTATGTTCAACGTCAGGAGGAGAAGTGGTGAGGAGATACCCCTCGTCCAATATAAGGAGCAGCGGCTGCACTTTGCTGGAGCAGCCGTGAAGTGATACTCCACGTCCAAGGTAAGAGAAACCCAAGATGGTAGGTGTTGTGAGAGGCATCAGAAGGCAGACATACAAACCATAATCACAGAAAACTAGTCAATCTAATCACATGGACCACAGCCTTGTCTAACTCAATGAAACTAAGCCATGCCATGTGGGATGCCATGTGGGGTCACCCAAGATGGCTGGGTCATGGTGGAGATGTCTGACAGAATGTGGTCCATTGGAGAAGGGAATGGCAAACCACTTCAGTATTCTTGCCTTGAGAACCCCATGAACATTATGAAAAGGCAGAATGATAGGATACTGAGAGAGGAACTCCCCAGGTCGGTAGGTGCCCAATATGCTACTGGAGATCAGTGGAGAAAGAACTCCAGAAAGAATGAAGGGATGGAGCCAAAGCAAAACAATACCTTACTACAAAATTCAGGTTTAAATTGAAGAAAGTAAGGAAAACCATTAGGCAATCCAAATATTACCTAAAGCAATCCCCTCATGATTATACAGTGGAGGTGATGAATAGATTCATGGGATTAAATCTGGTAGACAGAGTGCCTGAAGAAGTATGGATCTAGGTTCATATGTACAGGAAGCAATGACTATACCCATCCCAAAGAAAATTAAATGCAAGAAGGCAAAGTGCTTGTTTGAGGAAATTTTACAAATAGCTGAGGCAAATAATAATAATAATAATAATAATCTGAGGAAAGAAAAAGGCAAGGGACAAGGGAGAATGTATACCTAACTAAATGAAGAGTTCCAGAAAATAGCAACAAAAGATAATAAAGCCTCCTTAAATGAACAATGTGAAGAAATTAAGGAAAGCAATAGAATGGGAAGACTAGAGATCTCTTCAAGAAAAGTGGATATGTCAAGAGAACATTTCTTGCAAAAATGGGCATAACAAAAGACAGAAATCATAAAGAGCTAATAGAAGCAGATGAGGTTAAGGAGAGGTGGCAAGAATACAAAGAAACACTCTACAAAAAAAATATTAATGACCCAAATAACCACGAAGCTGTGGTCACTCACCTAGAGCCAGGTATCCTTGAGTGTGAGGTCAAGTGGACCTTAGGAAACATTACTAAGAGCAAGTTAGTAGAGATGATAGAATCCCAGCTGTGATAATTAAAATCCTAAAAGATGATGCTATTACAGTGCTGCATTCAACGTGTAAGCAAATTTGGAACACTCAACAGTGGCCACTAGATTGGAAAAAGTGAGTTTCCATTCCAATCCCAAAGAGGGCAATTCCAAAGAACATTCAAACTACCATACGATTGCATTCATTTCACACTGTACTCAGGTTTTGTTCAAAATCCTAGAAGATAGGCTTCAAGAGCATGTGAACTGAAAGCTGGATTTTGAAGAGTCAGAGGGATCAGAAATCAAATTGCCAACATTCATTCTATCATAGAGAAAGCAAAGGGATTTCAGAAAAACATCTACTTCTGCTTTATTGACTATGCTAAACCACTGATTATGTGGATCACAAACATCTATGGGAAATTCTCTAAGAGATAGGAGTACCAGACCACTTACCTGTCTCCTTATAAACCTGTATTTGAGTCAAGAAGCAAAAGTTAGAAATGGACATGAAACAATGGACTGGTTCAAAATTGGGAAAGGAGTACAACTTGTGATTCTGCTTATTTAACTTCTATTCAGAGAACATCATACAAAATGCCAGGCTGGATGAATTACAAACAGGAAACAAGATAAAGGCACTCTTGATGAGGCTGAAAGAGGGGAGTGAAAAAGCTGGCTTAAAACTCAACTTTCAAAAAATTAAGATCATAGCTTTCAGTCACATCACTTTATAGGAAATAGAAAGAGAAGTGGAAATAGTGACAGATTTCATTTTCCTGGGCTCCAAAATCACTGCGGATGGTGACTGCATCCATGAAATTAAAAGTCACTAGCTCTTTGGAAGGAAATCTTTGATAAATATAGACAGTGTATTGAAAGCAGAGACATAACTTTGCCAACAAAGGTCCATATAGTCAAAACTATGGTGTTTCCAGCAGTCATGTACAAATGTGAGAATTGAATCATAAAGAAGACTGAGTGCCAGAGATCTGATCCTTTCAAAACTTGATGCTGGAAAAGATTCTTGAGAGTCTATGGGAGTGCAGTCAATCCTAAGAGAAATCAAATCAACTCTGAATATTGATTGGAAGTACTGAAGCTGAAGCCGAAGCTCCAACACTTTGGCCACCTGATGTGAAGAGCCAATTCATTGGGAAAGATCCTGTTGCTGGAAAGATTGATGGCAAAAGAAGGGCTTGACAGAGGAATAGAGTATTACTGACTCAATAGACAAGAATTGGAACAAACTCCAGGAGATTGTGGAAGACAAAGGAGTCTGGCGTGCTTCAGTGCATGTGGTAGTAGTGAGCCAGATATGACTTAGCAACTGAACAGCATGTCTTCTTTGGATAAATGTCTGTTTAGGTCTTTTTTCCCATTTTTGTTTTATATTGAGCTGCCTGAGCTCTTTGTATATTTTGGACATTAATCCTTAGTTAATTGCTTCATTTGCAATGATTTTCTCCCGTTCTGAATGCAGTCTTTTAATTTTATTTATAGTTTTCTTTGCTGTACAAAAGCATTGAAATTTAATTAATTCCCATTTGTTTATTTTTGCTTTCATTTCCTTTACTCTAGGACGTGGGTCAGAGAGAATCTTGCTATGATTTATGTCAAAGTGTGCTCTGCCTATATTTCCTCTAAGAGCTTTATAGTCTCTAGATTTAAATTTTTGTCTTTAATCCATTTTGACTTTATTTTTGTGTATTCTAATTTTGTTCTTTTACATGTAATTGCAGTTTCCCAGCACCACTTATTGCATATTCTTGCCTCCTTTATCAAAGATAAGATTCCCAGAGGTGCATGTGTTTATTTCAGGGTGCCCTATCTTCTTCCATTGATCTATATTTCTGTTTTTGTACCACTACCATACTGTTTTGATGACTGTAGGTTTGTAGAACAGTCTGAAGTCAGGAAGGTTTATTCCTCAAACTCTGTTTTTCTTTCTCAAGATCGCTTTGACTATTCTGCATCTTTTGGGTTTCCATACAAATTGTGAAGGTTTTTATTCTAATTTGGTGAAAAAAAATGCCATTAGTAATTTGATAGGGATTTCATTGGATCTATAGATTGCTTTAGGTAGTATAACCATGACTGATTCTCCAATCTAAGAATATGGTATATATCTCATTGTGTTTGTGCCATCTTTGATTTCTTTCATCAATGTTGTATGGTTTTTCTGCATACAGGTCTTTTTTCTCCCTAAGTAGGCTTATTCCTATGCATTGTATTCTTTTATTGTGATGGTGAGTGAGACTGTTTCCTTAGTTTCTCTTTCTGATTTTTAATTGTTAGTATCTAGGAATGCAATGGATTTCTGTGTATACATTTATTTTTTTATCCTGTGACTTATTAAACTCATAGATTAGATCTAGAATTTTGGTGGTATTTTTAGGGTTTTCTAGGTGTAATATCATGTCATCTGCAAACAGTGAGAGTTTTACTTCTTTTTCCATCTGGTTTCCTTTTATTTATTTTTCTTCTCTGATTGCCATGGCTTGGACTTCCAAAGCTATATTAAATAATAGTGGTGAGAGTGGATACCCTTGTGTTGTTTCTGATCTTAGAGGAAATGTCCTCAGTTTTTCAATGTTGAGAATAATGTTTTCTGTGTGCTTGTAGTTTTCTAATTTTGAGTTAAGTTCCTTCTATGCCAATTTTCTGGAGAGTTTTTTTTTTTTTAATCATAAATGAGTATTGAACATTGTCAAGAAGTTTCTCTGCATCTATTTAAATAAACCTACGATTTTCATCTTTCAATTAGTTAATATGGTGTATCCCATTGTTTGATTTGAATATATTGAAGAATCCCTGCATCCCTGGGATAAACCTCACTTGGCCATGATGAATAATCCCCTTAATGTGTTATTGGATTCTCTTTGATAGAATTTTGAGGATTTTTGTGTCTATGCTCATCAGTGATACAGGCTTATGATTTTTGTTTCTCTTCTTGATATTTTTGTCTGATTTTAGCTTTATGGTGCTTCTTGCTTCATAGAACCAATTGGGGAGATTTCCTCCCTCTGCAGTGTTTTTGGAAGAGCTTGAGTAGGATAGATGTTGGCTCTTCTGTAAATAGTTAACTTTGCCTGTGAATCTATCTGGCAACGGGCTTTTGTTTGTTGGAAGATTTTTGATGACAGTTTTGGTTTCAGTCTTTGTGATTGGTCTGTTTATATTTTCTCTTCCTTCCTCGCTAAGTCTTGGAAGGTTGTACCTTTCTTAGAATTTGTCCATTTCTTCCAGGTTGTCCATTTTATTGGCATATAGTTGATTGTTGCACGTGTGCTCAGTTGTGTTTGACTGTTTGCAACCCAGTGGACTGTAGCTCTCCAGGCCCTCTGTCCATGGCCTACTTCTAAGCAAGAATACCGGAGTAGATCAATCCAAGAAGAAGATATAACAATTATAAATATATATGCACCCAACATAGGAGCACCGCAATATGCAAGACAAATGCTAACAAGTATGAAAGGGGAAATTAACAATAACACAATAATAGTGGGAGACTTTAATACCCCCCTTTCACCTATGGATAAATCAGCTAAATAGAAAATTAACAAGGAAACACAAACTTTAAGTGATACAATAGACCAGTTAGAGCTCATTGATATCTATAGGACATTTCACACCAAACAATGAATTTCACCTTTTTCTCAAGTGCACATAGAACCTTCTCCAGGATAGATCACATCTTGGGCCATAAATCTAGCCTTGGTAAATTCAAAAAAATTGAAATCATTCCAAGCATCTTTTCTGACCATAATGCAGTAAGATTAGATGTCAATTACAGGAGAAAAACTATTAAAAATTCCAACATACGGAGGCTGAATAACACGCTGCTGAATAACCAACAAATCACAGAAGAAATCAAAAAAGAAATCAAAATATGCATAGAAACGAATGAAAATGAAAACACAACAAACCAAAACCTGTGGGACACTGTAAAAACAGTGCTAAGGGGAAGGTTAATAGCAAAACAGGCAGACCTCAAGAAAAAAGAAAAAAGTCAAATAAATAACCTAACTCTACACCCAAAGCAACTAGAAAAGAAAGAAATAAAGAACCCCAGGTTTAGTAGAAGGAAAGAAATCTTAAACGTTAGGGCAGAAATAAATGCAAAAGAAACAAAAGAGACCATAGCAAAAATCAACAAAGCCAAAAGCTGGTTCTTTGAATGCTGAATTCTCTCCACATTGTCTTCCATGCACCTGTTGCTGCAGTCCCCTCTGAGGTGCCGAAGCTCCCTCTGTCCTTGTGCATGAGGGGGATTCTGAGTGTGTTAAACATTTCCTCCTTCAAAGCTCCCTCCTTAAGTCCTATAGTGTGGTTGCTGGGTCATATGTTAGATTTTTTTCCTAGTTTTTAAAGGAATTTCTATGCTGTTTTTCATTTCACTTATCCTTTTTCATTTTTAATTTTATTGATTTGAGTCTTCTCCCTTTTCTTTCTTGATGAGTCTGGCTAATAGTTTGTCAACTTTGTTTATCTTTTCAAAGAATCAGATTTTAGTTTTATTGATCTTTGACATTGTTTCCTTCATTTTTAAAATTTTTTTTCTGCTTGACTATTATTTCTTTCCTTCTATAACTATGGTTGTTTTTATTCTTATATTTCTAGTTGCTTTAGGTATAAGGTTAGGTTGTTTATCTGATGCATTTCTCATTTTTTGAGGTAGGATAGTATTGCTATAAACTTCCCTCCTAGCACTTCTTTTACTGCATCCCATAGGCTTTTGCCATGTTTTCATTATCATCCATTTCTAGATTTTTTAAAATTTCCTCTTATTTCTTCAGTGACATCTTGGCTATTTAGAAGTGTATTTTTTAGCCTCCATGTGTTTGTGTTTTTTAAATTTTTTCCTATAAATGAGATATAATATTCTGGTATTGTATTTAAGCAAGATATAATTTCAATTTCCTTAAGTTCACAAAGGCTTGATTTGTGACCCAAGATGTGATTTATCTTGGAGAATATACCATGTGCATTTGAGGAAAAAAATTATACTTTGCTGTTTTGGGGTGGAATGTTCTATAGATATCAATTAGGTCGATCTCATCCAATGTGTTACTTAAGGCTTGTGTTTTCTTATTAATTTTTTTTTTTCTGGATCATCTGTCCATTTGTGTGACTGGGTTATTAAAATCCCCCATTGTTTTTGTGTTACTGTCAATTTCTTTCTTTATAGTTGTTAGCATTAAGAAGAGATGTCAAGAATACACAGAAGAACTGTACAAAAAAGATCTTCACAACCCAGATAATCACGATGGTGTGATCAATGACCTAGAGACAGACATTCTGGAATGTGAAGTCAAGTGAGCCTTAGAAAGCATCACTACGAACAAAGCTAGTGGAGGTGATGGAATTCCAGTTGAGCTATTCCAAATCCTGAAAGATGATGCTGTGAAAGTGCTGCACTCAATATGCCAGCACATTTGGAAAACTCATCAGTGGCCACAGGACTGGAAAAGGTCAGTTTTCATTCCAATCCCAAAGAAAGGCAATGCCAAAGAATGCTCAAACTACCGCACAATTGTACTCATCTCACACGCTAGTAAAGTAATGCTCAAACTTCTCCAAGCCAGGCTTCAGCAATACATGAACCATGAACTTCCTGATGTTCAAGCTGGTTTTAGAAAAGGCAGAGGAACCAGAGATCAAATTGCCAACATCTGTTGGATCATAGAAAAAGCAAGAGAGTTCCAGAAAAACATTTATTTCTGCTTTATTGACTATGCCAAAGCCTTTGACTGTGTGGATCACAATAAACTGTGGAAAATTCTGAAAGAGATGGGAATGCCAGAACACCTGATCTGCCTCTTGAGAAATTTGTATGCAGGTCAGGAAGCAACAGTTAGAACTGGACATGGAACAACAGACTGGTTCCAAATAGGAAAAGGAGTTTGTCAAGGCTGTATATTGTCACCCTGTTTATTTAACTTATATGCAGAGTACATCATGAGAAACGCTGTACTGGAAGAAACACAAGCTGGAATCAAGATTGCCAAGAGAAATATCAATAACCTCAGATATGCAGATGACACCACCCTTATGGCAGAAAGTGAAGAGGAACTCAAAAGCTTCTTGATGAAAGTGAAAGTGGAGAATGAAAAAGTTGGCTTAAATCTCAACATTCAGAAAACGAAGATCATGGCATCTGGTCCCACCACTTCATGGGAACCAGATGGGGAAACAGTATCAGACTTTATTTTTCTGGGCTCCAAAATCACTACAGATGGTGACTGCAGCCATGAAATTAGAAGACGCTTACTCCTTGGAAGGAAAGTTATGAGCAACCTAGACAGCATATTCAAAAGCAGAGACATTACTTTGCCAACAAAGGTCCATCTAGTCAAGGCTATGGTTTTTCCTGTGGTCATGTATGGATGTGAGAGTTGGACTGTGAAGAAGGCTGAGCACCGAAGAATTGATGCTTTTGAACTGTGGTGTTGGAGAAGACTCTTGAGAGTGCCTTGGACTACAAGGAGATCCAACCAGTCCATTCTGAAGGAGATCAGCCCTGGGATTTCTTTGGAGGGAATGATGCTGAAGCTGAAACTCCAGTACTTTGGCCACCTCATGCGAAGAGTTGACTCACTGGAAAAGACTCTGATACTGGGAGGGATTGGGGGCAGGAGGAGAAGGGGACGACAGAGGTGAGATGGCTGGATGGCATCATGGACTTGATGGACGCAAGTCTGAGTGAACTCCGGGAGTTGGTTATGGACAGGGAGGCCTGGCGTGCTGTGATTCATGGGGTCGCAAAGAGTCGGACTCAACTGAGCGACTGATCTGATCTGATCTGACCTTATATTTTGAGGTGCTTCAAATTTGAGAACATATACATTTATAATTGTTGTATCTTCTTCTTGGATTGAGTCCTTGATCATTATGTAGTATCTTGTCTCTTGTAATGGTCTTTATTTCAAAGTCTATTTTATTTGATAAGTATTGCTACTCCTACTTTCTTTTCATTCCCATTTGCAAAGAATATAATTTTGTAGCCTCTCCCTTTCAGTCTGTACATGCCCCATCTGAATTGGGTATCTTGTAGGCAGCATATATATGAGTTTCATTTTTATATCAGTTCTGCCAGTCTGTGTCTTTTGATTGGAACATTTAATTCACTTACATTTAATATAATTATCAGTATTTGTGATCCTATTACCATTTGCTTTACTGATTTGGATTTGTTTTCTTCCTCTTTTGTCTACTGTCTAGAGAAATCCCTTTAGCATTTGTTGTAGAGCTAGTTTGGTGGTGCTGAATTTTCTTAACTTTTGCTTACCTGTAAAACTTTTATTTCTTCAGAAAATCTGAACAAGATCCTTGATGGGTAGAGTAATCTTGGTTGTAGGTTTTTTCCTTTCATCTCTTTGAGTATGTCCTACCTCTCTCTTGTGCCTTGCAGAGTTTCTCCTGACTGATCAGGTGTTAACTATAGGGGGATTCTCCTGTATGTTATTTGTTGCTTTTCCCTTGCTGCTTTTAATATCTTCTCTTTGCATTTGCTTTTTGTTGATTTTATTAATATCTATCCTGGCATGTTTATCTTGGGGTTTATTCTGTATGTGACTTTCTGGGCTTATTGGACATTTCCTTTCCCATGTTAATTCAGTTTTCAAGTATAATCTCAGCAAATATTTTCTCACACCCTTTCTTTTTCGCCTTCCTCTGATACCCTTATAACTCAAATTTTGGTGTGCTTAATGTTGTCCCAGAGGTCTCTGAGACTGTTCTCATTTCTTTTCATTCTTTTTCTTTTTAAAATTCTGCTGTGTCTTAGTGACTTACCTACTTCTCTGCCTCAATTATTCTGCTGTTGATTCCTTCTAATGCATTTAAAGAATTTTAGTTATAATGTTGTTCATCATTTGTTGTATGTTCTTTATTTCTTCTAGGTCCTCATTAAATATTTCTTGTATCTTCTCAACCAGGATATTCTATTTATCTATGCTTCCATTTTATTCTGTGGTTTTAGATCGTCTTTACTCTGAATTCCTTTTCAGGTAGACTACTTATTTCCTCTTCATTTGTTTGGTCTTATGGGTTTTTACCATGCTCCTTCATCTGCTTCATGTTTCTCTGTCTTCCATTTTGTTTAACTCACTCTGTTTTGGGTGTCCTTTCTGCAGGCTATAATGTCCCTCTAGCTTATGGAGTCTGTTCCCATTGGTTGGGTTGGACCAATGCCTTTTGAAGGTTCTATGATTGAGAAGACTGGTGCCTGTTTTCTGTTGTGTGGAGCTTGACCTTGTCTCTTTAAAAGGCAGTGTCATTCCCAGTGATTGTTATGGGGTATCTGTGAACTTGTATGACTTTGGGCAGCCTGTCTGCTAATGTGTAATGTTGTGTTCCTGCTTTGCTAGTTGCTTTATTTGAGGTATCTGGCACTGGAATTTACTGGCCTTTGGGTGGGGCCAAGTCTTAGTGTTTAGATGGAAGCCTTTGGGGAGCTCTCATTAATTAGTATTCTATGGGGTCAGAAGTTCTTTGGTGGTCCAACATCCTGGGCTTGGCTGTCCCATCTTGGAGTTTCAGGCCTGAAATCTTTCTGGAGCACCAAGACTCCAGACAAGCCACAAAGCACAGAAGGGAAAAAAAAAAAGAAAAGAAATAGGGGAAAATTCAAACAAACACACAAAAAATAACAGAAAAAGCCCCAAAACAAGAGTTTAAAGCAATATTAATCAGAAGGAACACATAAATAAACCCAGGAACTCACACTCACAGGAAGAAAAAAAAAAAATGAGAGAATAAAGGACAAAAAAAAAAAAAAAGAAGAGAGCAATCAAACCAGTTTAAAAAAATCCATAAATTAAAACACTAAAATCTAGAGTAGAAAAAATATGAAACTAGTAACATGGAAAAAGTACAATATAATAAAAGGTATTGTTGAAAAAGGAAAAAAGTAAACTGAGTTTATTTTAAAATAAACATTAAAAACATTAAAAATAAAATAATAAAACTTAAAGTATTAGTAAAAAAGGAAAACTAAAAAACAAAATGAATATGTGTGTGTGTGTGCCAAGTCATTTAAGTTGTGTCCAACTCTTTGCAACCCTGTTGATTGTAGCCCACCAGGTTCTCTGTCCATGGGATTCCTCAGGCAAGAATACTGGGGTGCTTTGCTATTCCCTTCTCCAAGAGATCTTCCTGACTCAGGAATCAAACCTGAGTCTCTTATGCCTTCTGCATTGGCTTGTGGGTTCTTTACCACTAGCACCATCAAGGAAGCTCAAACATATGCATATATTTATATACATATGCATATCTACATACAGATATAAATGCATAGATATACATATGCATAGATAGAGAGGTAGCAAGAAGAATATTTTTCTGAGATGTCAGTGGTTCTCATCACACAGTGACCTCCAACCAATTTGCCTACTCAGAAAGTCGTCCAATGTTTCTAGGATGACTCGGGACCTAAGGTGGACACTGTATGGTTAGCTCCAACTCAGATCTGGCCTGACTCCAGCTTGTACTTGCTTCCAAAGTCTACAGTTGCTCCAAAAGCCCAGTCTCAAGGTAATTTGGGGGATTTAATCCACTGCACCTGCTGCTGCAGGAATGAATTCTCTACTTCTTTGATCACATGGCCCATGGTGCTCAGCTTTGGTTTTGGCCCCACCTCTTCTTGTAGGCTGCCCTCCAACTTCTGTTCCCCATGCAGGCAAGAGGAGGCAAAAGCTGAGGCTTGCTAGGGCTCACTTTCTCAGTCAGGCAGGGGAGAAGAAGGGACATGGCAACCACAATTGGGATGTTTGGGGAGTGTCTGCTGCAGTAGGGACCTGCTGGAATTTGCTACACTCTGGGACAGGTCATGCGTTCTCCCAGAGGAATTGGCCCCAGTTTGTGGGTCCCTCAGAAAAACCAAGCTTCATGGGCTCCCAGGAAGTTATGGGTATTGACCTGCACCTGGTCATAGCTTGGTGGCTGCTTCACAACTGTCATGTCCACCTCTGGGTCACAGACCCTAGCCCCATCTCTCTGTCCACCTCTGGCACTCCTGCCAGCCTTGATGCCTGCAGGTCCATGAACATACCCACCTCTTGGGTCACAGATTGCAGCTCTATGGTCCCACCTATGGCACTCGCAAAGGCAGGGTCCTGCAATCTGCGAGCATGTGCAATTGAGGGTCCCTGTGACAATGATCTCTTGCCTTTCTGGAAGGCCCAGGTTTTTCCCTGGACTCCCTCAGCTGTGTTGTACTAGTGCCCTCTGAGCACCTTCACTGCAGTCAACCCCAGTCCTCTCCCTGGGGTCTAACTCCTGAAGCCTCAGCATCCAGTCTCCATCCACCCTAGTGGGCATGCATTCACAAGTCTCAGGCTGGGAAGTGCTAGACAGCACTTCTTTGCTTCCACACATCTGTTGCTGCACTGTCCTTGAGGTGCCACAACTCCACCTCCCCATCCCTCCACATGAGGGGGTTTCTGAGTGTGTGGAAACTTTTCTCCTTCACAGTTCCCTCCCAGAGGTGCAGGTCTCATCCTGATTGCCTTGTCTATTTTTTTTTTCCTCATTTGTTTTGCCATATGCCATTATGTGTAGATTATGTAGATTAGCTTGCCTTTTTGGAAATCTGAGGTTTTCTGCCACATTTAATAGATATTCTTCAGGAGTTGTTCCATATACAACTGTAATTTTTTTTTAAATGTATTTGTTAGGAGGAAGATGATCTCCATGTCTTACTCCTCTGCCATCTTCTAAGAGAATACTGTTGTTTCCCTGGTTGCTTCTGATATTTTTTCTTTGTCTTTAATTTTTATTAGTTTGGTTAATATATGTCTTGGTGTGTTCTTCCTTAGATTATCCTGCATGGGACTCTCTGCACTTCCTCGACTTGGGTACCTATTTCCTTTCCCATGTTAAGGAATTTTTCAACTATCATCTCTGCAAATATTTTCTCAAGTCATTTCTCTTTCTCTCCTTTTTCTGAGACTCATATAATTCTAATGTTGGTGCATTTAGTGTTGTCCTAGAGGGCTCTGACTGAGACTGTTCTCACTTCTTTTCATTCATTTTTTAAATTCTGTTTTGCAACAGTGATTTCCACAATTATATCTTCCAGCTCACTTATCCATTATTCCACCTCAATTATTCTGCTACTGATTCCTCCCTGTATATTTTCATGTCAGTTATTGTATTGTTCACCTCTGTTTGTTTGTTCTTTAGTTCTTTTAGGTTTGATTAAACCTTTATTGCATCTTTTTGATCTGTGACTCTGTTACTTTTCCAAACACTTGGATCATCTTTACTTTAAGTACTCTGAATTCTTTTTCAGACAGGTTGCCTATCTACTGTTCATTTAGTAGTTCTTACACATTTTTATCTTGCTCCATCTGGGACATATTCGGATAATCTCATTTTGTCTAACTAACTGTGTTGCATCCTTTCTGTTTTCTCCAGGGTTGTAGTTCCTCTTGCTTCTGGTGTCTGTCCCCTGGTGGGTGAGCTTGGGCCAGTTTGGTGCTGCAGGCTTCCTGATGAGAGGGATTTGTGCCTGCCTTCTGCCTGATGGAACTAGGTTTTGTCCCTCTGATAGGCAGAGTCAGGACAAAGAGTGTGTTCTGGTAAGTTTGTCTTCTGGGAAGTATGACTTTAGGCGTCCTGTCTGCTGTGGGCTGTATTACTTGCTTGCTGGTTGTTTGGACTGAGGTGTTCCAGCACTGGAGCTTGCAGGCTGTGGAGTAGGCCTAGATTTTGGTGCCAAATTGGAGACCTCCATTAGTCTCATTCTGGTTACTATTCCCTGGGTTCTCTGCTGTAATTTTCCTTGCCCCTACAGTGAGCTACAGCCAACTTCTACCTCTCAAGGATACCCTCCAAGATGCTTTACATCCCAGTGCACGTGAGACCTTGTGCAGCATCACTTGTTGAAGAGACTTGTCTTTTCTCCATTTGTATATTCTCTGTCCCTTCACTGTAAGCTAATTGACCATAGGTGTTTGGGTTTATTCCTAGGCTATTCTGCTCCACTGATCTATATGTCTGTTTTTGTTTTAGAAGCATGCTGTTTTAATTACTATAACTTTATAGCATAGATTGAAATCTGAGCAGTTTATATCTCCAGTTTGCTTGCTCTTTTTTTCTCAATACTGCTTTGGTAATTTGGGGTCTTTTGTGGCCCCATATGAATTTTAGAATTACTTGTTCTACTTCTGATAAAAATATCATGAAATTTTTGATAAAAATTTCATTATACCTGTAGATTGTATTGGGTATTATGTCCATTTTAGCAATATAAATTCTTCCAGTCCTAGAGCAAGGGATATTTTCCCATTTCTTTGTATCATCTTCAGTTTACTTCATCGCTGTTTTATAGTTTTCAGATTATAGGTCTTTTGCCTCCCTGTTTATGTTTATTCATAGGTAGTTTATCCTTTTTGAAGTGACTTTAAATGGGATTTTTTTTTTTTTTACTTTCTCTTTCAGATCTGTCATTAATAGTGTACAGAAATACAACAGATTTTTGTATGTTAATGTTGTATCTTGCAACTTTGCTTAATTCATTAGCTAGTTCTAATAGATTTGGGGTATGAGTTTGAGGATTTTTAAAAACAAATTATCACGTTATCTGCAAATAGTGAAAATTTCACTTCTTTATTTCCAATATAGATGCTTTTTACTTCTTTTTCTTATCTAATTGTTTTCATGGGGACTTCTATTTCTATGTTAACTGGAAGTGGTGAGAGTGGGCATACTTGCCTTGATCCTGATTTTAAAGGAAATGCTCAGCTTTTCTGTGTGGAGTGTGATGTTAGCTGTGAGTTTGTCATCAGTGTCCTTTATTATGTTGAGATGTGTTTCATCTATACCAATTTTGATGAGATTATTTTTATCATGAATGGATGTTGAATTTCATCAAATTCATTTCTCTCTTTATTGAGATTATCATGTGATTTTAATTTCTACTTTTCTTTCTAACTCTAGAGCTGTAATAAATCCCACTTGATCATAGTGTACGATCATTTTTGTATTTTTTTTTTTTTTTGCGTTGTGTTTACTAATTTTGTATTAGAATTTTGTGTCTTTATACATTGAATATATTGGTCTCTAACTTTCTTTTATTTCTTTTTTGTAGTGTCTATGTCTGGTTTTGCTATCAAGGTAAAGGTGACATCATGGAATGAAATTGGGGGGTGCTTTTCCCTGTTCAAATTTTAAAATAGTTTGAGAAGTTTAAATAGACCATTTTTTGTTAATGTTTAGTTGAACTCCTCTGTGGACTATTATTTGCTGTGAGTTTTTGATTACTAATCATTTCATTACTAATAATCAGTCTGTTCATGTTTTCTATTTCTTCCTGATTCAGTTTTGTAAGATTTTATGTTTCTAGATAGTCATCTATTATTTTTAGGTTGTAATATTTATTGGCCTATGACTGTGTGTAGTATTCTCATGATTTTTGTATCTCTGTCATATTGCTTCTAATGTATCCTCTTTCATTTCTTGTTTCATTTTGTCCTTTCTCTTTTTAAAAATTGAGTGTGGCTAAAACCTTATTGATTTTGTTTATCTTTTCACAAAAACAGCTCTTGGTTTTACTGAATATTTGTTGTTAATCTCAATTTATTTTACTTTGATATTTATTTTTTCCTTTCTACTACTGACTTTTTTTTTAATTCTTTTTCTAATTACTTTAGATGGTACATTAGATGCTTTTTGTTTGTTTGTTTTTGTGGTAACCCTGTATTACTATAAACTTACCTCTTAGAACTCTTTTAACTGTGTCCTATATAGTGGAATCTTGTATTTTAATTTCTATTTGTCTTGGAGTATTTTCTGATTTCCTATTATTTTTTCATAGATTCATTTTTTCTCTTTTTTAAAATATAAATTTATTTATTTTAATTGAGGCTAATTACTTTATAATATTGTATTGGTTTTGCCATACATCAACATGAATCTGCCATGGGTATACACGTGTTCCCCATCCTGAACCCCCCTCCCACCTCCCATCCCATACCATCCCTCTGGGTCATCCCAGTGCACCAGCCCCAAACATCCTGTATCATGCATCGAACCTGGACTGGTGATTCGTTTCATATATGATATTATACATGTTTCAATGCCATTCTCCCAAATCATCCCACCCTCTCCCTCTCCCATAGAGTCCAAAAAACTGTTCTATACATTTGTGTCTCTTTTGCTGTCTCACATACAAGGTTATTGTTACCATCTTTCTAAATTCCATATATATGCGTTAGTATACTGTATTGGTGTTTTTTAAAGCTTCATTATATTTACTTTCCCCCCTCATTTGTCTTCTTGTAATTGATTTCTAGTTTTATACAATAGTTGTCAGGAAAATATTGATTGGTATAATTTCTACCCTCGTAAACTTTTTCAGACTTGTTTTGTAGCCTAGTATATGATCTATCCTGAGGAATGTGCACTTAAAAAGGATGTGTATTCTGCTCATTGGGGGTGAAAGGTCCTGTAGATATCCATTTCAATCAATGTGGTGTAATGTGTCATTTAAGAACATTTTTTTCAGTATTGATTTTCTGTTTGGAAGATATATCCATTGACATAAACCCATTACAATAATGTACTACTCTTTTTCCCTTTATCATTGACAATATTTGCTTTCTGTATTAACATTGAGGTACTTTTGTATTGGGTGTGCTAACAAGTGCAATAGCCTTTACTTGTATTGATGCCTTTGTTAGTATATAGCGCCCTTCTTAGTCTTTTCTTATAGATTTTTTTAAGTAAAATTATTTAATTTTATTTATTTTTGGCCAAGCTGTCTTGCTTGTGAGATCTTACTTTCCTGACCAGGGATCAAAACTATGCCCTTTGAAGTGGAAGCACAGAGTACTAACCACTGGATTGCCAAGGAAATCCCTAGACTTTGTTTTAATGTCTATTTTGTCACATATGATAATTGCTACCCCAACTTTCTTTAATTTTTCATTTGTATGAAATACATTTTTTTCATCCCTTCACTTTCAGTCTTGTGTATCTTTAGATTTGAAGAGAATCTCTTGTAAGAATTATATAAATGGGTCTTGTTTTTTGACCCAATTAACTACCCTCTGTCTTTTGATTGGAGAATTTATTCCACTGATATTTAAAGGGATTATTGATATGTATGTCAGTTCAGTCAGTTCAGCTCAGTCACTCAGTCATGTCCGACTCTTTGTGACCCCATGAATTGCAGCACACCAGGCCTCCCTGTCCATCACCAACTCCCAGAGTTCACCCAGACTCACATCCATTGAGTCAGTGATGCCATTTAGCCATCTCATCCTCTGTTGTCCCCTTCTCCTCCTGCCCCCATTCCCTCCCAGCATCAGAGTCTTTTCCAATGACTCAATTCTTCACATGAGGTGGCCAAAATATTGAAATTTCAGCTTCAGCATCATTCCCTCCAAAGAAATCCCAGGGCTGATCTTCTTCAGAATGGACTGGTTGGATTTCCTTGCAGTCCAAGGGATTCTCAAGAGCCTTCTCCAACACCACAGTTCAAAAGCATCAATTCTTCGGTGCTCAGCTTTCTTCACAGTCCAACTCTTACATCCATACATGACCACTGGAAAAACCATAGCCTTGACTAGACGGATCTTTGTTGGCAAAATAATGTCTCGGCTTTTCAATATGCTATCAAGGTTGGTCATAACTTTCCTTCCAAGGAGTAAGCATCTTTTAATTTCACGGCTGCATTCACCATCTGCAGTGATTTTGGAGCTCCCCCAGATAAAGACTGACACTGTTTCCCCATCTATTTCCCATGAAGTGATGGGACCGGATGCCATTATCTTTGTTTTCTGAATGTTGAGCTTTAAGCCAACTTTTTCACTCTCCACTTTCACTTTCATCAAGGGGCTTTTTAGTTCCTCTTCACTTTCTGCCATAAGGGTGGTGTCATCTGCATATCTGAGGTTATTGATATTTCCCCCAGCAATCTTGATTTCAGCTTGTGCTTCTTCCAGCCCAGGGTTTCTCATGATGTACTCTGCATATTTTTCAAATAAGTAGGGTGACAATATATAGCCTTGACGTACTCCTTTTCCTGTTTGGAACCAGTCCGTTGTTCCATGTTCAGTTCTAACTGTTGCTTCCTGACCTGCATATAGGTTTCCCAAGGGGCAGGTCAGGTGCTCTGGTATTCCCATCTCTTTCAGAATTTTCCAAAGTTTATTGTGATCCACACAGTCAAAGGCTTTGGCATAGTCAATAAAGCAGAAATAAATGTTTTTCTGGAACTGTCTTGCTTTTTCCATGATCCAGGGATGTTGGCAATTTGATCTCTGTTTCCTCTGCCTTTTCTAAAACCAGCTTGAACATCTGGAGTTCAAGGTTCACGTATTGCTGAAGCCGGGCTTGGAGAATTTTGAGCATTAGTTTACTAACCTGTGAGTTTAGTGCAATTGTGCCTTAGTGTGAGCATTCTTTGGCATTGCCTTTCTTTGGGACTGGAATGAAAACTGATCTTTTCCAGTCCTGTGGCCACTGATGAGTTTTCCAAATGTGCTGGCATATTGAGTGCAGCACTTTCACAACATCATCTTTCACGATTTGAAATAGCTCAACTGGAATTCCATCACCTCCACTAGCTTTGTTCGTAGAGATGCTTTCTAAGGCCCACTTTACTTCACATTCCAGGATGTCTGGCTCTAGGTCAGTGATCACATCATCGTGTTTATCTGGGAAATGAAGATCTTTTTTGTACAGTTCTTATGTGTATTCTTGCCACCTCTTCTTGATATCTTCTGCTTCTGTTAGGTCTATACATTTTCTGTCCTTTATTGAGCCCATCTTTGCATGAAATGTTCCCTTGGTATCTCTCATTTTCTTGAAGAGATCTCTAGTCTTTCCCATTCTGTTGTTTTCCTCTATTTCTTTGCATTGATCGCTGAAGAAGGCTTTCTTATCTCTTCTTGCTATTCTTTGGAACTCTGCATTCAGATGCTTATATCTTTCCTTTTCTCCTTTGCTTTTTGCTTCTCTTCTTTTCACAGCTATTTGTAAGGCCTCCCCAGACATCCATTTTGCTTTTTTGCATTTCTTTTCCATGGGGATGGTCTTGATCCCTGTCTCCCATACAATGTCATGAACCTCCATCCATAGTTCATCAAGCACTCTGTCTATCAGATCTAGTCCCTTAAATCTATTTCTCACTTCCACTGTATAATCATAAGGGATTTGATTTAGGTCATACCTGAATGGTCTAGTGGTTTTCCCCACTTTCTTCAATTTCTGTCTGAATTTGGCAATAAGGGGTTCATGATTTGAGCCACAGTCAGCTCCTGGTCTTGTTTTTGTTGCCTGTATAGAGCTTCTCCATCTTTGGCTGCAAAGAATATAATCAATCTGATTCCATGTGTAGAGTCTTCTCTTGTGTTGTTGAAAGAGGGTGTTTGCTATGACCAGTGTGTTCTCTTGACAAAACTCTATTAGCCTTTGCCCTGCTTCATTCCGTATTCCAAGGCCAAATTTGCCTGTTACTCCAGGTGTTTCTTGACTTCCTACTTTTGCATTCCAGTCCCCTATAATGAAAAGGACATCTTTTTTGGGTGTCAGTTCTAAAACGTCTTGTAGGTCTTCATAGAACCGTTCAGCTTCAGCTTCTTCAGCATTACTGGTTGGGACATAGACTTGGATTACTGATATGTATGTACTTAGTTTCATTTTGTAACTTGTTGTATGCTCATTTCTGTCCTTCTTTTCTGTTCTTTCTTTTTTAAGCTTCTTCCCTTGTGGTTTAATAATTATCTTTAATGGTTTGCTTTTGTTCCTTTTTATATATTTTGGGGTATCTACTGTAGAGTTTTTTTGTGGTTACCATAAGGTCCATATATTTTGACATGTTACTATATCTACTTGTTTTAAACTGATCGTCATTTAATTTCAGTGGTCAATCCATAGCTTCTATTATGCATTTGTATTTACTAGCAGGATTTTCCCATTGATATACATGTGTACATCTTGTTGTAATGTTTTATTTTCCACTTAGAGAAGTCTCTAACACTTCTTTTAGGGCAGGTTTAGTATTGAGGAACCCTTGTTTTTGCTTGTCTGAGAAGTTGTTTTTTTAATCTCTCCTCAATTCTGAGTGACAATCTTGCTGGGGAGAGTATCCTAGGTTGTAGGTTTTTCTCTTTCTTCACTTTACATATATAATGCCACTCTCTTCTTGATTGTAAAGTTTTCTTTGAAAAATCATCTAATATCCTTATGGGAGTTCCCTTCTTTGTACCTCCCCCTTTTTTTCCTATCTTTGGATATCTTTCTTTAATCTTTAATTTTTGCTATTTTTATTATAATATATATCCTGTTTTTGAATCCTTCTTTTGTGTTCTTTAATTTCTGTGTTTGTATTCTTCACCTCAAAATCTTTCATATATATATATATATATATATATATATATATATATATGTATATAGTTTCTTTTTAAAATTCTCATTGTGTTCATATATACTTTTACAAAGTCAGTTATCATACTTATCAGTAATGCTTTGAACTCTTTATTTGGTCAATTATTTATCTATGTTTCAGTAGTTGTTTTAGGGTTATTTCATTCTTTTCTGTCCTTTCATTTAAGCCAAATTCTTCTTTATTACTTTGTCTATATGGAATTATTTGAAACAGTTGCCTTTCTTGGTCTAGGAATGATTTCTTTGTGTGGGAGTGCTCCTATGCAGTGTGTGTGCTCTGTGGCTTTTGTGGGAGATCTGGTTCTGAAGTGAACATGAGTTATGTTTTTCCTGAGGGTGTGCTCATAGCTAAATACCTTGATGAGAAATTGGGTTAGAGATGGAAGGGCTAAAGCCAGATCCAGGTGTGAGATGGAACTTCTTTATTCAGTGGTCATAACTGCCTTATTGAGCTCAGGGCCATGTCCCAAGATGATTCCATTCTCTGTAGGTGTGATCTCTCTTGACTCCACAATATGGTACCTTTTCCCAAGAGGTGAGCAGTGCTGGAGCAAGAGGGTCTAGAGCATGTTCCCAGGACAAGGTAAGGCATGTACTGTGACTGACCCTACTTACCAGTCAGAGCTCTAGACAGCTTCCAATGTACAACCTCTCTCACCTTGTTTTGATGCTGTACTGGGTTCATGCCTGTTCTGTTTAACCCAAGTGTTCACTCTCCTTGACTATATCAGCCTTTGTCTTAATAGGGATGCTGCACCAGGACACATGATAATGCAGTCATTGGAAGCCACCCATAACACTGGACAGTTTCAATCTGCTTCTTCTATCTTGTTCCCAGGAGTAAGCAAGCAAGTATAAACTCATCAGGAGTGGAATCCATATTTCTTATAGCTTTTATGTTTTTTTCCCCCCTTTGGTTTTAAATCCAGGTAAGAAGACTCATCTTCCCAGCATTAGACCCCAGAGTTGGGGTTTGCAATATATGGTTTGAACAGCTCGCTCCTCGGGGAGAATCTCTGAACCTTTGATATCCTTCTCCCCTTCTGTGTCCCCTCACACAGCAATCCCAAGTTGATCCATTCTCTTCCTTTCTTGCCCAAATCCACGTGTCTTTCTTCATATCCCTGGTTATAGAAAAGTCTTTCTCCCAGTACCCAGTTTGTTTTCAGTGAGAATTGCTCCACACATGTCACTCTGCTTGACACCCCCAAATTGTATGTAATTCTTTTATATTCTTAAGTTAATCATGTTTCCATTGTGGCTTTCAATTGAAATTACCTTTTGATGAATTCATGGGGGGGGGGCATGTGAGCTCAGAATCCTCTTCCCCTGCCATCTTGAAATTCCCAGCTACTTGAAAATCTTACTCAGCTTTACTGATTTTCTGTGGTGTCTTCCATTTCCCCATTGGGTTAGATAGGGTTTGCTCCATCAAAACAATAGGTTGTCAACTACTTTGTGACTCACATCTTGACTGTACTAGACTGCTTTAGATGACTGAGACTGTTGAACACCAAGGGAAGATTCCCCAATTCCTGATACGGAATTGGCTGTTTTTAGTCATCTGAGTATTCAGAGACTGTTCTTTTATTTTCTTCCTATCTGTAACTCCCATATCTGTTGCTTCTAACTTTTAACTTTATCCCCATCCCCATACTCGAATTATTGTAGAAATATTTCAGATATGAGTATTTAGTTCACACTTCTTAGCATGCAGAGTCTGTCATAATTTGGTTCAAGCTGATCTATCTAGCTTCATTTCCTACCACTCTTTCCCTCTATACACTCTACTTTTCAGCCACAGAAAACTCACTTTTCTCAAAAGATACCAAGTCTTTTCATGCCTCTGACAGTGATGCCATTCTTTTCTTTTTCATGCATAGTACATTCATTCAAAGTTCAGCTCAAAGATTGATTCCTCTGCTTTCCATATCTTTTCCTGCACTCCAACCTATACTATAGATCTATAATCCCTTGTATGTAACTGCTAAAGCCACATGTGTCTCCGAGTTTAACATGTTTTGGATTTTATAAATGTAACATATTCACTTCATTGTTTAATTTTTAACCTTCCTATTAGGATCTGGGGAAGTATTCATTACATATTCAAATGCTTTAACTTTCAAGTAGCAAAACACATGGAGAATAACAATAATTAGGATAAATATAGCTTATAAATAGCATTGCATAAGAACAGATTGGTTTTTGCTGCTGGATTAGGTATTTTTTATTTTCAAAGAGTTTTGAACTTTATAATTATGGATGAAGAATTGTAGACTTTGTATTTCAGGATTAATTATATCAAGACAAAGTGGAGTTTATTCTGCAGGTGCAATAATTGTTTAATATTAAATAATATATTAATAGAGTACTCAATGGACACGAGTTTGAGCAAGCTGTGGGAGACGGTGGATAGAAAAGCCAGGTGTGCCACAGGCCGTGGGGCTGCAAAGAGTCAGTCATGACTGAGTCACTGAACAATAATATAGCACACTATATTGATAGCTCAAATGAGAAAAATATGTGGTGTCTCCATAGTTTTCAGAATGTATTTGACAAAATCTAATATTATGACTGATACCTTAAAAAAAAAGAAATACGTGGATCCATAACATGCATATGCATGGATCATCTTTAATGGATGATCCTTAATGGTAATCCAGCCTTAATGGTAAAAATCTTAAAATTATTTCCATCAAATGGAACAGAACATGAATACAACTTATTTCCACTGTTATCTAATGGTGTTCTGAAAGTTTTAGCCAAAGAAATTAGTCAAGAGAACAAAATTAAACTTATTAATATTAGAAAATTATTTATATTTCATTTGCAGTTTTACAGGGTTGTAAACCACATTATCCTCAATGGTGAAAAATTGAAAGCATTTCCCCTAAAGTCAGGAACAAGACAAGGTGCCCACTTTCACCATTACTATTCAACATAGTTTTGGAAGTTTTGGCCACAACAATCAGAGCAGAAAAAAGAAATAAAAAGAATCCAAATTGGAAAAGAAGAAGTAAAACTCTCACTATTTGCAGATGACATGATCCTCTACATAGAAAACCCTAAAGACTCCCTCCAGAAAATTACTAGAACTAATCAATGACTATAGTAAAGTTTGCAGGATATAAAATCAACACACAGAAATCCCTTGCATTTCTATACACACTAATAATAAGAAAACAGAAAGAGAAATTAAGGAAACAATTCCATTCACCATTGCAACGAAAAGAATAAAATACTTAGGAATATATCTACCTAAAGAAACTAAAGACCTATATATAAAAACTATAAAACACTGGTGAAAGAAATCAAAGAGGACACTAATAGATGGAGAAATATACCATGTTCATAGATTGGAAGAATCAATATAGGGAAAATGAGTATACTACCCAAAGCAATTTATAGATTCAATACAATCCCTATCAAGCTACCAACAGTATTCTTCACAGAGCTAGAACAAATAATCTCACAATTTGTATGGAAATACAAAAAAAACCACCTGCCTGACTTCAGGCTCTACTACAAAGCCACAGTCATGAAGACAGTATGGTACTGGCACAAAGACAGAAATATAGATCAATGGAACAAAATAGAAAGTCCAGAGATAAATCCACGCACCTATGGACACCTTATCTTTGACAAAGGAGGCAAGAATATACAATGGATTAAAAACAATCTCTTTAACAAGTGGTGCTGGGAAAACTGGTCAACCACCTGTAAAAGAATGAAACTAGAACACTTTCTAAAACCATACACAAAAATAAACTCAAAATGGATTAAAGATCTAAATGTAAGACCAGAAATTATAAAACTCCTAGAGGAGAACATAGGCAAAACACCCTCCGACATGCATCACAGCAGGATCCTCTATGACTCACCTCCCAGAATATAGGAAATAAACGCAAAAATAAACAAATGGGACCTAATTAAACTTAAAAGCTTCTGCACAACAAAGGAAACTATAAGCAAGGTGAAAAGACAGCATTCAGAATGGGAGAAAATAATAGCAAATGAAGCAACTGACAAACACCTAATCTCAAAAATATACAAGCAACAGCTACAGCTCAACTCCAGAAAAACAAATGACCCATTCAAAAAATGGGCCAAAAAACTAAATAGACATTTCTCCAAAGAACACATGCAGATGGCTAATAAACACATGAAAAGATGCTCAACATCACTCATTATCAGAGAAATGCAAATCAAAACCACTATGAGGTACCATTTCACTCCAGTCAGAACGGCTGTGATCCAAAAGTCTACAAGCAATAAATGCTGGGGAGGGTGTGGAGAAAAGGGAACCCTCTTACACTGTTGGTGGGAATGCAAACTACTACAGCCACTATGGAGAACAGTGTGGAGATTCCTTAAAAAACTGGAAATAGAACTGCCTTATGACCCAGCAATCCCACTGCTGGGCATACACACCGAGGAAACCAGAATTGAAAGAGACACGTGTACCCCAATGTTCATTGCAGCACTAATAGCCAGGACATGGAAGCAACCTAGATGTCCATCAGCAGATGAATGGATAAGAAAGCTGTGGTACATATACACAATGGAATATTACTCAGCCATTAAAAAATACATTTGAATCAGTTCTAATGAGGTGGATGAAACTGGAGCCTATTATACAGAGTGAAGTAAGCCAGAAAGAAAAACACCAATACAGTATACTAACGTATATATATGGAATTTAGAAAGATGGTAACAATAACCCTGTATACGAGATAGCAAAAGAGACACAGATGTATAGAACAGTCTTTTGGACTCTGTGGGAGAGGGAGAGGGTGGGATGATTTGGGAGAACGGCATTGAAGCATTTATTATATCATATATGAAACGAGTTGCCAGTCCACGTCCCATGCACAATACTGGATGCTTGGGACTGGTGCACTGGGACGACCCAGAGGGGTGGTACGGGGAGGGAGGAGGGAGGATGGTTCAGGATGGGGAACACATGTATACCTGTGGTGGATTCATGTTTATATATGGCAAAACCAATACAAAATTGTAAAGTAAAAAAAAAATGAAATAAAAAAATAAATATTAAATGTAACTCACAGTAGTAATATTGGCAAAGATTTTGGAGAGAATTTGCAAAAAATGTTAACTAAATTTTCGATTAAAAAAATACATGGGAAAATTCTGAACCTGAATAGTAATATATTAAGGCACATGAGTAGTGAGGGAGGGAGAACTGGATGTCAGTAACACCAGTATTAAAAAAAAACATATTATGAAGCTATAATGTTTAAAAAAGCTTGGAATTGAAAAAGAAATAAAGAAAATTAGTGGAGCAAGAACAAGAGAATCTCGAAATAGATACAAATATTTTTGGATATTTTGTATATTATTAAGTTTATATTTCTGATCAGGGATGGAAGTGTTTGTTTAATAAGTGGACATAGAAAAACTGATTGACCATTTGAAGAAAAAAACAACTTCATTACCTACACTAAAAACAAATTACAGATGTATTAAAGATAGAGCATTATAATAAAACTTTAAAATTCTCTATAAAAACACTAGCAAATATATTTATAATCTTGGAGTGTTCAAGACTTATTCAGAGCAGTTCGGTCACTCAGTCATCTCTGACTCTTTGTGATCCCATGGACTACAGCATGCCAGGCTTCCCTATCAATCACCAACTCCCAGAGCCTGCTCAAACTCTTGTCCATCAAGTCAGTGATGTCACCCAACAATCTCATACTCTGTCATCCCCTTCTCCCCCTGCCCTCAATCTTTCCCAGCATCGGGGTCTTTTCCAATGAGTCAGTTCTTCACATCAGGTGGCCAAAGTATTGGAGCTTTGGCTTTAGCATTAGTCCTTCCAATGAATAGTCGGGACTGATTTCCTTTATATTGACTGGTTTGATCTGCTTGCAGTCCAAGGGACTCTCAAAAGTCTTCTTCAACACCACAGTTCAAAAGCATCAATTCTTCAGGGCTCCGCTTTCTTTACAGTCCAACTCTCACATCCATACACGACTACTGGAAAAAACCATATTTTGACTAGATGGAGATTTGTCAGCAAAGTAATGTCTCTGCTTTTTAATAGGCTGTCCAGGCTTATCACAGCTCTTCTTCCAAGGAGCAAAGGTCTTTTAATTTAATGGCTGCAGTCATCATCCGCAGTGATTTTGGAGCCCAAGAAAACAAAGTCTGTCACAGTTTCCATTGTTTCCCCATCTATTTGCCATGAAATGATGGGACCATATGCCACGATCTGAATTTTTGAATGGTGAGTTTAAGCCAGCTTTTTCCCTCTCCTCTTTCACTGTCATCAAGAAGCTCTTTAGTTCTGTGAAAAAACGTGGTCCCTCTTAGTGTTCACCATTAACCCAACCATAGAGTACATAGACCATCCCCATGGAAAAGAAATGCAAAAAGCAGAATGGCTGTCTGGGGAGGCCTTACAAATAGCTGTGAAAAGAAGAGAAGCAAAAAGCAAAGGAGAAAAGGAAAGATTTAAGCATCTGAATGTGGAGTTCCAAAGAGTAACAAGGAGAGATAAGAAAGCCTTCCTCAGTGATCAATGCAAAGAAATAGAGGAAAACAACAGAATGGGAAAGACTAGAGATCTTTTCAAGAAAATGAGAGATACCAAGGGAACATTTCATGCAAAGATGGGCATAAAGGATAAAGGACAGAAATGGTATGGACCTAAAAGAAGCAGAAGATATTAAGAAGAGGTGGCAAGAATACACAGAACTGTACAAAAAACATCTTCACGAGCAAGATAATCACGATGGTGTGATCACTCACCTAGAGCCAGATATCTTGGAATGTGAAGTCAAGTGGGCCATAGAAAGCATCACTACGAACAAAGCTAGTGGAGGTGATGGAATTCCAGTTGAGCTATTTCAAATCTTGGAAGATGATGCTGTGAAAATGCTGTACTCAATATGCCAGCACATTTGGAAAACTCAGCAGTGGCCACAGGACTGGGAAAGGTCAGTTTTCATTCCAATCCCAAAGAAATGCAATGCCAAAGAATGTTCAAACTACCGCACAATTGCACTCATCTCACATGCTATTAAGTAATGCTCAAAATTCTCCAAGCCAGGCTTCAGCAATACGTGAGCCATGGACTTCCAGATGTTCAACCTGGTTTTAAAAAAGGCAGAGGAACCAGAGATCAACTTGCCAACATCTGCTGGATCATGGAAAAAGCAAGAGAGTTCCAGAAAAACATCTATTTCTGCTTTATTGACTATGCCAAAGCCTTTGTGTGGATCAAAATAGACTGTGGAAAATTCTGAAAGTGATGGGAATACCAAACCACCTGACCTGCCTCTTGAGAAACCTATATGCAGGTCAGGAAGCAACAGTTAGAACTGGACATGGAACAACAGACTGGTTCCAAATTGGGAAAGGTGTGCATCAAGGCTGTATATTTTCAACATGCTTATTTAATTGATATGCAGAGTACATCATGAGAAATGCTGGGCTGGAAGAAGCACAAACTGGAATCAAGATTGCTGGGAGAAATATCAGTCACCTCAGATATGCAGATGACACCACCCTTATGGCAGAAAGGAAGAGGAACTAAAAAGCCTCTTGATGAAAAGGAAAGAGGAGAGTGAAAAAGTTGGCTTAAAGATCAACATTCAGAAAACTAAGATCATGACATCTGGTCCGACCACTTCATAGGAAATAGACGGGGAAACAGTGAAACAGTGTCAGATTTTATTTTTGGGGGGCTCCAAAATCACTGCAGATGGTGATTGCAGCCATGAAATTAAAAGACGCTTACTCCTTGGAAGGAAAGTTATGACCAACCTAGATAGCATACTCAAAAGCAGAGACATCACTTTGCAAACAAAAGTCCGTCTAGTCAAGGCTATGGTTTTTCCAATGGTCATGTATGGATGTGAAAGTTGGACTGTGAAGAAAGCTGTGGGCCAAAGAATTGATGCTTTTGAACTGTGGTGTTGGAGAAGACTCTTTTGAGTCCCCTGGACTGCAAGGAGATCCAAACAGTCCATTCTAAAGGAGATCAGTCCTCAGTGTTCTTTGGAAGGATTTATGCTATAGCTGAAACTCCAATGCTTTGGTCACCTCATACAACGAGTTGACTGATTGGAAAAGACTCTGATGTTGGGAGGGATTGGGGGCAGGAGGAGAAGGGGACGACAGAGGATGAGATGGCTGGATGGCATCACTGACCCAATGGACATGAGTTTGGGTGAACTCTGGGAGCTGGTGATGGACAGAGAGGCCTGGCATGCTGCCTTTCATGGGGTCGCAAAGAGTCAGATAGGACTGAGTGACTGAACTGAACGGAGAGCACATAGACCCCAGGGCAGAGTCGCCTATGGCCAAACAAATACCAGGGAGGGAATGCAACCCCACCCTTCAGCAGATAACTGGATTAAAAGTTTATTGAGAGCACCCTGCCCACCAGAGCAAGACCCAGTTTTTCCCCCGTCACTGGTCTCTCTCATCAAGGAGCCTACAGAAGCCTCATAGCCTCATCCATAAGAGGGCATATAGAAGAAAACAGAAGAAGCACAGTCTCACAGTAGCTAAAAATAAAACCACATTCAGTTCAGTTCAGTTCAGTCGCCCAGTCATGTCTGACTCTTTGCGACCCCATGAATCGCAGCACGCCAGGCCTCCCTGTCCATCACCAACTCCCAGAGTTCACTCAGACTCACGTCCATCAAGTTAGTGATGTCATCCAGCCATCTCATCCTCTGTCGTCCCCTTCTCCTCCTGCCCCCAATCCCTCCCAACATCAGAGTCTTTCCCAATGAGTCAATTCTTCGCATGAGTTGGCCAAAGTACTGGAGTTTCAACTTTAGCATTATTCCTTCCAAAGAAATCCCAGGGCTGATCTCCTTCAGAATAGACTGGTTGGATCTCCTTGCAGTCCAAGGGACTCTCAAGAGTCTTCTCCAACACCACAGTTCAAAAGCATCAATTCTTCAGCTCTCAGCTTTCTTCACAGTCCAACTCTCACATCCGTACATGACCACTGGAAAAACCATAGCCTTGACTAAACAGACCTTTGTTGGCAAAGGAATGTCTCTGCTTTTGAATATGATGTCTAGGTTGGTCATAACTTTTCTTCCAAGGAGTAAGTATCTTTTAACAGAAAGCTAATCAGGAGGAAAAAAACAGAAAGTTATATCTCAGATGAAGGGACATCTAAAAAACAACTAAATGAACAACTAAACATCTAAAAAAAACATGCAGAAAAAGACAATTAAATGAAACAGAGATAGGCAACCTTCCAGAAAAAGGATTCACAGTAATGATGGTGAAGATGATCAGGAATCTCAGGAAAAGAATGGAGGCAAAGTTTGATAAGATGCCAGAAATGTTTACCAAAGATCTAGAAATAAAAAACTAACAAACAAGCAAATATGAATAATACACCAAAAGAAATCAATAGAATAATGGAGGCAGAAGAACAGATAAGTGACCTGGAGGACAGAATGGTGAAAATCATTGCCACAGAACAGTATACAGAAAAAAGAATGAAAAGAAATGAAGACAGCCTAAGACACGTCTGGGAGAACATTAAATGCACCAACATTTCCATTATAGGGGTCCCAGATGGAGAAGACAGAGAGAGAAAGAACCTGAGAAAATATTTGCAGAAATAATAGCTGAAAACTTCCTGAACATGGGAAAGGAAATAGTCAACCAAGTCCAGGAAGCACAGAGTTCCAGGAAGGATAAACCCAAGTAGGAACACATTAAGATACATAGAAATCAAACTGAAAAAAAATTAAAGACAGAGATAAAACATTAAAAAGCAATAAAGGAAAAATGACAAGTAACATACCAGTGAACTCTCATCAGGCTGTCAGCTGATTTCTCAACAGAAACTCTATAAGCCAGAAGGGAATGACATGATATATTTAAAGTGATGAACATAAAGAACCTACAACCAAGAATACTCTACCCATCAAGACTCTCCTTCAGATTTGATGGAGAAATCAAAAGCTTTCCAGACAAGCAAAATTAAGAGAATTCGACACTACCAAACCAGCTTTACAAGAAATGCTAAAGAAACTTCTCTAGGCAGAAAACATGAGAGGAAAAGACCTAAAGAAAATAAACTCAAAACAATAAAGAAAACAGTAACAAGATCATACATATCAATATCTACATTAACTGCAAAGGATTAAATCCACCAGCCAAAAGACTTAGACTGACTGGGTGGATGAAAACATGTCCACTTCTACTTACCACATCACTCTGCTTGACGCCTCCAAATTGTATGTAATTCTTTTATATTTTTAAGTTAATCATGTTCCCATTGTGGCTTGAAATTGAAATTAACTTTTAATTTTTTGTCTGGCTATTGATTGTGAAAACTGATAAACAGCAGATGAATGGATAAGAAAGCTGTGGTACATATACACAATGGAGTATTACTCAGCCATTAAAAAGAATACATTTGAATCAGTTCTAATGAGATGGATGGAACTGGAACCTATTATACAGAGTGAAGTAAGCCAGAAAGAAAAACACCAATATAGTATACTAATGCATATATATGGAATTTAGAAAGATGGTAACAATAACCCTGTACGAGACAGCAAAAGAGACACTGATGTATAGATCAGTCTTATGGACTCTGTGGGAGAGGGAGAGGGTGGGGAGATTTTGGAGAATGGCATTGAAACATGTATAATATCATGTATGAAATGAGTCACCAGTCCAGGTTCAATGCACAATACTGGATGCTTGGGGCTGGTGCACTGGGATGACCCAGAGGGAGAGTATGGGGAGGGAGGAGGGAGGAGGGTTCAGGATGGGGAACACAGGTATACCTGTGACGGATTCATTTCGATTTTTGGCAAAACTAATACAATATTGTAAAGTTTAAAAATAAAATAAAATAAAAAAAACCTGATAAACATCTTTTACTATTGTGATTATGTAACTATTACTCACTTAATACCATTGCATCATGATCATGAAACAGAAAAAAATAGAACTCTATTTCATCAAAACTAGGATCTAATAGCAAAAACCTATAATAAGTTTTTAAAAATCCAAATGCATATCAGAATTATCTTGAATTTTTTTTTTAAGATACAAATGCTTAGGTATTGCTTTTTTCCTCCTGAGCTCCAGATATGTTTCTAAGGAGCAGTCATGTTTTAAAACAACTGGACTATGTGATTATCTTCTAGATAAAAGTCTAGTTTGTTTCACTTTTTTCTATTTCATATTCAGTGCTCCCATTTCATTTAGTTTGTTGTTGTTCAGTTGCTCAGTTGTGTCTAAGTCTTTGCGACCCCACGAACTGCAGTATGCCAGGCTTCCCTGTCCTTCACCATCTCCTGGAGCTTGTTCAAACTCATGTCCATTGAGTTGGTGATGCCATCCAATCATGTCATCCTCTGTCATACCCTTCTCCTCCTGCCTTCAATATTTCACAGCATCAGGGTGTTTTCCAATGAGTCAACTCTACACATCAGGTGGCCAAAATATTGGAACTTCAGCTTCAGCATCAGTTCTTCCAATGAATATTTAGGGTTGATTTCCCTTAGGATTGACTGATTTGATCTCCTTGCCATTTAGTTGATGTTCACCAATTTCTCCATCTCTTTTTTTTTTAATGTTATCTCTCAAGCCTTTATCAAGTGTAGTAGAAAAACTTTTATATATATATATATATATATATATATATATATGCATAACATATATATTTTAGACAAGCTATGAATTTTTGCCTAACTAAAATTTATATTTTGATTCTACTTATTTGACTTAGTATTAATAGAATGCTATATTTCTAACTGTAAAGCAATTATCCTTCAATAAAAAGTAAATTAATTAAAAATAGATATACAACAAGCAACCAAGGTTTACTGTATAGCATAAGAAACTATAGTCAATATCTTGTAATAACCTATGATAGAAAATAATTTCAAAATAAGATATGTGTATTTGTATAACTGAATCACCTTGCTGTTCACCTGTAACAGTGTAAGTCAACTATACTTCAATAAAATATATATACTAAAAACAAGCACATTGAAACAAGATACTTTTTTGCCTCTCAGATTGTCAGAAACAAAAAGGGTAATTATATTCAGTGCTGACAGGTTATAAAGAAATAGATACTATCCTGTCCCTGGAGCTCATTAGTCTTGGGTAATATCTTGTTAAAGAAAAGCACAGGGGTTTTATGTAATAAAGGAATCCCACATTTATCTAGAGGTGTATGGCTTCCAAGTGTGCTTTCATTTAACTGCATAATGATCACATGTCAACATGAGAAAAAGCAAGATCCATAAAAGTTATTCTGAGTTGTTAGTTAGTGAATGATAGAGCTATAATTTTATCTTCTGACACAGTCCAAAGTTTTCTCATGAATCCAGAGCAAAAGGTGAATTGGGTTGCCATCTGAGTGTTTTTCAAATCCAAATCCCATCCCATTCAACCAAGCATTTACTGAAAATCTTCTGTGGGGCATGCTTGATTCTAGATATTGGAGATAGGACAGTGACCAAAACAAAATCTCTGCCCTCATGGAAACTAAATTCTAGTATGGGGAGAGAGATAGTAGGTAAATGACTATAAAGTATACAAGTCAATGATAAATATGATTAAGAAAAAATAAAATAAGATAAATGCTAGTGGAGGAGATGGTCCCAAGATGGCAGAGCAATAGGACAGGGAGACGACTTTCTCCCCCACAAATTCATCAAAAGATCATTTGAATGTTGAGAAACTCCACAAAACAACTTCTGAATTCTGGTAGAGGACACCAGACACTCAGAAAGGCAGCCAAATCTCTTTGAAAGGAGGTAGGAAAAAAAAATATAAAAGACAAAACAGAGACAAAAGACTTAGGGATGCAGGCTGATCCTGGGGAGAGAGTCATGAACGAAGATAAGCTTCCATATAGTCTGAAGCCCTGTCACTGACATGTCTGTGGGAGTTTCCGTATCTCAGAGAGTAACATAACTAGGAGGGAGAAAAACAGAATACACGCCTAACTGCAACTACAAGCAGCAATGGAGAAATGGCGCAGATGATTGCATCCACCACCAGCCAGTTTGGGTTGGGCAGGGAGATGTGGGTCCTTAGGGTAAGGACCAGGCCTGAATTCCCTAAGGACAATCTGAGGGAGTTAATGTGAGGTAGCAACACAAACTATCTTTCAGAGAGACCAAAAAAAACCTTTCCTATGAAAGGCTCTAACGCCACATGGTGATCTCTGGCATGCTCACAGAACAAAGTACTGAGCGAATCCCAAAGAAGAGCAGGCCTGCTGCCATATAAGGCCCTCCCTCCCTGGAGGCAGAGAGATAAGTGTATGACAGCCAGAGCCAAAAGGCAAGGGGCTGCTGCAATCTCGCTGCAGAGACAGCATCTCACACCAAACTGTGAGCAGGCTCCCAGTTGCTAATCATGTCTTCCTGGGATCCTGGAGCATTGACATATGCCAGGAGTGTCATAGCCTGAGAGCAGCTTCCCAGAGGAGTCACATGGCATACCTGGGACTGTGCTCTCACAGCACACCTGGGAAACCGAGGGGCCAGGACTGGGGAGGTGAATAAGATGCATGGTCCACATGGGACAGTGTGCTTGCCAAGCACCCAGTCACCTGATCTGCTTGGACCTGGGAAGGGCACAAAACACACAGCTCATCTGGGTCTGTGCCCTTGCAGAGAACCAGAGAACCTGAGTGTATTAGACCTGGAAAGTGCACAAAGCACAGGGTCCACTTGGGATAGTTCCCTTGTAGAGCACCCTGGAGCCTGAGCAGTGTGGATCCAGGAAGTATACACTGCCTTGGGCTGTAGCAAAACCACTGTGGTCCATCCAGTGTACACACTCCGTACAAATGCAAGTGGTATTTGTTTGCAGTGCCCCCCCTCAACAACACAACTGAACAAGTGAGCCTAAATAAGTGGCCACCCCTCCCCTCTTTGTGTCAGGGTAGAAATTACACACCAAAGAGACTGGTAAGTAGAGGAAGCCAAAATAAATAAGAGGGAACCTCTCTGGAAGTGACAGGTGCAACAGATTAAAATCCTGAAGCTGAGACTGTGCATTTGAGGGGCACCTATAGACCTTGAATGTAGAAGGCAATGGCACCCCACTTCAGTACTCTTGCCTGGAAAATCCCATGGGCGGAGGAGCCTGGTAGGTTGCAGTCTATGGGGTCACAAAGAGTCGGACACGACTGAGCAACTTCACTTTCACTTTTCACTTTCATGCATTGGAGAAGGAAATGGCAACCCACTCCAGTGTTCTTGCCTGGAGAATCCCAAGGACGAGAGAGCCTGGTGGGCTGCCGAATATGGGGTCACACAGAGTCGGACACGACTGAAGTGACTTATCAGCAGCATCAGCAGCATAGACCTTGAAAACAAGTACAAGCCAGAACCAGTGACTATCTGGCACTGAACTGACCCTGCAATGCCCACAACAGCTCCAGAGAAATTTCTTACTGTATTTTTACTAATACCACTGTTTAATTTTTAAAAAATTAGGTCTTAATTACTTCTTTAATTTTCATTTTTATAGCCTATTACCTTTCAAAAACCTACATTTTAAAATAAATTCTTATATATATATGTATATATATATTAATTTTTGTGGTTGATTTGTTTTGTATTTTTATATTGTATTTTTGAGTGTCTAGCCTCTGTTCTAACCTCTTTGCTTTTTGATATTTGTTATCAATTTTTTACCTTTAAGAATCTAATCTTTAGTATCTATTAATTATTAGCTTGACTGCCCTCTCCCCTTTTGACTCTCCCTTTTCTCCTTCTGGTCATCTCTATCTCCTTCCTGCATCTTCTCTTCTCTACAGAATTCTGTGAATCACTCTGGGTGTTACTGGCTTTGGAGAACTGTTTCACCATTAACCTAGGAATTTTATCTAGACTAGAGACAAGGACTGAGAAGATGCAAGAAATGATTAACAAGGATCTTGATGAAATAAAGAAGAGTCAATCAATGATTAAGAATGCAATAACTGAGATTAAAAGCACTCTGGAGGGAACTAACAGTAGAATAACTGAGGCACAAGAGTGGATAAGTGAGGTAGAAGACCGAATGATGTAAATAAATGAAGCAGAGAGGAAAAAAGGAAAAAAATAAAAATAAAAGAAACGAGGATAACCTCAGACAACTCTGGGACAATGTTAAATGGCCCAACATTTGAATCATAGGTGTCCCAAAAGAAAGGGCATGAGAGAATACTTGAGTAGATGATAATCAAAAAGTTCTTAAAATGGGGAAAGAAATAACCACCCACGTCCAAGAATCCCAAAGAGGCCTCAACAAGATAAGCCCAAGGCAAAACACCCCCAATTCAGTTCAGTTGAGTTAGTCGCTCAGTCGTGTCCGACTCTTTGCGACCCCATGAATCGCAGCACGCCAGGCCTCCCTGTCCATCACCAACTCCCAGAGTTCACTCAGACTCATGTGCATCAAGTTAGTGATGCCATCCAGCCATCTCATACTCTGTCGTCCCCTTCTCCTCCTGCCCCAAATCCCTCCCAGCATCAGAGTCTTTTCCAATGAATCAACTCTTCACATGAGGTGGCCAAAGTACTGGAGTTTCAGCTTTAGCATCATTCCTTCCAAAGAAATCCCAGGGCTGATGTCCTTTAGAATGGACTGGTTGTATTTCCTTGCAGTGAAAGGGACTCGCAAGAGTCTTCTCCAAAACCACAGTTCAAAAACATCAATTCCTCGGTGCTCAGCCTCCTTCACAGTCCAACTCTCACATCCATACATAAACACAGGAAAAACCATAGACTTGACTAGATGTACCTTTGTTGGCAAAGTAATGTCTCTGCTTTTTTTTTTTTTAATTTTATTATATTTTTAAACTTTACATAATTGTATTAGTTTTGCCAAATATCAAAATGAATCCATCACAGGTATACATGTGCTCCCCATCCTGAACCCTCCTCCCTCCCTCCCCATACCATCCCTCTGGATCGTCCCAGTGCACTAGCCCCAAGCATACAGTATTGTGCATTGAACCTGGACTGGCATCTCGTTTCATACATGATATTTTACATGTTTCAATGCCATTCTCCCAAATCTTCCCACCCTCTCCCTCTCCCACAGATTCCATAAGACTGTTCCATACATCAGCGTCACTTTTGCTGTCTTGTACACAGGGTTATTGTTATCATCTTTCTAAATTCCATATATATGCGTTAGTATACTGTATTGGTGTTTTTCCTTCTGGCTTACTTCACTCTGTATAATAGGCTCCAGTTTCATCCACCTCATTAGAACTGATTCAAATGAATTCTTTTTAATGGCTGAGTAATACTCCGTTGTGTATATGTACCAATGCTTTCTTATCCATTCATCTGCTGATGGACATCTAGGTTGCTTCCATGTCCTGGCTATTATAAACAGTGCTGCGATGAACATTGGGGTACACGTGTCTCTTTCCCTTCTGCTTTCCTCAGTGTGTATGCCCAGCAGTGGGATTGCTGGATCATAAGGCAGTTCTATTTCCAGTTTTTTAAGGAATCTCCACACTGTTCTCCATAGTGGCTGTACTAGTTTGCCTTCCCACCAACTGTGTAAGAGGGTTCCCTTTCCTCCACACCCTCTCCAACATTTATTATTTGTAGACTTTTGGATCACAGCCATTCTGACTGGTGTGAAATGGTACCTCATAGTGGTCTTGATTTGCATTTCTCTGAAAATGAGTATACTACCCAAAGCAATCTATAGATTCAATACAATCCCTATCAAGCTACCAACAGTATTCTTCAGAGAGCTAGAACAAATAATTTCACAATTTGTATGGAAATACAAAAAACCTCCAATAGCCAAAGCGATCTTGAGAAAGAAGAATGGAACTGGAGGAATCAACCTGCCTGACTTCAGGCTCTACTACAAAGCCACAGTTATCAAGACAGTATGGTACTGGCACAAAGACAGAAATATAGATCAATGGAAAAAAATAGAAAGCCCAGAGATAAATCCACGCACATATGGACACCTTATCTTTGACAAAGGAGGCCAGAATATACAATGGATTAAAGACAATCTCTTTAACAAGTGGTGCTGGGAAAACTGGTCAACCACTTGTAAAAGAATGAAACTAGAACACTTTCTAACACCATACACAAAAATAAACTCAAAATGGATTAAAGATCGAAACATAAGACCAGAAACTATAAAACTCCTAGAGGAGAACATAGGCAAAACACTCTCTGACATACATCACAGCAGGATCCTCTATGACCCACCTCCCAGAATATCGGAAATAAAAGCAAAAATAAACAAATGGGACCTAATTAACCTTAAAAGCTTCTGCACATCAAAGGAAACTATCAGCAAGGTGAAAAGACAGCCCTCAGAATGGGAGAAAATAATAGCAAATGAAGCAACTGAGAAACAACTAGTCTCAAAAATATACAAGCAACTCCTCCAGCTCAATTCCAGAAAAATAAATGACCCAATCAAAAAATGGGCCAAAGAACTAAGTAGACATTTCTCCAAAGAAGACATACAGATGGCTAACAAACTCATGAAAAGATGCTCAACATCACTCATTATCAGAGAAATGTCTCTGCTTTTCAATATGCTATCTAGGTTGGTCATAACCTTCCTTCTGAGGAGTAAGCGTCTTTTGATTTCATGGCTGCAGTCACCATCTGCAGTGATTTTGGAGCCCCAAAAAATAAAGTCTGACACTGTTTAACACTGCTTCCCCATCTATTTCCCATGAAGTGATGGGACTGGATGTCATGATCTTCATTTTCTGAATGTTGAGCTTTAAGTCAACTTTTTCACTCTCCACTTTCACTTTCATCAAGAGGCTTTTTAGTTCCTCTTCACTTTCTGCCATAAGGGTGGTGTCATCTGCATATCTGAGGTTATTGATATTTCTCCTGGCAATCTTGATTCCAGCTTGTGTTTCTTCCAGTCCAGCGTTTCTCGTGATGTACTCTGCATATAAGTTAAATAAGCAGGGTGATATACAACCTTGATGTACTCCTTTTCCTATTTGGAACCAGTCTGTTGTTCCATGTCTAGTTCTCACTGTTGCTCCCTGACCTGCATACAGATTTCTCAAGAGGCAGGTCAGGTGGTCTGGTATTCCCATCACTTTCAGAATTTTCACAGTTTGTTGTGATACACACAGTCAAAGGCTTTGGCATAGTCAATAAAGCAGAAATAGATGTTTTTCTGAAACTCTCTTGCTTTTTTGATGATCCAGCGGATGTTGGCAATTTGATCTCTGGTTCCTCTGCCTTTTCTAAAACCAGTTTGAACATCAGGAAGTTCGTGGTTCAGGTATTGCTGAAGCCTGGCTTGGAGTATTTGAGTATTACTTTACTAGCATGTGAGATGAGTGCAGTTGTGTGGTAGTTTGAGCATTCTTTGGCATTGCCTTTCTTTGGGATTGGAATGAAAACTGACCTTTTCCAGTCCTGTGGCCACTGCTGAGTTTTCCAAATGTGCTGGCACATTGAGTGCAGCACTTTAACAGCATCATCTTTCAGGATTTGAATTAGCTCAACTGGAATTCCATCACCGCCACTAGCTTTGTTCATAGTGATGCTTTCTAAGGCCCACTTGACTTCACATTCCAGGATATCTGGCTCTAGGTGAGTGATCACACCATTGTGATTATCTGGGTCGTGAAGAAATTTTTTGTACAGTTCTTCTGTGTATTCTTGCCCCCTCTTCTTGATATCTTCTGCTTCTGTTAAGTCCATACCTTTTCTGTCCTTTTTCGAGTCCATCGTTGCATGAAATGTTCCCTTGGTATCTAATTTTCTTGAAAAGATCTCTAGTCTTTCCCATTCTGTTTTTTTCCTCTATTTCTTTGCACTGATTGCTGAGGAAGGCTTTCTTATCTCTCCTTGCTATTCTTTGGAACTCTGCATTCAGATGCTTATATCTTTCCTTTTCTCCTTTGTTTTTCCCTTCTCTTCTTTTCATAGCTGTTTGTAAGGCCTCCCCGGACAGCCATTCTGCTTTTTTGCATTTCTTTTCCATGGGGATGGTCTTGATCCCTTTCTCCTGTACAATGTCACGAACCACATTCCATAGTTCATCAGGCACTCTATCTATCAGATCTAGGCCCTTAAATCTATTTCTCACTTCCACGGTATAATCATAAAGGATACAAATGCTAAAGGATCTTCTCTAGACAGGAAACACAGAAAAAAACTTATAAAAACAAACCCAGATCAACAAAGCAAATGGTAGTGGAATCACACTTATTAATAATTACCGAAAATGTAAGTGGGTTAAATGCTCCAACCAAAAAATAAAAACTGGCTGAATGGATACAGAAATAAGACCCCTATGTTGGCTGTCTACAAGAGACCGACCTCAAACCTAGGGACACATACAGAATGAAATTGAGGCTCTGGAAAAAGATATTTCATGAAAATGGAAACCTAAATAAAGCATTAGTAACAATACTCATCAGGAAAAAAAAAAAAGACTTTGATATGAAGATCATAATAAGAGACACAGGACACCACATAATGATCAAATGATCAATCCAAGAAAAAGAACAATTATAAATATATCTGCGCCTAACGGAGGAGCACTTCAATACATAAGACAAGTGCTAAAAATGATGAAAGGGGAAATTAACAGTAGCATAATAAGAGTGGGAGACTTAAATACACCACTCACAACTATGGATAGAGTAAACAAACAGAAAATTAGCTAGGAAACACAAGCTTTATATGATACAATAGACCTAATTGATATCTAAGGGTATTTCTCCAAAAACAATGGATTTCACCTTTTCTCAAGTGCACACTGAAAATTCTCCAGGATAGATCACATCGTGGGCCATGAATCTAGCTTCAGTTCAGTTCAGTTCAGTCTCTCAGTTGTGTCCAACTCTTTGCAACCTCATGAACTGCAGTACACAAAGCCTCCTTGTCCATCACCAACTGCCGCAGACCAACCAAACCCATGTCCATTGTGTTGGTGATGCCATCCAACCATCTCATCCTCTGTTTTCCCCTTCCCCTCTGGCCATCAATCTTTCCCAGCATCAGGATCTTTTCAAATGAGTCAGCTCTCTGCACTAGGTGGCCAAAGTATTGGAGTTTCAGCTTCAACATCAGTCCCTCCAATGAACACCCAGGACTGATCTCCTTTAGGATGGACTAGTTGGACCTCCTTGAAGTCCAAGGAAGTCTTAAGAGTCTTCTCCAACATCACAGTTCAAAAACATCAATTTTTCGGTGCTCAGCTTTCTTTATAGTCCAACTCTCACATCCATACATGACCACTGGAAAAACCATAACCTTGACTAGACGGACCTTTGTTGGCAAAGTAATGTCTCTGCTTTTTAATATGCTGTCTAGATTGGTCATTACTTTCCATCCAAGGAGCAAGCATCTTTTAATTTCATGGCTGCAATCACAATCCACATTGATTTTGGAGCCCCCAAAAATAAAGTCAGCTGCTGTTTCCACTGTTTCCCCATCTATTTCCCATGAAGTGATGGGACCACATGCCATGATCTTAGTTTTCTGAATGTTGAGCTTTAAGCCAACTTTTTCACTCTCTGCTTTCACTTTCATGAAGAGGCTTTTGAGTTCCTCTTCACTTTCTGCCATAAGGGTGGTGTCATCTGCATATCTGAGGTTATTGATATTTCTCCTGGCAATATTGATTCCAGCTTGTGTTTCTTCCAGTCCAGCGTTTCTCATGATGTACTCTGCATGTAAGTTAAATAAGCAGGGTGACAATATACAGCCTTGACGAACTCCTTTTCCTATTTGGAACCAGTCTGTTGTTCCATGTCCAGTTCTAACTGATGCTTTCTGACCTGCATACAGTAGGTTTCTCAAGAGGCAGGTCAGGTGGTTTGGTATTCCCATCTCTTTCAGAACTTTCCAAAGTTTATTGTGATCCACAGAGTCAAAGGCTTTAGCATAGTCAATAAAGCAGAAATAGATGTTTTTCTGGAACTCTCTTGCTTTTTTGATGATCCAGCAGATGTTTGCAATTTGATCTCTGGTTCCTCTGCCTTTTCTAAAACCAGCTTGAACATCTGGAAGTTCACGGTTCACATATTGCTGAAGCCTGGCTTGGAGAATTTTGAGCATTTCTTTACTAGCGTGTGAGATGAGTGCAATTGTGTCATAGTCTGAGCATTGTTTGGCAATGCCTTTCTTTGGGATTGGAATGAAAACTGACCTTTTCCAGTCTTGTGGCCACTGCTGAGTTTTCCAAATGTGCTGGCATATTGAGTGCAGCACTTTCACAGCATCATCTTTTAGGATTTGAAATAGGAAATTTAAAAAAAATTGAAATCATTTCAGCCATCTTTTCTGATCACAATGTGGTAAAATTAGATGTCAACTACAGGGAGAAAAAACTATTAAAAATTAAAGTATATGAAGGCTAAACAACAGATTTCTGAATAATCAACAGATCACTAAGGAAATCAAAATACACAGAGAAAAAATGAAAATGAAAACAAGACAACCCACAACTTATGGAATTCAGTAAAAGCATTGCTAACAGGGAGGTTCACAGTAATACAAGCCTACCTCAAGAAACATCAAATAAACAACCTAACTTTACACCTAAAGCAAGTTGAAAGATAAGAACAAAAGAATCCAAAAGCAGAAGGAACAAAATCATAAAAATCAGAACAGAATTAAGTGAAAAAGAAATGAAGGAGAGGATAGCAAAAAGCAACAAGACTAAAAGCTGGTTCTTTGAGAAGATGAACAGACAAACCGTTCACCAGACTTATCATGAAAAAAAGAGAAAAGAAGGAAATTAGTAAAATTAGACATGAAAATGGAGAAATCACAACAGATAACACAGAAGTACAAAAGATCATAAAAGAATACTATGAGCAATTATATGATAATAAAATGGACAACTTGGAAGAAATGGGCAAATTTTTAGAAAAGTATAACCTTCCAAAACTGAACCAGCAAGAAATAGAAAATGTTAGTAGACCAATCAAAAGCATGGAAATAGAAACTAGTAAAAAGTCTTCCAACAAACAAAAGCCCAGGAACAGATGGCTTCAAAGATGATTCTACCAAAATTTTAGAAAAGAGCTAACACCTATGTTACTCAAGCTCTTCTGGAAAATTGCAAAAGAAGATAAGCCACCAAAGTCATTCTATGAGGCCACTGTCATCTTAATACCAAAATCAGACAAAGATGCCACAGAAAACAAAACTACAAGCCAATATCACTGATGTACATAAATGCAAATATCCTCAACAAAATTCTAGCAAAAGGAATCCAACAACATATTAAAAAAGAAGATCATACATCATGGCCAAGTGGGCGTTACTCCAGGGAGCCAAAGATTCTTCAATATTCACAAATCAATCAATGTGATACACCATATTAACAAATTAAAAGGTAAAAACCATATGATTATCTCAATAGGTGTAGAGAAAGCCTTTGAGAAAATTCAACACCCATTTATGATAAAACCTCTTCAGAAAGTAGGCATAGAAAGAATATACCTCAACATAAGAAAAGCCATATACAACAAACCCACAGCAAGCATTATCCTCAATGGCAAAAATTGAAAGCATTTCCTCTAAAGTCAGGAACAAGACACAGGTGCCCATTCTCACCACTACTATTCATCATAGTCTTGGAAGTCCCAACCACAGCAGTCAGCAATAAAAAATAAATTAAAGGAATCCAGATTGGAAAAGAAGTAAAACTCTCACTGTTTGCAGATGACATAATCTATTACATCAAAAACCCTAAAGACACCACCAGAAAACTACTGGAGCTAATCAATGAATATAGTAAAGTTTCAGGATATAAAATTAACACAGATAAATCTCTTGCATTCCTATACACTAACAATGAGAAAACAGAAAGAGAAATTAAGGAAATAATCCCATTCACCATTGCAACAAAAATAATAAAATACTTAGGAATAAATTTACCTAAAGAAGCAAAAGGCCTATATATAGAAAACAATAAAACACTGATGAAAAAAATCAAAGATGACACAAACAGCTGGAGAAATATACTATCTTCATGGATTAGAACAATCAATATAGTGAAAATAAGTATACAACCCAAAACAATTTATAGATTCAATGAAATCCCTATCAAGCTACCAATTACATTTTTCACAGAACTAGAACAAACAGTTTCACAATTTGTATGGAAACACAAAAAAAAAGCCTCGAATACCAAAGCATTCTTGAGAAAGAAGAATGGAACTGGAGGACTCAACCTGCCTGACTTCAGACTATACCACAAAGCTACAATCATCAATACAGTATGGTACTCGCACAAAGACAGAAATATAGACCAATGGAACAAAATATAATGCCCAGAGATAAATCCATGCACCTATGAATATCTTATCTTTGAGAGAGGAAAAAATACAAAATGGAGAAATGACAATATCTTTAACAAGTGATTCTGGGAAAACTGGTCAACTACTTGTAAAAGAATGACACTAGAACACTTTCTAACACCATACACAAAATATAAATTTAAAATTTATTAAAATATCTAAATGTAAGACCAGAAACTATAAAAGTCTAAGAGGAAAACATAGGCAGAACACTCGATGACTTAAATCACAGCAAGAGCCTCTATGACCCACCACCCAGAGTAATGGAAATAAAAACAGAAATAAACAAATGGGACCTAATTAAACTTAAAAGCTTTAGCACAGTGAAGGAAACTATAAGCAACGTGAAAAGGTAGCCTTTAGAATAGGAGAAAAATAATAGCAAATGAAACAACTGACAAAGAATTAATCTCTAAAATATGAAAGCAGCTCATGCAACTCAATACCAGAAAAATAAACGACCCAATCAAAAAGTGGGCAAACTAACTAAACAGACATTTCTCCAAATAAGACATGCAGATGGCTAACAAATATGTGAAAAGATGCTGAACATCACTCAGTATTAGACAAATGGAAATCAAAACCACAAGGAGGTACCATCTCATGCCATCAAAGCCTACAAACAGTAAGTGCTGGAGAGGGTGTGATGAGGAGGGAACCCTCTTTCACTGTTGGTTGGAATGCAAACTGGTGCAGCCACTATGGAGAACAGTGTGGAGATTCCTTTAACAACTGAAAATAGGACTGCAATAAGGCCCCGCATTCCCAGTCCTGGGCACAGACACCAAGAAAACCAGAATTGAAAGAGACACATCTATTCCAATGTTCATTGCAGCACTGTTTACAATAGGTAGGACATGGAAGAAACCTTGATGTCCATAGGCAGACAAATGGATAAGAATGTTGTGGTACATATACACAATAGAATATTACTCAACTATAAAAAATGAACACATTTGAGTCAGTTCTAATGAGGTGGATGAAACTAAAGCCTATTATATGAAGTAAGTAAGAAAGAGAAACAACAATACACTGTAATAATGCATATATATGGAATTTAGAAAGACGGTAATGACGACCCTATATGCAAGACAGAAAAAGAGACATAGTTGTAAAGAACAGACTTTTGGACTCTGGTGGAGAAGGCGAGGGTGTGATGATTTCAGAGAATAGCATTGAAACATGTATATTACACTATATGCAAAATAGATGACCAGTGCCAGTTCAATGTGTGAAGCAGGTCACTCAAAGCCAGTGCTCTGGTACAACCCAGAGGGATTGGGTGGGGAAGGAGGTGAGAGGGGGATTCAGGATAAGGGAACACATGTATACCTGTGGCTGATTCATGTTGATGTATGGTAAAACCAACCACAATATTGTAAAATAAGTAGCCTCCAATTAAAATAACACAATTAATTTAAAATAAATAAAGAAAACCTAGTGGAGGTGGCATGTTTCAATTTCTAGTATAGTGGTCAAACAGAAACCACCAACTGGAAAGAAGGAAGTGAGCAAATATCTGAAGGAAGTGAGGTAATGAGCAATCAGGGTATCTGGGGAGGGAACCTAGCACTGATTTGGGGACGTGTCTGGTATATTTGAGGAACAGATAGTGTAGGACCTTTGGCTCTTGCTCTGAGTTGGGAAGTCGTCAGTGGACATGCCTGCTAAAGGAGTATTTAGGCAGGAATGATCACCATGTTGGAGGCTCCTGGGGGTCTCTAGCAGTCACTGGAAACAACCACAACTTACCTTCCCACTTCTTAGCCTGCCTCATTGCCTCTCTTCCAGAAAGAGCTGATCCCTGACTCCCAGGATCAGTTAGTCTGGCTCATTTACTCCTATGACCCAGAGCTCTCCACATGGGGAAGCTGCAGAAGCTGTCAGATTGGCAGGCAGGGAGGCACGAGCAGGTGGCTTCAATCTGATAGCAAGCAGTGAATTCCATAGGAATGATCTGGTGAAAGGAAAGGATGTCTGTCAAGCTCATAAAGTAAGGGACTTTATGTGGGAAAAAATGCTTATCTCTATCCGGGCTGGTGTTCAATGACTGTAGATGACTGCCAATATAGTGGAAAGATAAAGAAAAGATGTCCATTGCAGAAGTTGGTGTCCTTCTGCAGGCATTCTGCTTTATGGGATGTCTAGTAGGATAAGAGCTGGAGAAGGCAATGGCACCCCACTCCAGTACTCTTGCCTGGAAAATCCCATGGATGGAGGAGCCTGGTAGGCTGTAGTCCATGGGGTCGCTAAGAGTCGGACACGACTGAGCAACTTCCCTTTCACTTTTTGCTTTCATGCATTGGAGAAGGAAATGGCAACCCACTCCAGTGTTCTTGCCTGGAGAATCCCAAGGACAGGGGAGCCTGGTGGGCTTCCGTCTATGGGGTCGCACAGAGTCGGACACGACTGAGACGACTTAGCAGCAACAGCAGCAGTAGGATAAGAACAAGGAAACCTTTACAATCTTTGGGCACAAGTACCACTTTGGAGTTGTTCACATATTATTTGCATCTCATTTGCACCAATTCATTTGGTAGGTCTGCCAATGTGTGATGATTACTTGTTTTGAGAGATATAAATAACTGAGCCCATTGCCCAGCACAGTAAAAGTTAGATTTCATCATTGCTGATGTTACTTTTGTTACTAGAGCTGAACGTTACCATTAAGAAATTGTATAAGCCTAATAAATTTTCAACTTTGAGTTTGTTGTTGTTTTGGAGGGGGTTACTAATGAAACTTTTTTTAAAATTTTATTTTATTTTTAAACTTTACAATATTTTATTAGTTTTGCCAAACATCAAAATGAATCCGCCACAGGTATACCCAGGCTCCCCATCCTGAACCCTCCTCCCTCCTCCCTCCGCATACCCTCCCTCTGGGTCGTCCCAGAGCACCAGCCACAAACATCCAGTATCATGCATCGAACTTGGACTGGCGACTCATTTCATACATGATATTATACATGTTTCAATGCCATTCTCCCAAATCTCCCCACCCTCTCCGTCTCCCACAGAGTCCATAAGACTGATCTATATACCAGTGTCTCTTTTGCTGTCTCGTACACAGGGTTATTGTTACCATCTTTCTAAATTCCATATATATGTGTTAGTATACTATATTGGTGTTTTTCTTTCTGGCTTACTTCACTCTGTATAATAGGCTCCAGTTTCATCCACCTCATTAGAACCGATTCAAATGTATTCTTTTTAATGGCTGAGTAATACTCCATTGTGTATATGTACCACAGCTTTCTTATCCATTCATCTGCTGATGGACATCTAGGTTGCTTCCATGTCCTGGCTATTATAAACAGTGCTGCAACGAACATTGGGGTACACGTGTCTCTTTCCCTTCTGGTTTCCTCTGTGTGTATGCCTAGCAGTGGGATTGCTGGGTCATAAGGCAGTTCTATTTCCAGTTTTTTAAGGAATCTCCACACTGTTCTCCATAGTGACTGTACTAGTTTGCCTTCCCACCAACAGTGTAAGAGGGTTCCCTTTTCTCCACACCCTCTCCAGCATTTATTGCTTGTAGACTTTTGGATTGCAGCCATTCTGACTGGCGTGAAATGGTACCTCATAGTGGTTTTGATTTGCATTTCTCTGATAATGAGTGATATTGAGCATCTTTTCATGTGTTTATTAGCCATCTGCATATCTTCTTTGGAGAAATGTCTATTTAGTTCTTTGGCCGATTTTTTGATTGGGTCATTTATTTTTCTGGAGTTGAGCTGTAGGAGTTGCTTGTATATTTTTGAGATTAGTTGTTTGTCTGTTGCTTCATTTGCTATTATTTTCTCCCACTCTGAAGGCTGCCTTTTCACCTTGCTAATAGTTTCCTTTGTTGTGCAGAAGCTTTTAAGTTTAATTAGGTCCCATTTGTTTATTTTTGCTTTTATTTCCGATATTCTGGGAGATGGGTCATAGAGGATCCTGCTGTGATGTATGTCAGAGAGTGTTTTGCCTATGTTCTCCTCTAGGAGTTTTATAGTTTCTGGTCTTATGTTGAGATCTTTAATCCATTTTGAGTTTATTTTTGTGTATGGTGTTAGAGAGTGTTCTAGTTTCATTCTTTTACAAGTGGTTGACCAGATTTCCCAGCACCACTTGTTAAAGAGATTGTCTTTAATGCCTTGTATATTCTTGCTTCCTTTGTCAAAGATAAGGTGTCCGTATGTGTGTAGATTTATCTCTGGGCTTTCTATTTTGTTTCATTGATCAATATTTCTGTCTTTGTGCCAGTACCATACTGTCCTGATAACTGTGTCTTTGTAATAGAGCCTGAAGTCAGGTAGGTTGATTCCTCCAGTTCCCTTCTTCTTTCTCAGGATAGCTTTGACTATTCGAGGTTTTTTATATTTCCATACAAATTGTGAAATTATTTGTTTTAGCTCTGTGAGAATACCGTTGGTAGCTTGATGGGGATTGCATTGAATCTATAAAGTGCTTTGGGTAGTATACTCATTTTCACTACATTGATTCTTCCAATCCATGAACATGGTATATTTCTCCATCTATTAGTGTCCTCTGATTTCTTTCACCAGTGTTTTATAGTTTTCTATGTATAGGTCCTTAGTTTCTTTGGGTAGATATATTCCTAAGTATTTTATTCTTTCCGTTGCAATGGTGAATGGAATTGTTTCCTTAATTTCTCTTTCTGTTTTCTCATTATTAGTGTATAGGAATGCAAGGGATTTCTGTGTGTTGATTTTATGTCCTGCGACTTTACTATAATCATTGATTAGCTCTAGTAATTTTTTGGTGGAGTCTGTAGGGTTTTCTATGTAGAGGATCATGTCATCTGCAAATAGTGAGTTTTACTTCTTCTTTTCCCATTTGGATTCCTTTTATTTCTTTTTCTGCTCTGATCACTGTGGCCAAAACTTCCAAAACTATGTTGAATAGTAATCGTGAAAATGGGCACCCTTATCTTGTTCCTGACTTTAGAGGAAATGCTTTCAATTTTTCACCATTGAGGATAATGTTTGCTGTGGGTTTGTCATATATAGTTTTTATTATGTTGAGGCATGTTCCTTCTCTTCCTGCTTTCTGGAGAGTTTTTATCATAAATGGATGTTGAATTTTGTCAAAGGCTTTCTCTGTATCTATTGAGATAATCATATGGTTTTTATTTTTCAATTTGTTAATGTGGTGTATTACATTGATTGATTTGTGGATATTGAAGAATCCTTGCATCCCTGGGATAAAGCCCACTTGGTCATGGTGTATGATCTTTTTAATGTGTTGTTGGATTCTGATTGCTAGAATTTTGTTAAGGATTTTTGCATCTATGTTCATCAGTGATATTGGACTGTAGTTTTTTTTTTTTTTTTTTTTTTTGTGGGATCTTTGTCAGGTTTTGGTATTAGGGTGATGGTGGCCTCATAGAATGAGTTTGGAAGTTTACCTTCCTCTGCAATTTTCTGGAAGAGTTTGAGCAGGATAGGTGTTAGCTCTTGTCTAAATTTTTGGTAGAATTCAGCTGTGAAGCCGTCTGGACCTGGGCTTTTGTTTGCTGGAAGATTTTTGATTACAGTTTCAATTTCCGTGCTTGTGATGGGTCTGTTAAGATTTTCTATTTCTTCCTGGTCGAGTTTTGGAAAGTTGTACTTTTATAAGAATCTGTCCATTTCTTCCACGTTGTCCATTTTATTGGCATATAATTGTTGATAGTAGTCTCATATGATCATTTGTATTTCTGTGTTGTTTGTGGTCATCTCTCCATTTTAATTTCTAATTTTACTGATTTGATTTTTCTCCCTTTGTTTCTTGATGAGTCTGGCTAATGGTTTGTCAGTTTTATTTATCCTTTCAAAGAACCAACTTTTGGCTTTGTTGATTTTTGCTATGGTCTCTTTTGTTTCTTTTGCATTTATTTCTGCCCTAATTTTAAGATTTCTTTCCTTCTACTAACCCTGGGGTTCTTCATTTCTTCCTTTTCTAGTTGCTTTAGGTGTAGGGTTAGGTTATTTATTTGACTTTTTTCTTGTTTCTTGAGGTATGCCTGTATTGCTATGAACTTTCCCCTTAGGACTGCTTTTAAAGTGTCCCATAGGTTTTGGGTTGTTGTGTTTTCATTTTCATTCATTTATATGCATATTTTGATTTCTTATGTGATTTGTTGGTTATTCAGCAGTGTGTTGTTCAGCCTCCATATGTTGGAATTTTTAATAGTTTTTCTCCTGTAATTGAGATCTAATCTTACTGCATTGTTGTCAGAAAAGATGCTTGGAAGGATTTCAATTTTTTTGAATTTACCAAGGCTAGATTTATGGCCTAGTATGTGATCTATCCTGGAGAAGGTTCCATGTGCACTTGAGAAAAAGGTGAAATTCATTGTTTTGGGATGAAATGTCCTATAGATATCAATTAGGTCTAACTGGTCTATTGTATCATTTAAAGTTTGTGTTTCCTTGTTAATTTTCTGTTTAATTGATCTATCCATAGGTGTGAGTGGGGTATTAAAGTCTCCCATTATTATTGTGTTATTGTTAATTTCTCCTTTCATATTTGTTAGCATTTGTCTTACATATCATGGCGCTCCCATGTTGGGTGCATATATATTTATAATTGTTATATCTTCTTCTAGGATTGATCCTTTGATCATTATGTAGTGACCATCTTTGTCTCTTTTCACAGCCTTTGTTTTAAAGTCTATTTTATCTGATATAAGTATTGCTACTCCTGCTTTCTTTTGGTCCCTATTTGCATGGAAAATCTTTTTCCAGCCCTTCACTTTCAGTCTGTATGTGTCCTCTGTTTTGAGGTGGGTCTCTTGTAGACAACATATGTAGGGGTCTTGTTTTTGTATCCATTCAGCCAGTCTTTGTCTTTTGGTTGGGGCATTCAACCCATTTACGTTTAAGGTAATTATTGATAAGTATGATCCCGTTGCCATTTACTTTATTGTTTTGGGTTTGAATTTATACACCGTTTTTGTGTTTCCTGTCTAGAGAATATCCTTTAGTATTTGTTGGAGAGCTGGTTTGGTCGTGCTGAATTCTCTCAGCTTTTGCTTGTCTGAAAAGCTTTTGATTTCTCCTTCATATTTGAATGAGATCCTTGCTGGGTACAATAATCTGGGCTGTAGGTTATTTTCTTTCATCACTTTAAGTATGTCTTGCCATTCCCTCCTGGCTTGAAGAGTTTCTATTGAAAGATCAGCTGTGATCCTTATGGGAATTCCCTTGTGTGTTATTTGTTGTTTTTCCCTTGCTGCTTTTAATATTTGTTCTTTGTGTTTGATCTTTGTTAGTTTGATTATTATGTGTCTTGGAGTGTTTCGCCTTGGGTTTATCCTGTTTGGGACTCTCTGGGTTTCTTGGACTTGGGTGATTATTTCCTTCCCCATTTTAGGGAAGTTTTCAACTATTATCTCTTCAAATATTTTCTCATGGTCTTTCTTTTTGTCTTCTTCTTCTGGGACCCCTCTGATTTGAATGTTGTAGGGTTTAATATTGTCCTGGACGTCTCTGAGATTGTCCTCATTTCTTTTAATTTGTTTTTCTTTTATCCTCTCTGATTCATTTATTTCTACCATTCTATCTTCTAATTCACTAATCCTATCTTTTACCTCTGTTATTCTACTATTTGTTGCCTCCAGAGTGTTTTTAATTTAATTTATTGCATTATTCATTATATATTGACTCTCTTTCATTTCTTCTAGGTCCTTGTTAAACCTTTCTTGCATCTTCTCAGTTTTGTCTCCAGGCTATTTATCTGTGATTCCATTTTGATTTCAAGATTTTGGATCAATTTCACTATCATTATTCGGAATTCTTTATCAGGTAGATTCCCTATCTCTTCCTCTTTTGTTTGGTTTGGTGGGCATTTATCCTGTTCCTTTATCTGCTGGGTATTCCTCTGTCTCTTCATCTTGTTTAAATTGCTGAGTTTGAGGTGTCCTTTCTGAATTCTGGCAGTTTGTGGAGTTCTCTTTATTATGGCATTTCCTCGCTCTGTGTGGGTTTGTACAGGTGGCTTGTCAAGGTTTCTTGGTTAGGGAAGCTTATTTCGGTGTTCTGGTGGGTGGAACTGTATTTCTTCTCTCTGGAGTGCAATGAAATGTCCAGTAATGAGTTATGGGATGTCTATGGTTTTGGGTGACTTTGGGCTGCCTGTATCTTGGAGCTCAGGGCTGTGTTCCTTGTTGCTGGAGAATTTTCTTGGTATGTCTTGCCCTGAAACTTGTTGGCCTTTGTGTGGTGCTTGGTTTCAGTGCAGGTATGGAGGCATTTGATGAGCTCCTGTCAATTAATGTTCCTTGGAGTCAGGAGTTCCCTGGAGTCAGGGTTTGGACTTAAGCCTCCTGCTTCCAGTTATCGGTCTTATTTTTACAGTAGTTTCATAGCTTCTCCTTCTATATAGCACCATTGATAAAACATCTACATTAAAGATGAAAAGTTTCTCTACTGTGAGGGTCACCCAGAGAGGTTCACAGCATTATATGGAGAAGAGAAGAGGGAGGAGGGAGTTAGAGGTGACCCGAATGAGATGAGGTGGAATCAATAGAGGAGAGAGTGGGCTATCCAGTAATCTCTTCCTTATGTGCACTCCACAACTGGACCGCTCAGAGCTGTTCATGGAGTTATACAGAGAAGAGAAGAAGGAGGAAGGTGAAAGAAGTGGCCAGGAGGATAAAAGGGGGGAATGAAAAGGAGGGAGACAGATCCAGCCAGTAATCAGTTCCCTAAGTGTTCTCCACCATCTGGAACACACAGAAATTCACAGAGTTGGTTAGAGTAGAGAGGGGTTAGGGAGGAGACACAGGCGACCTGGTGGAGAAAAAGGAGAGTCCAAAGGGAGAGAGAGAGCAGTTAAGCCAGTAATCTTGCTCCCTAGTGATAAATGGGTACTGAAGATTGGGTTCTTAAAGGTACAAAATTGGTAACAAATACCAAAAAGCAAAAATTAAAAATCTAGAGTAGAGTTTGGAATTTCAAAAATATGATGTTAAAGAAAAGAAGAAGGAAAAGAAAGAGAGAAAAAGTAAACAAACAAAAACAAAGAAGGTCATGAAAATTATAAAGAAAATATAGGTACAAAGTTGATAACTAATACCAAAAAGCAAAAGTTAAAAATCTAGAGTAGAGTTTGGAATTTCAAAAATGCAATGTTAAAAAAAAAGAAGAAGAAAAAGAAAGAGAGAAAAAATCAAGCAAGAACAAACAAAGTCGCATAAATTATAAAGAAAATACAGGTACAAAATTGATAACAAATACCAAAAAGCATAAATTAAAAATCTAGAGTAGAGTTTGGAATTTAAGATATACAATGTTATTTAAAAAAGAAGAAGAGAAAGAAACAGAGAAAAAGAAAAAGAGAAAATAAAAAGGGTCACAGAAATTATAAAATAAAAAAACTATAGGTACAAAATTGATAACAAATACCAAAAAGCTAAAATTGAAAATCTAGAGTATAGTTTGGAATTTCAAAAATACAATGTTAAAGAAAAGAAGGAAAAAAAAAACAAGGTCAAAAAAATTATAAAAAATATATATATGAAGTATGCTTTAAAAAATGGGGTCTTTTTTTTTTTTTTTTTGCAAAGTAATCGGGTATAAAAGTGAAAATTAAAGCAATAATAGAGGATTTAAATTTTTTTAAATTAAAAAAATAAGAAATAAGAAAGAATGATCATAAAAATAGTAAAAATATATCTAGGACTTTCTCTGGTTTTGTTGTGAATATTGTGGGTTCAGTTCATTTTTGGCTAGTTCTTTGGTCTGACTTATATTTCTCAAGATCTATAGGCCCCTTCCTATGTAGTTGGTACTAACCGCAGGGTTTTAATCTATTGCCTGTAGCTTCCAAGGCGGTTCCCTCTGTTATAGCTTCTTCTGTTTGCTGGTCTTTTCAGTGTCTGGTTTCCGCCCTGACACAAAGGGGACGGTGGAGGACACTTTTTTTTTTTTTTTTTAGGCTCACTTGTTCAGTTGCGCTGAGGGGAGGTAAGGAGGGATGCTGCAAACAAATAACACTGGCGTGTGCTCGCAGTGCCTCAGCCACACTGGATCTGCCCCCCGTTTACGGTGCGTGTATCCTCCCTGCCCACGCTGCTCAGGCTCTAGGTTGCTCCGCTGGGAACCATCCGTGGCCGGCCCTGGGCTGCCTGCACTTCCAGGTCCAAGCCACTCAGGTTCAGGCACTCGGGTAGTCCTCAGAGGCACAGACTCTCGGTTGGGCCTGCGTTTTGTGCCCTTCCCAGATCCAAGCAGCTCAGGTGATGAGGTGTTTGGCACGCGCGATTGCTGCGACTTATCGCCTCCCTGCAGCTCGGTTATCTAGGTGTGCACCGGCGCACCTTCTCAGGCAGATGTTGACCATTCAGACCCCCAAGAAGTTTTAGTTAGCAAAGAAGCCTGCTTACAGTTTTATAGATAATGTCTCTCTGGGGCTGCAATTGTCCCCTTCCAGCTCTGGCTGCCTCTCACCAGAGGGGGATGGTCTGCCGCCGGCTATCTCTGTTCAGTCCTTTGTTTCGTGCGCGGGCCTGGCGGTGTCTTAGGTTAGGGCTGGCTTTTCGCGTGGTAGATATCCCACAGTCTGGTTTGCTAGCCCAAATTATTTCTCTCAGATAGCGCTCGGGGTATTCAGGCCAGATCCTTGCTATGCAGCCCGCGCCACGCCTCCCTGCCCACGCCGCGCCTCCCTGCCCAGCCCCCGCTTGCTAATGGTGGATGCAGGCGCCTGCGCTGCTTCTCCGCTGGGGGAGTTACCATAGGGCTCACAATGTGCGGGTTTTAATTGTTTATTTATTTTTCCTCCCTGTTATGTTGCCCTCTGTGCTTCCAAGGCTCGGCACAGATTCAGCAGTGAGAAGGTTTCCTGGTGTTTGGAAACTTCTTTTTAAGACTCCCTTCCCAGGACGGAACTCCGTCCCTCCCTCTTTTGTCTCTTTTTTTGTCTTTTATACTTTTTCCTACCTCTTTTTGAAGACTTGGGTTGCTTTTCTGGGTGCCTGATGTCCTCTGCCAGCATTCAGAAGTTGTTTTGTGGAATTTACTCAGCGTTTAAATGTTCTTTTGATGAATTTGTGGGGGAGAAAGTGTTCTCCCCGTCCTACTCCTCTGCCATCTTAGCTCCTCCTCCACTAATGAAACTTTTTTTTCCCCAAATAATTTTACAAAGAACTTCAACATATATATGAAAATATAAAAGTAGTATTTAGTATTTTATTAGTACAAAAGTATTTTGCAAGTTCAAGTTTATAATGTTTATTTATACAATCAATCAGCAAGTATGAAGCTGTTTTGATGAGCAAAATGAATGATCATATAATTATTTCACTATGTTTTTTTAATTTATTTTTTGTCAATTTAGGTCATTTGTTTATGTTCTTATTAAAGCTGAAACCATATTTTAAAAAGGAATCCCAGACCAAGTATTTGCAAAGCTTTTGAAATACCTCTCTTGCATATCACTCTTTAAGAAACACATTTTGAAAGCCATAGATATGGGACAACATTTAAAACTGTACTTATTGTTTTGGAGAAACACTCCAAAATGTTTCTCTGGAATGAAGGGCAAGTGATGCTTCATTTTACCTCTTCCTTCCATCCTAGCTTGCATCAGTCAGATCAGCTCTACTATGTTAGACTTCCACTAAAGGTTTTGTTTGACAGGCATACTCCATCACTGTTAGTGGCAGCATAGTATTTCATTACATGAGGTAGGGGGATAGTGTGAGGAGAATCTATTATAAGACAAGTTTCCTGGGCTTGGAAAGGCTTGAAAATAACTCATTTTTGTGACATATTGATTACTCAAATGAAGAAACTGAGTCTTTTTTATGAGACAAATCTCTCATCTATGGCCACACAGTGCTTCAGTGGCAGAATCTAGGTAAGAGTGACTCTGTTCAAATGTGTGCAAAGGCTCCTGTACCACTCATAATAAAAGTCAAAATCCACTTCCTTTTTCTTTTGTTACTTCTCTGCCTCATTCTTCCACCATTCTTTCCCTCAGTCTCACCACTTCATTCATGCTTGCCTGCTTACTATTTCATATACACCACAAGCACATTTCTAACTTACCCTTAAAAGCTGTTTCTATCAATACCTGAACTGCATTTTTCCCAAATAGCTTTATGGCTTACTCCTTTGCCTTCTTCAAATATTTTCCCAAAAGAAACCTGACCATTGTATTTAATACTACAAACTGTCTCCATATCCAGCACTCCTGATGCACTTTACCTTGTTTTAACTTTTCTGTTTTCCATATAATTTATTGTCTTCAAATATAAGATACAATTTACATATTTATTAGCTTTTCTACTTATTGTCTTTCTTCCTCTGGCATGTGAGTTCCAAAAAGGCAGATATTGTCTATTTTGTTCCTTCTGTGTCTTATTAGTAAGTATTCAATAAATATTTGGAGTTGAATAATATCTACTCTCTCTGTCTAGGTTGTCTTCTAGAGCCTCTCTTTCCGGCTCAGTGTATTGTCATTCCCTGACACTTGTCCTGCATTTTGAATGCCACAGAGCACATGGCCTTCACTTGACAGGCTATGAAGTCCTCATGACATTTTGGGCTCTAGTGACTGTAGTCACATATAGCTTGAATGTAGGGTTGTAAATAGTTAAAAATGTTTTGGATATGAAGATTACCATGGACTTCCTGTCTGAAATCAACAAAACAAACTTTCTTCCTTTTTTATGCAGGCAGAATGGATGAAATTGAACAGGTGAAATGGCAAGAATAATTGGATTCCCTTTTCAGAGGGAAACTTCCCCCAAAGTAGTAGCCATTAAAGGGAAAATGTACAATAGAATCATTTTATTAATTCTGTAGACATCAAGGGTTAATCATGAAAAAAAGAAACCCAATTCTCTTCACACAATACAAGACACCTATTAATTTCAAAGTAATATTAGATCTAATAAAATAAAATATATGTCTGTATTTTGGAAATGTGCTCCCTTTATGGTAAACAAGTAAAGGAAAAAGCAAACCCACATTTTTCACTCTTGGGAAAATAAAGAGGAAACTTGAATTGTAGGATCCAAATCTATTGCCTTCCCTGGGGAAAGTCAGCATTGGTGCAAAATTGCATAGATCTGAAGCAATGGGATGGAGAAAAGAAGGTGAGAAAGGAATGACTAGGATCAAACCAGACCATCTAATTATCCAGGGGGTTAAAAAATGGGAAGAAGGGTGGAATTTCATGGATCTGTTAGTAATACCTGTGTGAAATTGGGTTTGGGGTAGTAGGTGATGGTTTAGAGCATATGGAAAATAATTTTGTTGTCTTTCTTAAGCATAGGTAATGGGAGAAGTCTTACCAGAGATTGGAAGGTAAATGGCTCAATATTGTTCTTAGAACTTTCCAAATCCCTGGGAATATCCATATAGCATAATTTCAGGAGAACTGCTCCAAAGCAAGAAAATTACTAAAATAACTCTGATGCAACTTATATATTTATCTTTTGGGCAAAGGCCCAACCTTACTTCCATCACACACATAGCTGAAAAAATTCATAGTCTTTGGGTCCCTATGTACCACACAAGATAAATTGGCTCAGTTTCATTTAGCTTAAAGAATAACAGGAAAATAAATTAAGATATTTTTAATATACCCACATTGCCTAGATGAAGGCCAATAAAAGCCACCCTCAACCACTGAGCTCCTTGCAGCTGTTGTAGATCTGTTAGGATTGAAATCTTCACTCTCTATCCTCAGTGGTTCCATGATTATGCTTGTTCTATTTTTTTTTTTTTCCAATGAAGAAACAGATTCCCATTAACCCCACAAAATGTATGCTTCAAAAAAAATTTATTTAGCTCTTCTCCTTTATCCAGCAGCCTATGCTCCACGTACCATTTCTTTGACTCAGAAGCTCTTTGAATGAACTGCTCTGGGAATGTATAGGGAAAAAATGTATAATATGAGGGGTACGGGCAACTGGGAAGTCAGGGCAGAGAATGGCTTTTGTAAGAGATTTGGAAAAAAGCTTTTCAGTTTTGCCATCCCTGGTCCACTGAATGTCATGCCCATAGATGTCAAAAACAAGCTTTATTTGAGATTAATGACCAATTGTTAGTTACAAATTAGAACCAGTTCTTAACCATGGTTGCTTTTGATTGACTTCAGAACAGAAACTAAGCCTGTGTTGATAATTAACTAATACAGAAATATCCCTTTAATGAGAAATAGAGTGGAAGAGGGTATGGGGAGGGGCAGGGAATAAACTCCCCTAATTAACTAAATGTTTAGTTAATAGAGAGATTTCTGAGCACATTATCCCATCATTCTTGTTCTTGAGTCATAAACACTGACACTTATAATCTTATTTACTCTTTCTGAAACCCTAATGAGGGAATATTGTTATCTCTTTTCTGTAGACAGAAAAAAAGGAGGCTCAGAGAGGCTTTAGCTGACTAGATGAAGGTCACATAATTATTAATTGAGTTGAGACTCAAAGTCAGTCCTTTGACTCCAAATTCAATTGTTATTGTTATTTATAAATTAGATTCTGTCACTGTTCATCTAGGAAATGTTTGCTATAGAAGAATTGAAATATCAGAAAATACTCTTAAAAATGAAATTTTCAAAACCATAGTGTAATCATGGACCCATAATAATGGTCACTACTTACTAACTTCTTATGTTCTAGGCCTTTTACATTTGTTATTTTGAATACCCCTAATTTAATAGAGAAGGAACTGATGGTTCAGAAAGTTTAGCATACTGTATAATTTATTTATTTGTTATGTCTGTTATTTATTGTATTCCTCTCTGAAGTAGATTAGTAGGTTGCAAACTCCATGAGGACAATGATCCCCAGTGCTTAGAACAATTATCAGCATATTGTAAGTATTCTAATAAAAAATCTTTTTAATGTGAGTGCCAGTATCATTCAGACTTCTCCAGTGAAACATAACCAACAGGATATTTATGATTTCTTTTAAGGAATTGGCTCATAGTTGGGAGGTTGGTGATCCAAAATTTATAGGACAAGCTGGCAAACTGGAAACTCAGGCAGGACTTGATGATATAATCTTGTCACAGAGTTGCTTCTTCAAAGAACCTTGTTTTTTTGCTGTTAAGGCCTTCAACTGACTGGATGAAGAAGTGAAATGATAGTCACTCAGTTGTGTCCAACTCTTTGCAACCCCATGGACTGTAGCCCTCCAGGCTCCTCTGTCCATGGAATTCTCCAGGCAAGAATACTGGAGTGGGTAGCCATTCCCTTCTCCAATGGATCTTCACAACCCAGGGATCAAACTCAGGTATCCTGCACTGTGGGCAGATTCTTTACCATCTGCACCACCAGGGAAGACTGATTGGATGAGACCCACCTATTATTGAGGGTAATCTATGTAAAATCAACTGCTTGTAGAGGTTAACCATATATACAACATACCTTCACCAGGATCCCCTATATTAGTGTTTAATTAAACCTCTGAGCACTATAACTTAGTCAAGTCGACACATGAAACTAAAAATCACAGTGCTCAAGTTCATATGATTAAGTAAGTGGTGTTGCTGGGACTTAAATAAAAATCCAGGTCTCTGTGATTCTGGAATTTATCATCTTTTCCTTTATACCACATGAATATATAACCTGGAAGGAATTTGACTGATCATGTAGTCTAATTCTACAATAATAGATATGAAAATATGGAAGATGGGTAGAGAGAAGGAGAGGTAAGGCACAGGAAGTTGCTCAAATTCACTCTCAGATTTCCAGACTTCCCTCCCCTTATATGTTAACTAGGATTTGCATAATCTGTTTTTAATTCTTGCTGTTGTGATTAAGGAATGGGAGGAACACTGAAGAGGGTGTCAAAACTGTGCTAAATGTGTGGCATAGGCCATACATACTCTGGAAATAGATTTGGTAAAAGGTTATTGAGCTTTATGACTGTTATTTCCTTCTGTCTTTTAAAGTTGACCCCAGATACTTAATGCCCCTGCACTAAATTGTTAACCTTAAAAGTTTGAAATGTTAAATTTCATGGTATGTGCACTTTTACACAATAAAAAGGGATTTCTAAAAAGTTGATCAAAGAGTGGGAATAAAAACTTGAATTAAGAAATCAAGTGACTTATGTATTAGATTGGTGTCTACTATATTCCAGGAATTCTACATAAACATATCGGTTCAGTTCAGTCTCTCGGTTGTGTCTGACTCTTTGAGACCTCATAGACTGCAACCCAGTAGGCTTCCCTGCGCATCACAAGCTCCTGGAGCTTGCTCAAACTCATGTTCATTGAGCGGGTGATGCTATCCAATAATCTTATTCTCTGTCGTCTCCTTCTCCTCCTGCCTTCAATCTTTCCCAGCATCAGGGTCTTTTCTAAAGAGTCAGTTCTGCACATCAGGAGGCCACAGTATTGGAGGATCAGCTTTAGCATCAGCCCTTCCAATGAACATTCAAGATTTATTTCCTTTAAGATTGACTGGTTGGATCTCCTTGCAGTCCTAGGAACTCTCAAGAGTCTTCTCCAACACCACAGTTCCAAAGCATCAATACTTCAGTGCTCAGGTTTCTTTGTAGTCCAACTCTCACATCCATACATGACTACTGGAAAAACGATGGCTTTGGCTAGATGGACCTTTGTCAGCAAAGTAACGTCTCTGCTTTTTAATATGCTGTCTAGGTTGGTCATAATTTTTCTTCAAAGGAGCAAGGGCCTTTAAATTCTGTGGCTGCACTCACCATCTGCAGTGATTTTGGAGCCCCCCAAAATAAAGTCTCTCACTGTTTTCATTGTTTCCCCATCTATTTGCCGTAAAGTGATGGGACTGGATGCCATGATCTTAGTTTTCTGATGATGAGTTTTAAGCCAACTTTTTCACTCTCCTATTTCACTTTCATCAAGAGGCTCTTTAGTTCTTCTTCGCTTTCTTTCATAAGGGTGGTGTCATCTGCATATCTGAGGTTATTGCTATTTCTCCTGACAATCTTGATTCCATCCTGTACTTCTTTCAGCCCAGCATTTTGCATGATGTACTCTGCATATAAGTTAAATAAGAAGGTGACAATACACAGCCTTGATGTACTCCTTTCCCAATTTGGAACCAGTCTGTTGTTCCATGTCCAGTTCTAAATGTTGCTTTTTGATCTGCATACAGATTTCTCAGGAGGCAGGTCAGATGGTCTGGTATTTCCCTTTAAGAATTTTCCACAGTTTGTTGTAATCCATACAGTTAAAGGTTTTGGAGTAGTCAATAAAGCAGAGATAGGTGTTTTTCTGGAACTTTCTTGCTTTTTTGGTGCTCCATTGGATATTGGCAATTTGATCTCTGGTTCCTCTGCCTTTTCAAAATCCAGCTTGAATATCCAGATGTTCACAGTTCACGTACTGTTGAAGCCTGGCTGGGAGAATTTTGAGCACTACTTCACTAGCATGTGAGATGAATGCAATTGTGCAGTAGTTTGAAAATTCTTTGGAATTGCCCTTATTTGGCATTGGAATGAAAACGGATCTTTTCCAGCTTGTGGCCACTGCTGAATTTTCCAATTTTGCTGGCATATTGAGTGCAGCACTTTCACAGCATTACTTTTTGTATTTGATGTAGCTCAACTGGAATTCTATCACCTTCACTAGCTTTGTTCATACTGATGTTTCCTAAGGCCCACTTGACTTCTCATTCCAGGATGTCTGGCTCTAGGTGTGTGATCACACCAGAGTGCTTATGTGGGTCATGAAGATCATTTTTATATAATTCTTCTGTGTATTCTTGCCACCTCCTTTTAATGTCTCCTGTTACTGTTATGTCCATACTGTTTCTGTCCTTTATTGTGCCCATCTTTGCATGAAATACTCCCTTGGTATCTCTAATTTTCTTGAAGAGATCTCTAGTCTTTCCCATTCTATTGTTTTCCTCTATTTCTTTGCATTGATTACTGAGGAAGGCTTTCTTTTCTATCTTTGCTATTCTTTGGAACTCTGAACTCAAATGGGTATATCTTTCCTTTTTTCCTTTGCCTTTAGCTTCTCTTCTTTTCTCAGCTATTTGTAAGGTCTCCTAAGACAATCATTTTGCCTTTTTGCATTTGTCTTTCTTGGTGATGTTCTTGATCACTGACTCCTAGACAATGTCGTGAACTTTTTCCATAGTCCTTCAGGCACTCTATCAAATCTAATTCCTTAAATATATTTTTCAGTTCCACTGTATGATCCTAAGGGATTTTATTTAGGTCATACCTTAATGGTCTAGCGGTTTTCCCTACTTTCTTTAATTTAAGTCTGAATTTGGCAATAAGCAGTCCATGATCTGAGCCACAATCAGCTCCTGGTCTTATTTTTGCTGACTCTATAGAGCTTCTCCATCTTTGGCTGCAAAGAATATAATCAATTTGATTTCAGAGTTGACCACTTGGTGATGTCCATGTGTAGAGTCTTCTCTTGTGTTGTTGGAAGAGGGTGTTTGCTATGACGAGTGCATTCTCTTGGCAAAACCCTGTTAGCCTTTTACCTGCTTCGTTTTGTACTCCAAGGCCAAATTTGCCTGTGACTCGATATCTCTTGACTTCCTACTTTTGCATTCCAGACACCTGTGATGAAAAGAACATCTTTTTTGGGTCTTAGTTCTAGAAAGTCTTGTAGGTCTTCATAAAACCATTCAACTTCAGCTCCTTCAGCATTACTGGTTGGAGCATAGACTTGGATTATTGTGATATTGAATGGTTTGCCTTGGAAATGAACATATGTCATTCTGTCATTTTTGAGATTTCATCCACGTACTGCCTTATGGACTCTTTTGTTGACTATGATGGCTACTCCATTTCTTCTAAGGGATTCTTGCCTACAGTAGTAGATTTAATGGTCATCTGAATTAAATTCACCCATTCCAGTCCATGTTAGCTCACTGATTTCCTAAAATGTTGATATTCGCTCTTGCCATCTCTTGTTTGACCACTTTCAATTTTCCTTGATTCATGGGCCTAACATTCCATGTTCCTATGCAATATTGCTTTTTACAGCATTGGGCTTTACTTCCATCACCAGTCACATCCACAGCTGGGTGTTGTTTTTGCTTTGGCTCTGTCTCTTTATTCTTTCTGGAGTTAGTTTTCCATTCTTCTCCAATAGAATATTGGGCACCTACCAACCTGAGGAGTTCATCTTTTAGTGTCACATCTTTTTGCCTTTTCGTATTGTTCATGGGGTTCTCAAGGCAAGAGTACTGAAGTGGTTTGCCATTTCCTTCCCCAGTCAATCATATTTTATCAGAATTCTCCACCATGACCCGTCCATCTTGGGTGGCCCTACATGGCATGGCTCATAGTTTCATTGAGTTACACAAGACTGTGGTCCATGTGATAAGTTTGATTATTTTTCTGTGATTGTGGTTTTCATTCCTCTGATGGATAAGTATAGGAGACTTATGGAAGCTTTCTGATGGGAAGGACTGACTGTGGTGGAAACTAGGTCTTGTTCTGATGGATGGGGCCATGCTCAGTAAATCTTTAATTCAATTTTCTATTTATGGATGGGGCTGTGTTCCCTTCTGGTTGTCTGATCTGAGATCAAACTATCGTGGAGTTAATGAAGATAATGGCAACCTCATTCATAAAGTCCAGTGCATGCAGTGCTGCACTCAGGGACCCCAACCCTACAGCAAGCCACCTCCAACCCATGCCTCTGCCAAAGACTCTTGGACATTCACAGGCAAGTCTGCATCAGTCTCTTCTGGAAGCAATGTTCCTTTCTCCTGGATCCTGTGCCCAAGGTTTTGTTTGTGCCCTTCAGGAGTCTGTTTTCCCAGTTCTGTGTAAGTTCTCATGGCTCTATGGTAGGATTAATGGTGACCTCCACCAAGAGGGCTTTTGCCACACCCAGGTCTGGTGCACCCAGAACCCCTGTTCCTGAAGCAAGCCACTGTTAACCCATACCCCCACAGGGACATTCAAACACTCAAAGACAGGTCTGGCTCAGTCTCTGTGGGGTCTCCTGGTGTGCAAAAGTCTTGTTTGAGCCTTCCAAGTGTCTCTGGCAGGTATGTGGTTCCAAAATTATAATTCCCTGCTGAACAACCATCAGCAGGACAAAGTTGGATCCTACCAAAAAATGATACCCCATGTGCAAGGGCAAAGGAGAAGCCACAGCATGATGGTAGGAGGGGCGAAATTGCATTTGGAATCAAACCCATATCTACATATATAAATTATCTTTTTTAATACTTAGATCAACAGTGTGAGATTGTAAATATTATAAATAAACTTTGACCCATAAAAAATTAAATAACTTGTCCATAGTTAGAAGATAGGAAGGCCAGGACTTGAAATCAAGTGCCTTAACTCTTATCCATTTCAATAGCAACATGAAAATTAATGATGATGATTATAATCAGGTATTATATATGGAGAACACTTATTCAAAGACCTATTTATAAGGTTAGTCATATTTTATCATTTATATGTTTGTAGGAGCTACCCCACGCCCCCACACCCAAGGCCAGGGGCAGTGGCTGGGAGGAGCTACCCCACACCCCAGGCCAGGGGCGGTGACTGGGAGGAGCAACCTCACATCCAAGGAGCAGTGGCTGTGTGGGTGCAGGAAGGCCTAGAGGAGCTATCCCACGTTGAAGGTCAGGAAGGGCGGCGGTGAGGAGATACCCTTCATCCAAGGTAAGGAGCAGCAGCTGCGCTTTGCTGGAGCAGCTGTGAAGAGATACCCCACGCCCAAGGTTAGAGAAACCCAAGTAAGACGGTAGGTGTTGCAAGAGGGCATCGGAGGGAGGACACGCTGAAACCATACTCACAAAAAACTAGTCAATCTAATCACACTAGGACCACAGCCTTGTCTAACTCAATGAAACTAAGCCACGCCCGTGGGGCAACCCAAGACAGGTGGTTCATGGTGGAGACGTCTGACAGAATGTGGCCCACTGGAGAAGGGAATGACAAACCACTTCAGTATTCATGCCTTGAAAACCCCATGAACAGTATGAAAAGGCAAAATGATAGGATACTGAAAGAGGAACACCTCAGGTCAGTAGGGGCCCAATATGCTACTGGAGATCAGTGGAGAAAGAACTCCAGAAAGAATGAAGGGGTGGAGCAAAGCAAAAACAATACAGAGCTGTGGATGTGACTGGTGATACAAGTAAGGTCTGATGCTGTAAAGAGCAATACTGCATAGGAATCTGGAATGTCAGGTCCATGAATCAAGGCATTTTGGAAGTGGTCAAGCAAGAGTGAATGTCAACATTCTAGGAATCAGAGAACTAAAATGGACTGGAATGGATGAATTTAACTCAGATGACCATTATATATACTACTGCGGGCAGGAATCCTTCAGAAGAAATGGAGTAGCCATCATGGTCAACAAAAGAGTCTGAAATCCACTACTTGGAAGACAAACCATTCAATATCCCAGTAATCCAAGTATATGCCTCAACCAGTAATGCTGAAGAAGCTGAAGTTGAATGGTTTTGTGACGACCTACAAGACCTTTTAGAATTAACACCCCAAAAAGATGTTCTTTTCATTATAGGGGACTGGAATGTAAAAGTAGGAAGTCAAGAAACACCTGGAGTAACAGGCAAATTTGGCCTTGGAATATGGGATGAAGCAGGGCGAAGACTAATAGAGTTTTGCCAAGAAAATGCACTGGTCATAGCAAACACCCTCTTCTGACAACACAAGAGAAGACTCTAAACATGGATATCAACAGATGGTCAACACCAAAATCAGATTGATTATATTCTTTGCAGCCAAAGATGGAGAAGCTCTATACGGTCAACAAAAACGAGACCAGGAGCTGACTGTGGCTCAGATCATGAACTCCTTATTGCCAAATTCAGACTTAAATTGAAGAAAGTAGGGAAAACCACTAGACCATTCAGGTATGACCTAAATCAAATCCCTTATGAGAATACAGTGGAAGTGAGAAATAGATTTAATGGACTAGATCTGATAGATAGAGTGCTTGATGAACTATGAACAGAGGTTCATGCCATTGTACAGGAGACAGGGTTCAAGACCAACCCCATGGAAAAGAAATGCAAAAAAGCAAAATGGCTGTCTGGGGAGGCCTTACAAATAGCTGTGAAAAGAAGAGAAATGAAAAGCAAAGGAGAAAAGGAAAGATATAAGCATCTGAATGCAGAGTTCCAAAGAATAGCAAGAAGACATAAGAAAGCCTTCCTCAGGGATCAATGTAAAGAAATAGAGGAAAACAACAGAATGGAAAAGACTAGAGATCTCTTCACAAAATTAGAGACACCAAGGGAACATTTCATGCAAAGATGGGCTCAATAAAGGACAGAAATGGTATGGACCTAACAGAAGCAGAAGATATTAAGAAGAGGTGGCAAGAATACACAGAAGAACTGTACAAAAAAGTTCTTCATGACACAGATAATCACGATGGTGTGATCACTCATCTAGAGCCAGACATCCTGGAATGTGAAGTTAAGTGGGCCTTCAAAAGCATAACTACAAACAAAGCTAGTGGAGGTGATGGAATTCCAGTGGAGCTATTTCAAATCCTGAAAGATGATGCTGTGAAAGTGCTGGGCTCAATATGCCAGCAGATTTGAAAAACTCAGCAGTGGCCACAGGACTGGAAAAGGTCAGTTTTCATTCCAATCCCAAAGAAAGGCAATGCCAAAGAATCATCAAACTACCACTCAATTGCGCTCATCTCACATGCTAGTAAAGTAATGCTCAAAATTCTCCAAGCCAGGCTTCAGCAATACGTGAACCATGAACTTCCTGATGTTCAAGCTGGTTTTAGAAAAGGCAAAGGAACCAGAGATCAAATGGCCAACATCTGTTGGATCATCAAAAAAGCAAGAGAGTTCCATAAAAACATCTATTTCTGCTTTATTGACTATGCCAAAGCCTTTGACTGTGTGGATCACAATAAACTGTGGGAAATTCTGAAAGAGATGGGAATACCAGAACACCTGACCTGCCTCTTGAGAAATCTGTATGCAGGTCAGGAAGCAACAGTTAGAACTGGACATGGAACAACAGCCTTGTTCCAAATAGGGAAAGGAGTATATCAAGGTTTTATATTGTCACCCTGCTTACTTAACTTACATGCAGAGTACATCATGAGAAACGCTGGACTGGAAGAAACACAAGCTGGAATCAAGATTGCTGGGAGAAATATCAATAACCTCAGATATGCAGATGACACCACCCTTATGGCAGAAAGTGAAGAGGAACTAAAAAGCCTCTTGATGAGAGTGAAAGTGGAGAGTGAAAAAGTTGGCTTAAAGCTCAACATTCATAAAACGAAGATCATGCCATCCGGTCCCATCATTTCATGGGAAATAGATGGGGAAACAGTGGAAACAGTGTCAGACTTTATTTTGGGGGGCTCCAAAATCACTGCAGCCATGTAATTAAAAGACGCTTACTCCTTGGAAGGAAAGTCATGACCAATCTAGATAGCATATTCAAAAGTAGAGATATTACTTTGCCAACAAAGGTCTGTCTAGTCAAGGCTATGGTTTTTCCTTGATCATGTATGGATGTGAGAGTAGGACTGTGAAGAAGGTTGAGTGCTGAAGAATTGATGCTTTTGTACTGTGGTGTTGCAGAAGGCTCTTGAGAGTCCCTTGGACTGCAAGGAGATCCAACCAGTCCATTCTGAAGGAGATCAGCCCTGGGATTTCTTTGGAAGGAATGATGCTAAAGCTGAAACTCCAGTACTTTGGCTACCTCATGCAAAGAGTTGACTCATTGGAAAAGTCTCTGATGGTGGGAGGAATTAGGGGCAGGAGGAGAAGGAGACAACAGAGGATGAGATGGCTGGATGCATCACTGATTTGATGGATGTGAGTCTGAGTGAACGCCGGGAGTTGGTGATGGACAGGGAGGCCTGGGATGCTGCGATTCATGGGGTCGCAAAAATTCGGACATGACTGAGTGACTGAATTGCACTGAACTGAACTGAATATATATAATTAATTATAATATTTTTATTTTTATTATTTTAATACAAATTCATTTCTCAAAAATATTAAGTTTCTTAGCAATATCTTGAATAGATGGAACATAAGATAGGTAAATATACCAGGTGAGAAAGAACTCAGCTGTAGAATGTTGGAGAGGGTAGGCATTGATGGCACCATATGGGGAAAGCTGAGTATTTAATAGGGCATATGAATACAACCTCTGCTTGTCTTTCAGACATGCCGATAGCTATACATTTCAACTCCATTTCCTCCTTTTTCCTGGACAAAAGGAATTGCAATCTTTGCATTACTTTTGTCAAGCAAAAAACAGCAAAAAATCTAATATGCTAATGATGTCTGGAGTTGCCACCACTCCCACAGCTAGTACTCAGTTGTTACAGTGGCTGTTTATTTTCTGTTCTGGCTGGAAAACAGGAAAACAGAAGTACTTCACAGGAAATTGATAGAACTGAATGGTAAAGAAATCACCTAAGCTCTCTGGCTAAGAGTGACTCATGTAGCCTAAATTGGGGCTGTGGTAAGTGATAAGATGCGACTAGGGAAATGGATTTAGCAAGTCAGGGCAATCAAGGCACTTTTTGAGAGTGTGGATTTCTTCCTCAGGAACCACAGAAACAGATCCTGCTACATAGTGAAAGTGTCAGTTGCTCAGTCATGTCTGACTGTTTGTGATCCCATAGACTGTAGCCCATTGGGTTTCTTTGTCCATGGAGTTCTCCAGGCAGGAATACTGGAGTGGGTAGCCACTCCCTTCTCCAGTGGATCTTCCCAACTGAGGGACTGAACCTTGGTCTCCTCCATTGAGGGCAGATTCTTTACTGTCGGAGCTACCAGGGAGTCCCCTACAAAGTAGGCATCAATAAATGCTTGCTGAATGAATAAATAAAAATAATAGTAGCTAAGATAGTCATGATGGTGTGATCACTCACCTAGAGCCAGACATCCTGGAATGTGAAGTCAAACAAAGCTACTGGAGGTGGAATTCCAGTTGAGCTATTTCAAATCCTGAAAGATGATGCTGTGAAAGTGCTGCACTCAGTATGCCAGCACATTTGGAAAACTCAGTGGTGGCCAAAAAGACTGGAAAATGTTAGTTTTCATTCCAATCCCAAAGAAAGGCAATGCCAAAGAATGCTCAAACTACCACACAACTGCACTCATCTCACACGCTAGTAAAGTAATGCTCAAAATTCTCCAAGCCAGGCTTCAGCAATACGTGAACCATGAACTTCCAGATGTTCAAGATGGTTTTAGAAAAGGCAGAGGAACCAGAGATCAAATTGCAAATATCTTCTGGATCATGGAAAAAGCAAGACAGTTCCAGAAAAAAAAAATCTATTTCTGCTTTATTGACTATGCCAAAGCCTTTGACTGTGTAGACCACAATAAACTGTGGGAAATTCTTAAAGAGATGGGAATACCAGAACACCTGACCTGCCTCTTGAGAAACCTATATGCAGGTCAGGAAGCAACAGTTAGAACTGGACATGAAACAACAGACTGGTTCCAAAAAGGAAAAGGAGTACATCAAGGCTGTATATTGTCACCCTGCTTATTTAACTCATATGCAGAGTACATCATGAGAAACGCTGGGCTGAAAGAAGCACAAGCTGGAATCAAGATTGCCAGGAGAAATATCAATAACCTCAGATATGCAGGTGACACCACCCTTATGGCAGAAAGTGAAGAGGAACTAAAAAGTCTCTTGATGAAAGGGAAAGAGGAGAGTGAAAAAGTTTCCTTAAAGCTCAACATTCAGAAAATGAAAATCATGGCATCTGGTCCCATCACTTCATGGGAAATAGATGGGGGAACAGTGGAAACAGTGTCAGACTTTATTTTTCGGCTCCAAAATCAATGCAGATGGTAATTACAGCCTTGAAATTAAAAGACACTTACTCCTTGGAAGGAAAGTTATGACCAACCTAGATAGCATATTCAAAAGCAGAGACATTACTTTATGAACAAAGGTCCATCTAGTCAAGGCTATGGTTTTTCCAGTGGTCATGTATGGATGTGAAAGTTGGACTGTGAAGAAATATGAGCCCCGAAGAATTGATGCTTTTGAACTGTGATGTTGGTGAAAACTCTTGAGAGTACCCTGGACTGGAAGGAGATCCAACCAGTCCATTCTAAAGGATATTAGTCCTTGGTGTCCTTTGGAAGGACTGATGCTAAAGCTGAAACTCCAACAGTTTGGCGACCTCATGCGAAGAGTTGACTCATTGGAAAAGACTCTGATTCTGGGAGGGATTTTGGGCAGGAGGAGAAGGGGACAACAGAGGATGAGATAGCTGGATGTCATCACCGAGTCGATGGACATGAGTTTGGGTGAACTCCAGGAGTTGGTGATGGATGGGGAGTCCTGGAGTGCTGCAATTCATGGGGTTGCAAAGAGTTGGACACGACTAAGTGACTGAACTGAACTGAACTGAATCATTTTTGAACATTTACTATGTACCAGGCCAGAGCTGCAATCTCCTCTGAGAAACCCAGAGAAAAAGGCCCTCTCTGATTTATCTCTGTGCTCTTGAGGTTGTCACTATGATCACACAGTAAGTAACTAATGGAGCCAAGATTCAAATCCAGGATGGCTTACTCCAGAATCCATACTCTTAAATGAGTACACTCGTACAGTAGTTCATAAAGAGCAGTTATTCAGTAGATTCATCACAAATATTTGCAGAATAAACAGACTTGAATTGATGTTAAGCTATTTTGTGCCCTGGCTATGTTAAGAACGTTACTAGGTAAGGGAGCAGTTTTACATCACCTCAACAAAAGGAGGAGTCATAAGAACAGAAGAAATAAGTTTCAGGGTCTGGAGTGTGCTAGCTTTCGGGTAAGAATTTCCAATTCCTCATCTATCAAGTAGAGTAAATAACTAAAAATTCACAGGATTGTGGTGTACACAGTGAAAAGGCAAATATTAAAGCCTCTAGCACTGTGCTTGGCAAATCTGAATCCTCATCCAGAGTTTTATTTTCCTTTCCTGGGAGGAAATGACAGGCAACTTACACAAATGGGAAGAGGAGAAAGGGTTAGCGTGAAGAAAGAAAGCTTAGGAAATAATGAGTGTGCTCCTAGGAAGATGGAGAAATGAAGGGGAAACGTTGCTTCCCAATATTAGCCTCATGGAGTTTCTCTGGTCTTAAAGCTTGCCTTTAGCATGTCAAAGAGCTCATGAATTCTATCAGTTCTTCTCAAAACTTTTATTTCATAGACTACTCAAGTAGCCAGGTGATACCAAAGCCACAATCTTCTCCTTTTTCCCCTGAAATATCTGGCATAATGTAGAGCCAGAGAGTTCATAAGTTTCCAGCTGGTAGTGTTTGAAAGAAGCCAAGTGTCTTCCTTTTGGGGAGGGACAGTTCAGTGCTGGATCAAATTTTGCTTACCAGTACAATGTCTGGCACATAATAAATGCTCAATAATTGTTTGGTGAATAGATCAAAGTATTGTTTTTTTCCAGAAGAGGTAACTTGCCAATGTAAAGATTATTTTTGTCATTTGTATTGGCTGGTATTATATAGCTACACCTTCCCAACCTTTTCATCTAGGAGCCAGTGACAGAAGGCAGGCAGATTGTCAAAAGATAGACAGACACATGGACAAGGAATGAAAAACCATACATATTAAAAGCTCTCTGTAAGTTAAATAAGTGCCTATTTCTTAGTCCTCTCTCTCTCTCTGTCTCTCTCTCTCTTTGTGCCCTTAGTACAGAGAGGCTGCCACTTCATATTCCAAATTCCTGGTAGTATTTTCCACAAGTCTGCTTTCACAGAGATGTGAAAATTAATTTAGTTAAAATAGAGCCATTGAGTCAAAGGCCCATAGAACATAAGACCTTTAAGCGCTTTAGACTTCAAATTCTTCATTTTGCTAAGTAAGGACAGAGGGCCAAGAAATGGCCTTGTAAAATGTGGAGAGTAGTCCTTACCCTCACAGGATTTTGAGGCAGAACCACATAAGACTGTATAGCACAGGGCCCAGTGTGGGACTGTGCTCAGGTACTATGAATTTTGCTTTTTTCTCTTCTGTTATCAACATCACCAGTAACCCCTAGGGCAGGGAGTACTGGTGACTGCAAAATGGCCTTGAAGTCTATGCACTTCAAAAAAGGGCACATGATGATAGGAGGAGCAGGGGTAGCAGGTTAGAAGTGGAAATCCAGCCAGAAAAGCAAGATTTCAGGCAGAGCCATACCAAAAAAGGTCTCAGGGCAAAGGGAAGCCAAGGATTGAGTCAGGTGAGGGATCTGAAATCCTGAGTTATAGATTCCACTCTGAAACTCGGTGTCATCATTCATAAAATGGGGAGGGAATATGGGATTGTGGTAGAAGGTAGTCTCTGCACTATAAAATTGTAGAGTTCCTGTGGCCTTATAGCTTACCTGATTTATAACATTTAAGACTAGCATTTCCCTTGACTCTAAGGCCCAGCCCTACCTTTAGAACCCAGAGAGGTCTTTACCAGCCTTGGCTTCCTCTTGTATGAGAATGCTCTCCTCCCTAATCTTCTTAGTACTTGGAAGGTCCTAATCTGCAACACAAAATTGATAGCTTCTATATTTTGTCTGACAGCCTCTTTTCCTAAGGAAGAAAATGGGTTATGGAAGATACACAGAACTAGAGCTAACAAACCAGGAATTTAGGTGAATTAGGCACTTTCCAGGGCCTCAGTCTTATCAATTGTAAAACAATGATGGTAAAACCTATTTCCCTGGGCTGCTGTGACAAGTAAATGAGAGAATAAAAGTGTCATCACTTGGTAATCTGTGAAGAACAGTAAACATAGGAGAAATTAGAAAATGAGCTTTCATTCTACTTTAGTTATAGGAGCAAGGGAGAAATTATTTGTCTGTCATGTTTTACAGTCAGAAATTGACTTATCTTCCTTCCCAGATTTTGACCTTCCAATGATTCTAGACTGTATCATAGTTATCTTCAACCCTGAAGATAGAACTTGGTACAGAGCAGACACAAAGTCAGCCTGCAACAATACATTTGACACATAGAGAACTTAATGCCAGAAACGATAATAGTATTTTCATTTTATAATTCAGTCCTATAAAAAGAAACTTTGTTTCTGTACAAACTATTAATGTTGCTTATTATGTCTTCACTGACAAGAAGCTCAAGACATAGTGATTAATTACTCTTGTCACAATAGTCTGAATCATCCTATCCTTGGTCCTCATTTTTTTCTGTTACATAAGGTGCAATAAATATTTGGTGGAATTACACATGGATTCTGGGGTCAGACACACCTGTATTTAAATCCTGTTTCTTATCTGGGTGACCTTAGAAAAATTGCCTCTTTCATTTGAGTTTCATTTTCTCGTACCTGATAATTTGTACCTCAGAATGTTGTAAAACATAATGAGGTAATACATAGTGTCTGGCATACCACCAGCAGTTGGGAATTAGTTAATATATGAAATATGCACATGTATGGCTTTCCTGCTTGTCTTTTCTCCAAGAAGTAGGTAAAAGTGAATGTACATATCCGTAATTGCATTCTGTTTTTCTGCTTCCCAGTTCTGGCACCAAGCTCAAGGAGAGTGGCTATCCAGTGCCATAAGAAGGAAACACGGCAAGTCAGAGAACATGTCCCTCAGGGCATTAAAGTAGGGGAAGGCAAATTAAAGCCCATGTACAAAAGCTTATAGGCAAAAAAAAAATGGCTGTTAAATGTTAGACAGGGATCAAGACCATCCCCATGGAAAAGAAATGCAAAAAAGCAAAATGGCTGTCTGAGGAGGCCTTACAAATAGCTGTGAAAAGAAGAGAAGTGAAAAGCAAAGGAGAAAAGGAAAGATATAAACATCTCAATGCAGAGTTCCAAAGAATAGTAAGGAGAGATAAGAAAGCCTTCCTCAGCAATCAATGCAAAGAAATAGAGGAAAACAACAGAATGGAAAAGACTAGAGATATCTTCAAGAAAATTAGAGATACCAAGGGAACATTTCATGCAAAGATGGGCTTGATAAAGTACAGAAATGGTATGGACCTAACAGAAGCAGAAGATATTAAGAAGAGGTGGCAAGAATACACAGAAGAACTGTACAAAAAAGTTCTTCACGACCCAGATAATCATGATGGTGTGATCACTCACCTAGAGCCAGATATCTTGGAATGTGAAGTCAAGTGGGCCTTAGAAAGCAACACTACGAACAAAGCTAGTGGAGGTGATGGAATTCCAATGGACCAATTTCAAATCCTGGAAGATGATGCTGTGAAAGTGCTGCACTCACTATGCCAGCACATTTGGAAAACTCAGCGGTGGCCACACGACTGGAAAAGGTCAGTTTTCATTCTAATCCCAAAGAAAGGCAATGGCAAACAATGCTCACACTATCGCACAATTGCACTCATCTCACACGCTAGTAAAGTAATGCTCAAAATTCTCCAAGCCAGGCTTCAGCAATATGTGAACTGTGAACTTCCAGATGTTCAAGATGGTTTTAGAAAAGGCAGAGGAACCAGAGATCAAATTGCCAACATTCGCTGGATCATGGAAAGAGCAAGAGAGTTCCAGAAAAACATCTATTTCTGCTTTATTGACTCTGCAAAAGCCTTTGACTGTGTAGATCACAATAAACTGTGGGAAATTCTGAAAGAGATGGGAATACCAGACCACCTGACCTGCCTCTTGAGAAATCTGTATGCAGGTCAGGAAGCAACAGTTAGGACTGGACATGGAACAACAGACTGGTTCCAAAAAGGAAAAGGAGTACGTCAAGGCTGTATATTGTCACCCTGCTTATTTAACTTCTATGCAGAGTACATCATGAGAAATGCTGGGCGGGAAGAGGCACAAGCTGGAATCAAGATTGTCAGGAGAAATATCAATAACCTTAGATTTGCAGGTGACACCACCCTTATGGCAGAAAGTGAAGAGGAACTCAAAAGCCTCTTGATGAAAGTGAAAGTGGAGAGTGAAAAAGTTGGCTTAAAGCTCAACATTCAGAAAACTAAGATCATGGCATCTGGTCCCGTCATTTTATGGGAAATAGATGAGGAAACAGTGGAAACAGTGTCAGACTTTACCTTTTTGGGGGGCTCCAAAATCACTGCAGATGGTGATTGCAGCCATGAAATTAAAAAATGCTTACTTCTTGGAAATAAAGTTATGACCAACCTAGATAGCATATTCAAAAGCAGAGACATTACTTTGTCAACAAAGATCCATCTAGTCAAGGCTATGGTTTTTCTAGTGGTCATCTATGGATGTGAAAGTTGTACTGTGAAGAAAGCTGGGTGCTGAAGAATGGATGCTTTTGAACTATGGTGTTCAAGAAGACTGTTGAGAGTCCCTTGGACTCCAAGGATATCCAACCAGTCCATTCTAAAGGAGATCAGTCCTGGATGTTCATTGGAAGAACTGATGCTGAAGCTGAAACTCCAACACTTTGGCCACCTCATACGAAGAGTTGACTCATTGGAAAAGACTCTGATTCTGGGAGGGATTGGGGACAGGAAGAGAAAGGGATGACAGAGGATGAGATGGCTGGATGGCATCACTGACTCAATGGACATGAGTTTGGGTAAACTCCGGGGTTGGTGATGGACAGAGAGGACTGGCATGCTGTGATTCACGGGGTCACAAAGAGTTGGACATGACTGAGCAACTGAATTTAACTGAACTGATTGAAATGTTAGAAAAAGGAGAATAAGGAGGAGGTGGTGGAGGAGGAGAAGGAGAAGCAGGAAGTGAAGAAGGAGGAGGAGAAAAGGGAGTGGAAAGGGGGGAGTATAAATCACCTGTTGCCCGCAAAGCCTAAAATATTCTCTATCTAGTCCTTTATGGAAAAAATATTGCTGACCACTGATCTAAAGAGGAAGAGCCATGTCCACCCTTGCCAAAGACAGATAAAAGCATAGTGTAGTACTAGAATGAGCCTCTTGAGTTAAAATCCCTGGTGTCTTATTCTATAGAGGTTTCCTTCACCCTACAGCTCAGAGTGTGAGGGTCAAAAGGGGTACTATATCTGGCACTCAATGTATGTGTAGTTTTCCTTTCCCCCTTATTTGTTTATGTAAATTGATAAATGTTTATAAAACTGGGTTCATAGTTCTGGGAATATTTAATTTTATTCTCCTTTATTCAATCCTTTCTCTTCAATTGGGTTATCTCATGTCATGATATTTTATACTAGAGGAGCAGCCTATCAGGTCCCTAGTGAGAACTCAATACATATACTTCCTTATTACTTTACATTGAAATATCAGAAATGTCTCTAGACAAAGGTCTTCCTCCTATTTAGGCACCTCGTTCCCTGGGTTACATTCATGAGACTATAGACTGGCTTGAGTGTCATGAGAACCATCATCACTTCTGGCTTCAGTTAGATGCTATCCTTGTATTCTCTCTAATTTTCAAACAACTGTGTAGCAAAGCAATGATGTCCTCCATTCATATGAGGATGCTGAAGTTCTGAGATGTTATAGCACAGTAACTGACTGAAGCCCAATCTTGTATGTGCCCCATTTCTTCTTTATATTTTCCCTCAGTAAACTGTTAGGAAAGGCTTCTTGGAGAACTAAGGTTGAAGGAAAAGAAACAGTATGCCATGACCTTTATTCCCAGCGATTACTTGAACTGAGGAATTTGAGGATGTCAGGCCAAAAGAGTAGCCTTCTGGAAGCCGATATAAGTATGCTTCCCCCCCACACACACACAAATGGGGCTGATGAGGACGATGTATGGATTCTGAGAATTATTTAGATAAAGAATATAAGCTCCTCATATATGATTTAAATAATTATATCTGCTTTGTACTATTCAAAAAGCTATTTTGAACCTTAAAAATAGAAAATGGATGTAGAAGAGAATTGCATACTGCAAAAGGCTATATTAATGTGAGGATCTTATTCCTATACTCAGGGAAGGGCCTAGCTTTAGGTTACATGATGGATCTGTGTTAGAACCATGTTTAATTTCCCCATCTTCCTACCCCTGGGCCTAGCACATCTATCAGTGTCTCCACAGCAATCTCCACAACTAATGTACTTAGAGTGTTAGATGATAGAAGAAAGAAGGTGGAGGTATCCTGAGCAGGTATCATTAGCATCTCACCCCTTTTCAAAGGAAGACTATAGTGCTGATTCATGCTTACAGTGCCAATTGTATTGCTGTTCACACTGTTTGCTGAACCCAGGGTAGGCAAGGCATGAATTAAGAGGCTGAAAGGAGACTCGAGGAGCCATAGGAACTGCAGCCACATTTATTCTCTCCTGGTTGGCACAGAAGCCAAAACACAGCCTTTCTCCTGGCTGAAGCAGCAGCTGTAGTAGCAGCCGCGACATAACCACAAGGCAACCATAGCATAGCCATAATGTAGCAATAGCATAAACTCATATAACATAACCATGATGTCACTTCAATGTAGCCCTAATGCGGCAGCAGCCAGGGCTTTCATGGTGAAGCTCATACAGGTGTACTACCAAAGTAGCCCATGACCAAGTGAGCACCTCATGACATACATGTGTCATGCTATAAATGATCTCATTTGTTACATTATTATTATTTACAAAACATGGGATGGGAGAGCCTGAACATGCCATTTTGGCTAATTTGCTCTCCCACTACAAAGACCATCAGGCCAGCAAGCATATTTCTGTGTCTTTCTCACTCCCCTGCTATGAAATATTTATGTCTGCCTTCCATCATGTACTTGGGGAGGAGGAGAGCTGAATTAGTGGAAGATGAAGGAAAAAGACATTTCAACAAAGAAAGGAAGCTTCCAGACCATAGTTGGCACTCTGTCGCTACCATTCAGGTCCAAATCCTTGGCAAAAACACCCTAAGAGTTTCTTCTGATCAACTCCAAATCACATTCCAGAGTGGAATATGACTTGGCCCTGTTCTCAGAGAGTGTGAAGTTTTATGGTTGTTTTTTCAGTTACTCAGTCATGTTCAAGTCTTTGAGACCCTATGGACTGCACCATTGCAAGCTTCTCTGTCCTTCACTATTTCCCAGAGTGTGCTCAAATTCATGTCCATAATGTCAGTGATGCCACCCAACCATCTCATCCTCTGTCACCCCCTTCTCCTCCTGCCCTCAATCTTTCCCAGCATCAGGGTCTTTCCCAATGAGTCAGCACTTTGCATCAGGTGGCCAAAGTATTGAAGCTTAAGCTTCAGCACCAGTGTTTCCAATGAATATTCAGGATTGATTTCATTTAGGATTGACTGATTTGATCTCTTTATTGTCCAAGGGACTCTCAAGAGCCTTGTAATCATGTCTTCTAAGTTCAGCTACAGCTTTAATACTGCACAAAGTACCTAAGTGGAGGCAACATGATGGATAGGGAGAGAGAAACCTACAGGTATAACTGCCTCCCTCACTCTCATGTGACTCCCAGGGACTATCCTGATCAAGACCCATACAGTTTGACAGACCTGTCCCCATCATCAGGTCTGAAAGTGATAATAATATAAACAACAACAACAATATTTCTGCCAGCTTTACTGCATCAAGCATTTGTCACTTATTAACTTCTTGACTCCTCCCAGAAATTCTATGTAGAAGGCATATTATTATCCCAATTTTTTGAATAAGGAAACTAAGACATAAGATAGTCCTCAGGAAACTACAAGAGAACTAAATCATCTTGATTCTATAAACATTAAGCATCCACTATGTGGTAAACTCTGTGGGTCCTGGGAATACACAGCATCATGAGAATACAAAATCTCAGTCATGTGGGAGAGGAGAAAAGTAAACAGTCAGACAGGAAGTCATGAATTATATATATATATATATATATATATATATATATATATATATATATATATATGCTGCTGCTGCTTAGTCACTTCAGTCATGTCTGGCTCTGTGCGACCCTATGGACTGCAGCCTCCAGGATCCTCTATCCATGGGATTCTCCAAGCAAGAATACTAGAGTGGGTTGCCATGCCCTCCTCCAGGGGAATCTTCTCAACCAATGGATGAAACCCAGGTCTCCTGCATTACAGGCAGATTCTTTACTGCTGAGCCACCAGGGAATCTGCATACATTTATATATGCAGTGCCTATTATATATCAGGAACTATGCTAAGCCTTGAATTTGAATGATAAGCAAAGCAGATAGAATGTTACAGCAGAAGTGGCAAGTGCCATGGCAGAGGTAAGCATAGGGGTTATGGAATCTCCACCTGGGGAGTGGCAGGGGCAATCATATAAGAATTCCTGGAGAAATTGATCCTTTGGGCAATTTCTGACCCTCAGATATTTAAAAGAGATCAGCCTAGTCTCCTCTTACCCAACAGAACAGCCAAGTCCCCCACTCTCCATCTCTCTATCCCCAGAATGTTCACAGTTAACTTTTTTCTTAGGGTACATCAAGTTTGAGGGGATTTCTAATCACAGGCAGGTCAGAGCATTCAGTCCCAGAAGCCTCCCTTTCAATTCTCCTCTCCCTGGCAATAGGTACAATCTGTCTATCTGGTTTGCCTTAAAAACATCCTGCAAGATGATTAAATAAAAAAGGAAAGATTGGCATCTCACTGCAGTGCCTGGCTCATTGTCTCCATGGGGAGTACCTTCAGACAGCTCTTACCCGGAAGTTTTGTCTACAGCATTTTTTTTTCTATCCTTTCATTATATTCATATTTATTACAAGGGCATAAGCAGTGTCTGAGAGTCTGTCTGCTCAGCACAGCAATGAAAGTTTTCTTAACATTCAGGACAATTTTTTGTTGTTGTTGTTGTTATCGAGTGCTCTAACCCTTAGCAAGAATGGATATATATCTAAGTATATACACATGGGTATGTGGGGAAGGGGCAGTTTTGTCTATGACTATATACAGAATACTGTGTATGTTTGTAAGCATTTCTCTGTGTGTGTGTGTGTGTGTGTGTGTGTGTGTGTGTGTGTGTGTGTGAATTTGGGCTGATTTACATGTCTGGAAGACTTCTTGCAAATTTCCTGAAGAGCTGAGTTCCATAAAATTGTCTTTCCTTTAACTTTGTGGAGAAAGAGGTCATGAGTAAATGTTGCTAGCTGAGATCATTGTGTTCATGGAAATTATTTTCCAATAAGTACAATAATTATTATTATTGGCCCTAATATAATTGAACTTAGTTCTATAACAAACTCTTTACATAGGTTAGCTCATTTCATTCTCAGAACAGTCCCATAAAAGGGGCATTATTTCTGCATCATTTTATAGATGAGGAAATTGAGGGTCAAAGAGGTTAAATAATCTGTTCAAGGTTATACAGTTCATAAGTGGTATAAAGAAGATTCCAATGCAGAATTCTTAAGTCTAGGATCCCAGTTATAACTACTACAGTCTAGATTAAATTTTCCAGATTTAAATTAAATCTTCTAGATTAAAGTCAAGCCTAGCCAAACCATTCAATGTTGAATGTATGTGAAAGTTGCTCAGTCGTGTCCAATTCTTTGTGACCCCACACACTGTAGTTCGCCAGGCTCCTCCGTCCATGGGATTTTTCCAGGCAACAATAGTAGAGGGGATTGCCATTTCCTTCTCAAGGGAATCTTTTCAACCCAGAGATTGAACCTGGGTCTCCTGCATGGCAGGCAGATTCTTTACCATCTGAGCCACGGGAATCCCCCTAAGTGCAGCTAGAGCATCTTATTGAAGATGCTGAAGACCAAAATGTGGAGTTTAGAATTAGTATGGGAAGCATTGGGAGCCACTGACTTTTTTGATCAGGGGAATATGTTGAGAGAAGGGCTTTGGAAAGATGGAGTTCTAAAAAGAGGAAGCAACACTCTTGGACCAATTATCTATGTGTTTACTACCCTGGTTTGTGTGATCCAATCAAGAAAACAAGAAGCAAATTGGGCTTTATCAGGACGAATTACCTTTCTTGAGTTCATTGTAATCAGTCTTGCGGAGGTGCTGATATGGGAAAAGAACACAGGATTTTGACTTTAAGGAAAAATCCTAGATGATCTTACTGCAGTTTTCTGGAGGCTGACTGCTAAATAACTTGTCCTTTAGAAGCTTCCAGCGGTTATTACTTTATTTCCATACTTGATTTAAGTTTTTTGGGTCTTATCCTAGCTCTGCTTATTAGATGTGCAAGATACTTCTCTGAGTTTCTGGAAGATAGTTTGTTGTTCCTTTTCAGTTCTATACTCCTAACACTGCCACACACACACAAAATTCAAGACTAAATAACATCAAAGGAAGTATGAAGGAGTAGAGTGTAGGCTATTTTTTTTTATAACAAGCAATTCCATATCATTATAACAAGTGATAAACACAAAGACGTATAACTAAAAAGTTAATTATTTCCTTCAAATCTCTTGCTATCCAATTTTTAGGAGATAACTGATATTGTCAGTTTGGCATAATTCCTTCCACAGCTTTTTCCATACTCTTACTAATTTGTTTAAACAAATATACACACATGCACAGCTGTTTCTTTCCCTAGACAAAATGATTCATATCATGCATATGTTTTTACAAACATCATCTAATTTCACCCTCAGATGGACAAAAGCAACTTTCTTTGTTCTTTGAATAGTTAAAAGATCATGGACTTTAGTTCAATAACCACTGGATTAAAAAAAAAATAGGCCTAATGGCATGAAAATAAAAATCTTGTGGGTTGAAAAGAATTAACTCAAATAAGTTAATCCTTTATTTGTCATATCAGTTGCTAATATTTTCCCAGTTTATTATTTGGTTTTTGACTTTGATTTTTCTGTCTTTTGTCAGAGAGAACATTTGCATAATCTTGGAGAGAAAGAGACCTTCTTAAGGAGAAGGTGTTCAAACAAGACAGAAAACTCAGATGCTATGAGGAAAAAGAAAGACATGTTCGACTATACTGAAGAAGAAATGTTAAGGCTTTTAAAGTTTCTCTCTCCAAGCATATGGAAGGCTTAGGTGTGGGAGCATGTTGAAGAAAGGTAGAATTCAGATGAAGAAAAAGAAGTATTAGATTAGCATTTAAGTATCAATAGCTATAGGGAAATCAGTTTGATCTGTATTTTGAGAGTGTACCCAGAACTAGCAAGTAATAGAAGAATGCATGTGTGTGGAACGGTAGTGATAAGGATTGACTCATTGTGTAAATGAGAGTAAAGAGCTGGAAGAAAAACTTTCCTCAGACAAACACAACTCTTTACCTAATAAACTGAATTGCTGACAATAATGGGTCAGTAGTGGGGGTAATTTAGACAATCAGATGGTCTTGAGGCCATGAGGCTTCCAGCAAGATAGCCTCTAAGTGTCTCTGAAGGTTTCCTCTGACTGTGGTCAGAAGTTTTACAATCCTAAGAACTTCATGGAATCCATCAAAGCTTTCCATATTCACTCCCCATTTCAGACTCCAGAACCAGATGTTCTTGATACAGGTCATTTTAATGATCACTTTAGCAGTAGAATGAGCAAAAGCTTTTGGACATTTAGAGTTGTGTAGTGTGTACCTGGCTCTCACTAGCTGTGTGACTTTGGCCAGGTTATTTTCTCTCTCTGAATTTGAGTTTCTTTTTTTGGAAAAAAAAAAAAAAAAAGGTTAATACTGACTTTAAAAGCTCTTCAAGGAAGTCAGAGGACTGATGCATATTAAAGGACTTCAGAGAATGTAAAGGTTAATAAAAATGTAGGTAATTACTATGATGTCAGCTTGCTGCTGCTGCTGCTAAGTCGCTTCAGTCGTGTCCGACTCTGTGCGACCCCAGAGACAGCAGCCCACCAGGCTCCCCCATCTCTGGGATTCTCCAGGCAAGAACACTGGAGTGGGTTGCCATTTCTTTCTCCATGATGTCAGCTTAGGTGATTAATAACCTGAAGTAAAAAAAGGCATATTAAGTAGAGTAGTAGCTTTCCCTTACTCTTGGCATCTGCAGACCATTTGTGGCTGGATGGGCTCAGAGAAGGTACTGAAGCTTTCAGAGCCTACCTGCTACTAGCATCACCATTGTCCTTCATCCATGCAATTCATGGGGTGAATGACAGTTTGTTAAGACATCAGTAAGATGATGTCTAGTATTATCAGACGGTTTTTAATTCAGGCCAAAAAAAAAAAAAAGGCAGAAAATATGTCATTATCATCACAAATGCTGAAAAGGAGATAAATTTCTGGAACTCTAGGAAGTCCAGAGATATACATCAAAAAGGTCTGAGCTCTCAGGGACAAATTGACCAGCCCATATGGTACAAGAGCACATAAATACACAGTCTCAGATCTAGCTGAGAGTATGGGAGCAAGTGGCCTGGACGAGGGTACAACAAAGAGATTATATTTTAGCTCTTACCTCTGTAAGGACTCTGGAACTAGAATTCCTTGGTAGAAATCCTGTCTCTGTTGTTTACTATCTATGAGGTGCTAGACAAGTTAATTAATCTCTTTGTGCCTCAGTAATAGTACTTATCTTACAGTATTCTTTTGAGGATTAAATGAATTAGTATCTATAAAGTGCTTAGAATAGTGGCTAGTGCATAGCAAGTGTTATATAAATACTATTTTAAAATATTAATAAAAATATATACTTTCCTTATTAGGGCATTAAGGTTTTTTTTTTTTTTTTCTCTTTATCAGGCACCTATGCATCTCTCCATCCTCATTTCTTACTGTTTCCTCTTAAGATTGCATTCTCCAAGGTACAGCACTGTCCAATCATGCCAGGTGATTATACATCTCTTTGCTTTCACCTTGCTCTGGAATGCTCTTCCTATTATGTTCATTAAGAAAATTCCTCTTCTTTTTTCAGAAGCCAACTCAAACACCACCTCCTCCAAGAAGCCTTTCCTAATTATTACCACCATGTTTTCTCATCTTCTTGATCTAGATATTCACTTATTTTCACAATTTCTTTGTCATTTACCCCATGAGTTGCTTGGATGAAGTACAATGGTGGTGTTAATAGCAGATAGGCTCTGAAAGCTTCAGTACCTTCTCTGAACCCATCCAACCACAAATGGTCTGCAGATGCCAAGAGTAGGGGAAAGCTACTACTCTACTCAATATGACTTTTTTACTTTAGGTTGTTTATTGCCTAAGCTGACATTGTAGTAATCACCTACATTTTTATTGTCCTTTACATTCCCTGAAGCCCTTTCATAAACATCAGTAACCTGACTTCCTTGAAACTCATACACAATTCTATAATGATGGCTAACGTTTTGTACTTCAATTATTTGTTTATGGGACTATATGCCGTACTTAGACCATGAGATCTTAAATGGTGACCATAATCACCATAACCTCACTGTCTTCTCCCCCCCACCATCCTTGAGCCTATAGTTTGTTATACAGTAGAAGCTCCAACAATGTTGGTTGACAAGACTTAGATGCAACACATTTTAAATAACTACTGATCTTGTGTCATTCTTGCAATGACCTGGTATAATAGACATTATTATTAGCCCTATTTTATGGATGAGGAACTTGAGGTTGAGAGAAATTAAGGGTACATCAAGGTCTCAACCAGCTAATGAGTAACAGCGCTGGAAGTTAGTGCCAAGCCTTTTTTTATTTTTCAAACACAATGCTCTTTCCACAGCAATGCTTTTGTTATCTGCCTGATTTTATTACTAGTAATAATGACTAGCATTTATCAATTACTTGCTTTATTTAAAACACTAGGCTAAACCCATACCACAAATTATATAATTTAATCTTCTCAACAATGCTGCAAGCTTATCCCATTATGATACTCCTTAACAAATGAGGAAACTGAGACATAGAGAGGTGAAGTAATTTTCCAGAATTCACAAAGAATTTGAATCCAGTGTAAATTTATAGAAAGAATTTTTATCTGTAATCCTCTAGTAATTCTCAGTTGAGACTTAGAGAAAAGTCACTTTTCAAAATTCTACTAGGAGTGAATGGATTTTTTAACCCAGATCCTGGTACCTCTGAAGATCTTCTCTTTCCATCACAACATGTGGCTGCATTAGTGATCCAAAAGGGAAAAACTCTCTGAGGGGGATATTTCTGGGTAGTTGGGAGTTCAGTTACTCAACTTGAGATGTGAAGATCGTGACTCCTTATGATATAGAATTTTGAAGCAATGTAAGACAAGAGAATTAGACTGAAGTATATGGCCTGTCTTCTGTCCTCACAGATTTGTGATGAGTATATTACCTACACTGATGAGAAGAGGAGACAGATATAATGTGAAATGGGGTTGGAGGAAAAATAAATTATTGGAATGAGGCCCCAGTCGAGCAAACTTTCAGCAAGGTGATGTTTTCATCTTATTACCCAGTGATAATATCCCTAGGCAAGTTTAACAAGAAAGGACAAAGGAGGCCATTATTTTTATTTTATTTGCTGCAGTCATTGAAAGTGCCCATCTTTGCATTGGCAGTTATAAATAAAGTATATCATCTGATCTTCCAGATTTATGAGCAAGGATGCACCAATCAGAATTGCCTCTGGGTATCTAAGAACAATGCATAAACACAATAAAGGAGCAAGGCAAAGAGCAGAATTTAGGAGCTTCCTGGTTAGGAAAGAACTTGCTAAGTAGGCAAAGGGACTCATTTAATAAATGTGTGTGATAGAGTGAATATACCAGAGCCAGCCAAGCTCGGTGATTCAAGGCATCACTCAATCATTAAAAATGCTGCCATGATCCTAGGTCTGCATAATTCCTTTTGACAAATTGACCTAGCTCACTGGGAGATAGGGAAATAGGTGGAAGTAATCATGCTTGAGAGCATTACACTCTGGGCTTACCTTAGCAGGCTAGGGAGATGCATGCTTCTTGGCCTGAGAGCATGAACCATGCAGGAAAGATCTCTAGGGTGCCCAATTTACAGATATGTTAATTTTGAGCATGACTTTGCTAGCGTGTGAGATGAGTGCAATTGTGCAGTATTTGAACATTCTTTGGCATTGCTTTTCTTTGTGGTTGGAATGAAAACTGACCTTTTCCAGTCCTGTGGCCACTGATGAGTTTTCCAAATTTGCTGGCATTTTGAATGCAGTACTTTTAGGATTTGAAATAGCTCAGCTGGAATTCCATCACCTCCACTAGCTTTGTTTGTAGTGATGTTTCCTAAAACCCACTTGACGTCGCATTCCAGGATATCTGGCTCTCAGTGAGTGATCACACCATTGTGGTTGTCTGGGTCATGAAGATCTTTTTGTATAGTTCTTCTGTGTATTCTTGCCACCTTGTCTTAATCTCTTATGCTTCTGTTAGGTCCATACCATTTCTGTCATTTATTGTGCCCATCTTTGCATGAAACATTCTAATTTTCTTGAAGACATCTTTAGTCTTTCCCATTCTATTCTTTCCCTCTATTTCTTTGCATTGATCACTGAGGAAGGCTTTCTTATCTCTTCTTGCTATTCTTTGGAACTCTGCATTCAAATGGGTATATCTTTCCTTTTCTCCTTTGCCTTTAGTTTCTCTTCTTTCTTTTCTTTTTTTTTTTTTTTTCAATGAATGTATTTATTTTCAGTGGAGCCTAATTACTTTACAATATTGTGTTTTTTGCCATACATTGACATGAATCAGCCATGGGTGTACATGGGTCCCCGTATCCCTAACCCCCCTCCCACTCCCTTCCTATCCCATCCCTCTGGGTTCTCAGTTATTTGTAAGGTCTCCTCAGACAACTATTTTGTATTTTATGCATTTCCTTTTCTTGGGGATGGTCTTGATCACTGCCTCCTGTGCAATGTCATGAACTTCTGTCCATAGTTCTTCAGGCTCTATGCCAGCATATTAAACCTAGACACCATATTAAAAAGCAGAGACATTACTTTGCCAACAAAGGTCCATCTAGTCAAAGCCATAGTTTTTCCAGTAGTGATGTATGGATGTGAGAGTTGGACTATAAAGAATCTAGCTGAGTGCCAAAGAATTGATACTTTTGAACTGTGGTGTTGGAGAGGACTCTTGAGAGTCCCTTGGACTGCAAGGAGATCAAACCTGTCAATCTTGAAGGAAATCAATCCTGAATATTCATTGGAAGGACTGATGCTGAAGCTGAAACTCCAATACTTTGGCCACCTGATGTGAAGAACTGACTCACTGGAAAAGACCCTGATGCTGGGAAAGATTGAAGGCAGGAGGAGAAGGGGATGACGGAGGATGAGGTGGTTGGATGGCATTACCGACTCAATGGATGAGAGTTTGAGCAAGCTCTGGGAGTTGGTGATGGACTTGTAAGCCTGGCGTGCTGCAGTCCATGGGGTGGCAAAAAGTTGGACATGACTGAGCTACTGAACTGGACCTGGTGCTATGGCAGAACTCATACTAGAAACTAGGACCTTTGACTCCAATTCCAGTGTTCCCACCACTTCATCTTAGTTAATTATCTTTATTCTTCATGCCTTAGTGAGGGAAGAGAGGATCTAGATATTTGACCAGACAGTGAATAGAGAACTGCAGGCTCTTAGCACCTGTGTTTCCAAGTAGACCAGAAATTCAGGAAGAGCAATGGATTTGTGACCAAAAGCGCTGGGGTTCATTCACACCTAAGCCATTACCTCAGTTATCTTGGGCAAGTCCCTTTAGTTCCTCAAACTTAGTTTTTCCATCTAAAAATGAGATGAATGAAGCATGTCTAAGGAGTTCATGAACTCATAGGAACAGGGGGTGCACAAACTGTCTGAGGTACGGGAAAACTCTGGAAAGATGCTGAGACAGTAAAGATAGACACCTCCAAACATTCATTAGCCATATAAGACTTTTGGTTTTGTCTTTTAAATGGATTTCATTTTGTGTTCACAAACATTACTTGAACATTTACTTTGCATACATTGCCATGCAAGGTGCTATGAGAGGTGGAGATACGGGTCTTGGCCAGCAATAACAAAAGGAAAATAAATGATGACTAAAGCACTGAACTTGTGGCAAGTGGGACTCTTGTCTCCAAGACAGCCTTTGGATAGCCCTCACCTGTATCACCATTTAAGTCTTGCTGTTAGTGCTGCTTCTTTTAGTGGCCCCTTTCCTACACTATCTACCCCATATATGGTCAAAACATGCATCAATTCCAAATTCTTCTGCTTGGCATTACTGGGTCTCCCCATCCTGGGTAACTTTTCTCTCCTTGCTCCCCAGTATGAACCACCCTTGATCTTCAGGCTTGGTTCCTTACAGAGCCCACTCTCTCCATGACCTCTCCTATTCCTAATACTATCTTTATTGCAATCTCTGCCTCTCTACTTGTCTCTCATGTATTTGCCTATACCCAGCCCAGTTTATCATCTTTCAGATGCCAGTATAATTTCACTTCCTCCTTAGGATATATCTCCTCTGAGTTCACAAAATCAGAACCAAACTGAACTATTAAAGGCTCAGGTGATTCCAGACTGTTTGTTCTGCCTTCTTAATTTGAGTTTCAGTCCCTTGAAGGCAGGAATCAACCCTCCTTCATGCATGATGGCTGTTTTTTTTTTTCCTTGCCTCAAAACTGAAGATATGCAGTCTTATTCTAGTTGAAGTACAACTCAAAGAAATGTCCTTTGTTTGCCAACATATTGACATTTCTGGACTATTGAAATAATTTCAGCAGTTTATGATAGGGGTTTTCAACCTGCTTTTAACACTATAACTTTTAAACACAAATAAAAGTCAGCAGGGGAACTCAATATAGAAAACATATCAAAGTGGAGCTGTTCTAGTTGAAGTGAGGAAGCCATCTCTTCTATGTAATTCCTAGGATGCCTCCATAGAATGTTTTAGAGTTCATGAGGTACAACTTTGAAATAATTGTTTCAAAAGGCAAATGGGCCAGGAAAAGTTAAAATTAAGATACATGGTTGGTAGATGACTTAACTGATGAATGTCATAATTCAGACTCAGGGGACCTGAGGGGTGCCATGGGGACATGGCTTATATAACCCATTCAAAGTTTGCCTTAGGGGGTAAGAACTATAGTAATCACCTACACAGAGAAATGGGGAAAGCTCCAAAAGGCCTTGGTGAGGCCATAGAAATGGGACAAGCAGCTAACTAAAGCCTATATGACTGATGAGGGGCCTCTCTTCCCTAGGGAAGGCCAGGACCCCAGGTCCTGCCTTCAGCAGTTCCTGTACTATTCAGTCTAAGCCTCTTCACTGCCAAGGGTAACAAACCCCATGTCTGAGACTCTGCCTCTCTCAAGGTCCATTTCCCACATTTGGAACAATGTCCAATAATCATCTTACTGTGTTTTCCTCTGTGTCTGGCACCAAAAGAGTTCCAAAGAATAAGACATTTTTTCCTGAGGGAATTCAGTCTTTTTTAAGAAAATATAAATGCATATTTAAACTCTTATGTCAGACATCACTTTAGCCATTTCAGGAACAAGCCCTGCAATCTACTTAGATATCAGGATACTCTGGATGATATTTTTTCTGAAAGGTTCACAGCTTGTCACACATCCCATATCCAACCACCCAAATCTGGAACACCTTTGCAATGACCAGTGGGTTATAAACTATATTCTCTGCCATTGGGGTCTCACAGAAGTGTCTCAGGATGCAGTAATGCTATAAGTCTAGTTCCATGTTTGTTTAGTTTAAACAGTAGGAAAATAACTCATTATCACTGTTCTAAGTGCTTTTTGTGTATTAACTCACTAAATTCTCACAAAAAACTTATGAGATAAGTGATATTTTCTGCTCATTTTTCTTTGAAATTGAGGCACAGAGAAGTTAAGTAAATTGTTCATAGTGAAACAGCTAGATAGTCACAGGGCTAGGATTTAAACCTCAGATCAGATGAGTCACTCAGTAGTATCTGACTCTTTGCGACCCCATGAATCACAGCACGCCAGGCCTCCCTGTCCATCACCAACTCCCGGAGTTCACTCAGACTCACCTCCATCGAGTCAGTGATGCCATCCAGCCATTTCATCCTCTGTCGTCCCCTTCTCCTCTTGCCCCCAATCCCTCCCAGCATCAGAGTCTTTTCCAATGAGTCAACTCTTCTCATGAGGTGGCCAAAGTACTGGAGTTTCAGCTTTAGCATCATTCCTTCCAAAGAAATTCCAGGGCTGATCTCCTTCAGAATGGACTGGTTGGATCTCCTTGAAGTCCAAGGGATCCCCAAGAGTCTTCTCCAACACCACAGTTCAAAAGCATCAAGTCTTCGGAGCTCAGCTTTCTTCACAGTCCAACTCTCACATCCATACGTGACCACTGGAAAAAGCATAGCCTCGATCAGACGGACCTTTGTTGGCAAGGTAATACCTCTGCTTTTGAATATGCTATCTAGGTTGGTCATAACTTTTCTTCCAAGGAGTAAGCGTCTTTTAATTTCATGGCTGCAGTCACTATCTGCAGTGATTTTGGAGCCCCCCCAAAATAAAGTCTGACACTGTTTCCACTGTTTCCCCATCTATTTCCCATGAAGTGATGGGACCAGATGCCATGATGTTTGTTTTCTGAATGTTGAGCTTTAAGCCAACGTTTTCACTCTCCACTTTTACTCTCATCAAGAGGCTTTTTAGTTCCTCTTCACTTTCTGCCATAAGGGTGGTGTCACCTGCATATCTGAGGTTATTGATATTTCTCCTGGCAATCTTGATTCCAGCTTGTGTTTCTTCCAGTCCAGCGTTTCTCATGATGTACTCTGCATATAAGTAAAATAAACAGGGTGACAATATGCAGCCTTGACGTACTTCTTTTCCTATTTGGAAACTGTCTGTTGTTCCATGTCCAGTTCTAACTGTTGCTTCCTGACCTGCATACAGATTTCTCAAGAGGCAGGTCAGGTGTTCTGGTATTCCCATCTCTTTCAGAATTTTCCACAGTTTATTGTGATCCACACAGTCAAAGGCTTTGGCATAATCAATAAAGCAGAAATAAATGTTTTTCTGGAACTCTCTTGCTTTTCCCATGATCCAGCAAATGTTGGCAATTTGATTTCTGGTTCCTCTGCCTTTTCTAAAACCAGCTTGAACATCAGGAAGTTCATGGTTCACATATTGCTGAAGCCTGGCTTGGAGAATTTTGAGCATTACTTTACTAGCATGTGAGATGAGTGCAATTGTGCAGTAGTTTGAGATTCTTTGGCATTGCCTTTCTTTGGGATTGGAATGAAAACTGACCTTTTCCAGTCCTGTGGCCACTGCTGAGTTTTCCAAATGTGCTGGCATAGTGAGTGCAGCACTTTCACAGCATCATCTTTCAGGATTTGGAATAGCTCAACTGGAATTCCATCACCTCCACTAGCTTTGTTCGTAGTGATGCTTCCTAAGGCCCACTTAACTTCACATTCCAGGATGTCTGGCTCTAGGTCAGTGATCACACCATTGTGATTATCTGGGTCATGAAGATCTATTTTGCACAGTTTTTCTGTGTATTCTTGCCATCTCTTCTTAATATCTTCTGCTTCTTTTAGGTCCATACCATTTCTGTCGTTTATCGAGCCCATCTTTTCATGAAATGTTCCTTTAGTATCTCTGATTTTCTTGAAGAGATCTCTAGTCTTTCCCATTCTGTTGTTTTCCTCTATTTCTTTTCATTGATCGCTAAAGAAGGCTTTCTTATCTCTTCTTGGTATTCTTTGGAACTCTGCATTCAGATGTTTATATCTTTCCTTTTCTCCTTTGCTTTTCTCTTCTCTTCTTTTCAGAGCCAAATGACCATTATATCTACTACTGCGGGCAGGAATCCCTCAGAAGAAATGGAGTAGCCATCATGGTCAACAAAAGAGTCCGAAATGCAGTACTTGGATGCAATCTCAAAAACGACAGAATGATCTCTGTTCGTTTCCAAGGCAAACCATTCAATATCACAGTAATCCAAGTCTATGCCCCAACCAGTAACGCTGAAGAAGCTGAAGTTGAACATTTCTATGAGGACCTACAAGACCTTTTAGAACTAACACCCAAAAAAGATGTCCTTTTCATTATAGAGGATTGGAATGCAAAAGTAGGAAGTCAAGAAACACCTGGAGTAACAGGCAAATTTGGCCTTGGAATACAGAATGAAGCAGGGCAAAGACTAAAAGAGTTTTGCCAAGAAAATGCATTGGTCATAACAAACACCCTCTTCCAACAACACAAGAGAAGACTCTATACATGGACATCACCAGATGGTCCACACCGAAATCAGATTGATTATATTCTTTGCAGCCAAAGATGGAGAAGCTCTATAGAGTCAGCAAAAACAAGACCAGGAGCTGACTGTAGCTCAGATCTTGAACTCCTTATTGCCAAATTCAGACTTAAATTGAAGAAAGTAGGGAAAACCACTAGACCATTCAGGTATGACCTAAATCAAATCCCTTATGATTATACAGTGGAAGTGAGAAATAGATTTAAGGGCCTAGATCTGATAGATAGAGTGCCTGATGAGCTATGGAATGAGGTTCGTGCCCTTGTACAGGATCAGGGACCAAGACCATCCCCATGGAAAAGAAATGCAAAAAAGCAAAATGGCTTTCTGGGGAGGCCTTACAAATAGCTGTGAAAAGAAGAGAAGCGAAAAGCAAAGGATTTAAACCTAGGAATCCTCAATTCAGAGCCCAAGTTAAATTATCCATACATTGTATTCTCAGGTCAGCTTCTTGAAGAAGAAAATGCATTCTTGAGAAGGAAAGCAGCCTGTCCATATTAGTGAGGTGCTTCTTCATGTACCAAGAAACAGTCTTTAATCACTCCTTGGCTCACTTCTGCCTTCTAGGCAGGACCAGACAGAAGAAAACACAATTGTCCAGGTTGCCGGTAATTTGGATTCAAGTTATTTCTTTGGTATGGGGAGGGAGGAGGGAGGAGGGTTCAGGATGGGGAACACATGTATACCTGTGGTGGATTCATTTTGATATTTGGCAAAACTAATACAATTATGTAAAGTTTAAAAATAAAATAAAATAAAATTAATTAAATCTCTCTGATCCTGGGGAGGAAGATTCTTCCTCTCTTTGGATATCAGTTTCACTGACTGCAATATGATGATTTAGAATTCATCTCAGACTTTTTCCAGTCCGAGTCAAAGTGCAAACTTTTTGTAGATTTATATACCTTAGAAAGTTCATCTGTATTTTTTGCATTCCACTACATAATGAATATGTATTTATTTTAATGTAACTCTTCCAAATCTTCTAGCAAAGTCGGTTCTCCAGGAGAGAGTGGCCCTACAGTTCATGTATCTCCAGTGCATTGGGGAGGACATTTGAGGTACATGCATTCTGGTTTCAGAACCAGTGATCTAAAAGATATCTCCAAAGGCTTTCTTTTATCTGACATTTTACAACATTAAAACATGTTTAACCCTATTGTGCTAGATAAAGGAAAATCAGGTAGAAAGGAAAATGGGCTGAGTCTATTCTATGAGCTCTCTCAGAATTTTTACTCATTTGAAAACAAAATGTGGCATCAAGGAAAAGTCAAGGAGTGGCTTAACAGGAAGTCAGTTCCTGCTCTGCTACAAACAAATTGTGTGACCTTTAAATCAGATTGTTTGTAAGATTGTTTAATCTAGCCCCTTCATTAAGTGGATGAGGAAACTGAGGTACAGAGATGGGAAGATGTCTACCTGACATTACACAAAAGTAAGTAGTGAAGTTTGGACTAGAATCATAGCACCCTGTTAAACTAGAATCATAGTACCCTGTTAAGAGAGCCATACCAGTCATGTCAAGTTCCTAGTCCTGTGTCCTCATCTCTAGAATGTAAATAAAATCATTGCTCTATCCCTGAGTTATTATGCTGATCTGATGGGGCAGTGAATGTGAGAAGTCTTTGGAATGATCACTTCTTGCCATCAGAGAAGTTGAGGAGAGAGTACCAGAGTTCTGGAAACCTGAGGAGTGTGGTATCTGATGAGAAGTGGGTGCTTGAAGGGAAACCATACATGGAAAGCTTCAGAAAGGAGAGATGGGGATCTCTAAGAAAACCTCCCTCTTGCTACTGAATTGCTGGGGCTATTGGACTTGTTTAAAATTAAGTGAAAACCCTGTTTGTTCTATTCAAAAATATTATATAGTATTTTCTTTATGGCAAGCACTGCTTCTAGTGCTTTACAAATATTAACTCATTTAATCCTCCTGAAAATATTATGAGGTAGGTTATATGATCATCCTTATTTTATATATGAGGAAATGGAGGTGCAAAAACATAAAGTAATTTACTCAAGCTCACACAGCTAGTAAATAGCAGAGAACAAATCTGAACTTAGGTCATTTTCCTTGAGAGTCTGTGCTCCTAACAGTTGGAAAATATCTACTCAGATAAAATTGGTTATGTGCAGGATGGTGTTATGGAAAAGCACAGAGTTTAGTATTTTGTTGCTAAAAAGAAGTTAGTGATCTTGGATAAGTCGTTCTCCTTTATGCACCTTCTTGTGTCTATGAAGAGATTTCCCTTTCTTTTGCTCATTTCTGGTATTCTAAAAACCCAGAATTCCTTTCTCCATTCCAGAGACATTTTCTCAAGCAACAACTTTGGTTTTCTTCTCTCAGCTGCACTCCCAGTCCAACCTGACTTACCACCTCTAGGGAATAATGCTCTCTCAGCATAAAGAGAATTCCACTGGAGCAGCTAATCTTTAACTTCTTAGAGCCTCTGCATGCCTCAGCAAGACTAGAACTCTAGGAAAGTTCACTTTGCTGTTCTTTATTTAGATTTGATAAGATAATTACTGTCCATTATTTAAATATTACTGGGTTATTAAAAACATTAACAATTTCTTGCCTTTCATCCTGCTTGTTTACTGTCTATTTGGGAACAGGGTGTCATTAAGCAAGTATTATGGAACAGATTTTTTCTTTGTGCTATAAATGTTAATGTTACTTTGAGAGGCAGCTCAGAACACTGCCACCATTTGCCAACATGACTCTGGACTCATCATTTAACCTTGATGACCCTGGGTATCAGCCAGCCAGGAAAAAACTTCCTTGATCACTTAAATACTTAAGTACTGGTGATCAAAAATTCAGCACTGTAGAGCTGAAACAAACCTCCTACATACACTGACTGCTAACCATTTCACCAATGAGGAAACAGGACAGAGAGAAGGTAATTGCCTGTGGGTCCACTGTGAGTGGCCAGTCCAGAAATATAAACTATTTTACACTGAAAATATTGTGAAGACAGGAACAGGGTCTAATTTGTTTGCCATAGTCTCCTCAATACCAAATATAATGTCATGCCCAAAGATTGCAGTTGAAAAATATTGTGGATTTCCTGATTGGCATAACCCAGGTGTTCTGACTTCCAGGTGAGACATCTTATCAGTAAACCACAATTTTAATCAGTCTTGCAAGTTAGCATAAACATAGAGGCCAGGGCCTGAAAGAAATCAAACTATGAATATGACAATTTTTTTCAGCCCAAAAATACAAAACTCTTTAAACTATCACAATCTTCACAATCCTGATGTTACTCTTCAAGCTCTAGTCCCTTGTAGCACCAAATAGGTTATTGCTACCGACATATTGAGTGAAAGAAAGGCTTTGGGACTGAGAACCACAGAGGGAGGTGTGGCAGCTGAGGCAGTGAAGATAGTGTGGTACAGGCCACTTTGTGTTTCTCGTTTTGTCAGTTATCCATTTCTGCATAAGTAATATAAAAACTGTGCATCTTAAAGAGTGTCCAGCTATTATTTTACTGTGGGTCATGAAGCCAGGCATGTCTTATCTGATTGCACCTAGCTCAGGGTCTCTCACAGGCTATAGTCAAAGGATCAACTGGGGTTGCAGTTATTTTAAGGGTCAGCTGCAGGAAGATAAGTTTCTAAGTTTGCTCATCTGGCTATGGGAAGGATTTAGTTCCTTATGAGCAGTTGGATTGAGGGCTTCTGTTCCTTGCTAGCAGTTGAACAGAGGCCTCCATCAGTTCCTTGTCACAAAGACTTCTCCATAAAGCTGCTCCCAAAATAGGACCCAGCTTCATCAGATAAAGCAAGTAAGGGAGAAAGAGAGGGATAGTAAGATGGTGTAGGAAAAGAGCAAATTAGCCAAGATGGCAGTGGTCAATCTTTCTCACCCCATGGCCTCTTGCTCTTGCCCCACATTTTGTGAATACATGGTTATGTAGTGGTTGAGATCACTTGTAGCATTGTACATATGCATCATGATGTACTCACTTGGACACAGGCCTCTTTTGTTCTGTAAACCTATATAAGCTCCACCAGAAAAGCCCTTGTGGTTGCATTATGGCTATGTCTGCTGGATCAACCACAAAAGAATACAGCATGTGTACTGAACTGCTGCTGTGCCAGTCAGGAGAGAACAAACTTATCTGCAGTTCCTATGGCTCCTTAAGTTTTCTTCCAGCTTCCCTTCTCGCACCTTGCCTACTGTAGTTTCAGTGAACAGTGAAATAGAGCAAGACAGATGGAAATTATGGTCTTTTGTAACCTGACCTCTGAAGTGACATCACATCACTTTTGCCACGTTCTTAATTAGAAGTAAGTCACTAGCTTCAGTCTATACTCAAGGGAGGGTATTACAGAAGGGCATAAATACCAGGAGGCAGGGACCATTGCATGCTAATTTAGAAACTATCTACCACAGTGGTTTTTTCTAGCCCAAGCTTTGTATAAGATAAGCACACTATGAACCTAGGGGTAGAAAACGGCATTGATCAGAACATTGGAGAATTTGGCCATAGTCCTTTCTATACCACTTACTCCATAACTTTGATAACTTAGCCCACTTCTCTGAGTTGCACTACCCTCATGAGCAAAATAGAGATAAAATGCCTGCCTCACAGGGTATTTGTGGTAATGCAATGAGATTGTGGATTTCAAAGAGCTGGTAATTTAACAAGGGGGAGGATTATATGCAATCTTTTGCAGAAAGGATTCATATCTTTTATCAGAGCCTCAAAGGGACACTTGAGTTCTTCAAATGTAATAATTTATTGCACATTTAGCAAATTTTACTATTCATTTGTTCAACTGCTATTTATTGAGCACCAATCATGTACACGGTACTGTCTTAAGCACTTAGGATGACACAGTGGAGAAATCAGTAATCCCTGGCAGTTACACACTGGTGAGGATGACAGAAATAAGGACAATAAATAAAACATATGTTATACAGTAATAAGTGCTAATTTGGAGAAAAATAAAGGAGAGTATATTGAAAAGAAATATTGGGAGGGTGGGTATAAACTTAGATAAGATAGTCAAACAAAGTTTCCCAGATAAAGTAAGATTTGAGGGCAGACCAGAAGTAAGTAAGCGTGAGCCATATGTGGGAAGAGAAAACGGCAAGTCCAAAAATCATAGTGTATCTGAATTGCTCAAGGAACAGCAAATGAGCCAGAGTAGCTAGAATAAGCAAGGTGAAGAGTAGTGGGAAATGACCCAAGAGAGGTGGCAGAGATTGGGGGTGATCATAAGGGGTCTTGTAGGCCACTGTAATGAGTTCTCAATGCCACTGTTGCTGCTACTCTTTAAACCCTACCAGCCTTCCACCACCCACTTCGGATGCCTGCTTAAGCTGCTGGTTTTCTACCCCAGTGCCTTGATTCAGTCATTACCCTCTTGGGTCAGTCAGAGCTGCTGTGGCTGCCCTGCTCTCCTGATCTATTTGTGAATGTTCTCTCCATTCTGATTCTCTCAGGAAACCCCTGCAAAGAAAGGCTCATGCATTATGCATCATTGAAACCCTAACATCTCTTCCACTGTTAGCAAAATCTATGGCTGAGAGGAGGTGTTTAGCTAAAATTTGTTGATGAAAACTATTTTGCTACCTCAAGCCTAGAAGTACTCTAAGATAATATGCTATGTTACCCAGTGTAGGTTATCCTTCTTTCCTGGCAAGAGGAGAAAAGTCACAAATTCAGAAATTATTCTCTTTGCTAATCTACTACCTATTAAGTTCCTATCAGGTGCCAGACATGGCAGTAAAGTATCTCATTTAGCTTTCACCACAATTACTTTTGGCTTCTCTAGTGGCTCACGGAGAAGGCAATGGCAACCCACTCCAGTACTCTTGCCTGAAAAATCCCGTGGATGGAGGAGCCTGGTGGGCTGCAGTCCATGGGGTCGCTAAGAATCGGACATGACTGAATGACTTCACTTTCACTTTTCACTTTCATGCATTTGAGAAGGAAATGGCAACCCACTCCAGTGTTCTTGCCTGGGGAATCCCAGGGACAGGGGAGCCTGGTGGGCTGCTGTCTATGGGGTTGCACAGAGTCGGACATGACTGAAGTGACTTAGCAGCAGAAGCAGCAGCAGTGGCTCAGTGGGAAAGAATCAGCCTGCAAATACAAGAGACATAGGTTTGATCCCTGGGTCAAGAAGATCCCCTGGAGAAAGAATGGCAACCCCCTCCAGTATTCTTGTCTGGGAAATCTCATGGACAGAGGAGCTTGGCAGTCTACAGTCCATGGGGTAGCAAAAGAGTCAGATACGACTTAGAGAATAAACAACAACAGAAACAAAATAACCTTTACAGATAGGAAAACCAAGACCCAGTGTGTAGAAAAGGATTTGCCTAGCATCCCACAGTGAATCAATAGTGAGGCAATAGGTGTTATTGATGCTATGGGCCCACAGTAGTAGAAATGGATTTCACTCACATGCTGCTGCTGCTGCTGTTGCATCGCTTCAGTCGTGTCTGACTCTGTGCGACCCCAGAGACAGCAGCCCATCAGGCTCCCCCATCCCTGGGATTCTCCAGGCAAGAATACTGGAGTGGGTTGCCATTTCCTTCTTCAATGTATAAAAGTGAAAAGTGAAAGTGAAGTTGCTCAGTCGTGTCCGACTCTTAGTGACACCATGGACTGCAGACCACCAGGCTCTTCCGTCCTTGGGATTTTCCAGGCAGGAGTACTGGAGTGGGTTGCCATTGCCTTCTCCGCAAGTAAAGCTTACTGTCTCAAAAAACAGAAAGCAGTCCCCTTTAGAAGTAGACATTCTTAGGATTGAATCCCAGCTCTGTTACTTATAGTCATGTGAATTTGAACAAATTGCTCCTACTCTCAATTTTACTCTCTGTGAGAGGATTATAGCACCTGCCTTGGGTAAGGGACATGGAACCGGTGATCAGTGTGTTGTGAATGAGATGAATGGGTATGAAATCATTTAACCCCATGTCTAACACACTGTTTAGATACTCAAGGAATGAGTTTTCTTACTCATCAGCCTTTGATTGAATCAGCTCCATTCCTGCTATGGCTGATGGCCTTGATATTTTATGATCATTCTCTACTTTTTGATCAGTCTTTCCAGCTTGCCCATAAGAACAGTCCAGTCCTGGTTACACTCATCTAACTCCAGGCTTCCTCAAGGCTTAATATTACCTCCCAACACCAGGAACTTTTGACAGCTGGGCACACATGGTTGGACACATATACAGAGAGCTCTGAAAAGAAATGAATCTGAACCAAAGCAGTTGCTTGCTAAGGGATAGGTTTGGAGAGACTTTGGCCTTCTCCTCTGCTGTAATCTCCATTAACCTTTATAAGACTCCCTAAATATTCATTGTGGTTGTGCTCAGTCATGTCCAACTCTTGGTGAACCCATGGACTGTAGCTCCCCAGGCTCCTCTTTCCATGGAATTTTCCAGGCAAGACTACTGGAGTGGGTTGTCATTTCCTTCTCCACCAAATACTCATAGATTGTATAAAATCAGTATACTTGTCCATACAAATGCCTCCCCCAATTTTCCTTTATGTGAATATTCTGCAACAACCACTCTCAGAAAGGAGTGAGTATGGCTCAAAACTTACCACTCATTTTCCCCTCCTTCACTACATCTAGAACCCTACTATTATCTGCTGACTATGACATTGTCCCTGACAAGCAGTTTCTAAGTATACTCAGTACTACCTGCAGAGGAACTCAGACAAGAAACTATGGGCTAGATCTGCAACACTCAGAACAAGGGAATACACTCTGTATATAAAAGTATATGCAAAGCAGAGTGTACAAGGGCACCAGGAGAACTAAGGCCCCACTCTCACCAGGACCAATATTTCTAAGGATCAAGGTAGGAACAAAGAGAATTGGCATGCAGCCAATCTAGTATATTCCAAATCCAGGTGCCAATTATGCCAGGAAAGAGGTACTGTTAGGCATGGAATTGTGGAAAACTAGCTCATTTTGATTTGAGGTTGCAGAATTAGAATGGTGGCACAAAGCATTTAATGTCCACTTTTCCAAGATAGAGAGACTGATCCTAGGGAAGAAATATATTCCTAAACCTCCTTTCCCTTTTGACACTTCATGCACCTTCTCACCCTCAAGTGTGGGCTCATTCCTGGAATTTATCACCTCACTAATTGGTCAGACTTCATCTGGGGGGTTGTATCAAGCTCTAGGCATGTATGCATGCATGCAAGCTCTAGGCATCATGCTTTAATAAGAAGACAGCAAAAGAGGGGCATGTACAGCGAAGATGGAGAGAGAGAGATCCCGAGGCTCATGAAGAGCAATGGAAAGAAATGGGATTGATTGGCTGGAAGAAGAGAAGATTCATGTGGTATGATATTTTGGAAGATTTCTGAAGGGATTCTTATGGGGTAAAGAGAGCAGGTAGGGTCTGGGAAGCCCAAGTTGACAGGAAATACACCTATGGCTGGAACCCACAGGGAGCCAAATTTCAGTTGAATGAAATGAATAATTATCTATTTCTCAGAGCAGTCCATGGAAAAAATGAACCATGTTTATAGGTGATTATCTGTCTATCACTGTAAGTGTTCAACTAGAGGATAATCAGTTCAGTTCAGTTAAGTCACTCAGTCATGTCTGACTCTTTGTGACTCCATGGACTGCAGCACACCAGGCCTCACTGTCAACCATCAACTCCCGGGGCTTACTCAAACTCATGCCCATTGAGTCGGTGATGCCATCCAACCATCTCACCCTCTGTCATCCCCTTATCCTCCCATCTTCAATCTTTCCCAGCATCATGGTCTTTTCCAGTGATCAGCTCTTCACATCAGATGGCCAAAGTATTGGAGTGTCAGCATCAGTCCTTCCAATGACTATTCAGGACTGATTTCCTTTAGGATGGACTGGTTGGATCTCCTTGCTGACCAAGGGACTCTCAAGAGTGTTATCCAACACCACAGTTTAAAAGCATCAATTCTTTGGCACTCAGCTTTCTTTATAATCCAACTCTCACATCCATACATGACTACTGGAAAAACCATAGCTTTGACTAGAGAACTTTTGACTAGTGAATAATACACACTTCTTCAAATATCCAACAATCCTGAAATTCTTAGGTTTCTGTGATCATAGAGCTACTCAAAGTTGGAGCCAGAGCTTGGAATGCATAAGTTCTGATGTCTGCTGTTGCACTTTTGACCTCAGAGCCTGTCTGTTGATCAGGGTGGGAACATAGTGCAGTCCCAAGCTCTGGGAAAAGCAGTGATACTGCCTAAGGAGGATTGCATCCACATTCTCCTGAACCTCAGTCTCTCATTTCAGAAACTTCTACTACCATTATCTCCATCATGCTGTGAGTGCCTCTGGGCTCCTAGGAATACTCAAAAGAAAGAGTCATAGGAAGCTGAGTTCAGGGTTTCTTTGAGACTCGCTGATGACTTTCTTTTTAGCCTACCTGATTTCCTTTCAACAGTAACTATTTCAGAGTATGTGGTTCTGTGGACTGTGGTATAGTATTGGGAGGTACTAATTTCCCTGGTGTAAGCAAGCCTGCAGGCTAGCCAAGCACCTACACTTTCCTCAGAGAAGAAGACTTGCCTCATGTGCACCAACAGCTTAAGAAGCTTCAGCTTTTCCTCATTTTATTCAACATTTAATTTTCTTGCTTTTGACAGGGAAGAAAAATATGAGGAGGGGAATTAAAAGAGAAAACAACCAAGAAAGGGCTGAAGGGAAGGGTGTAGGGAGCACTAAAACCACTGCTATGTAACCAGCCATCAGTGATACTGCAAGTTTATGGGCTTTGGTTGCCATGGAGATGGTTACATAACTCCAGCTGGTGGTGAAATTTCATACTGCTTGTGGTGGCGAACAATATTTCAGTCACTTAGGGCTACTTTTAAAGAGAACAAATAAAGTAGCCAAGGGGCCCTTTGTCTTGCAGTCTACAACCCGCACTGAGTTTCAGTCCCACACGCCAGTCATTTTCCAGGTTTTTGTGTGTAGCAAAATGTTCCCAATTATTCTCTGAGTAGAGCTGGGTACTTACTCCTCTCTTTGGCCCAAAATGGCTAGGAATGAGGCTTGAAGCAAAGGAAAAAAAAAAAAAAAAAGTAAAAGGTCCCCTTACTGGAGTGAAAGGTCTATGTGGAAAATTTCTGCTTGGAAAACTTGTTTTTTTGGAAAATCATGAATTGAGGGGAGGACATTTATCATTAGGACAGTGTCCAGAAGGGCTAGGTATGTCCTCTGTATTTAACCTCTCTCTCTCTCACACACACACACTTGAACTTTTATGTACAATGATATTAAGTCTCATTTGCCTTTCCAAACAGATTCAGATGAAAGCATGTATATTCACATTTACAATGCTCTACTGAAAATATACACCATTAGATTGCACACACAATTTATTTACACACAAATACACATTTGCTTGAACATACACATTCATTTGGAGCTTCCCAGGTGGCGCTAGTGGTAAAGAATCTGCCTGCCAATGCTGGACACCCCAGTTCAACTCCTGGGTCAGGAAGCTCCCCTGGATAAGGGATAGGCTACCCACTCCAGTATTCTTGGGCTTCTCTGATGGCTCAGATGGTAAAGAAATCTGCAATGGGGGAGATCTGGGTTAGATCCCTGGGTTGGGAGGATCCCCTGGAAGAGTGAATGGCAACCAGCACTCTTGCCTGGAGAAGCCCCATGGACTGAGGAGCCTGGTGGGCTACAGTCCATGGGGTCACAAAGGACAGCAAAGCATCAGACACAACTGAGAAACTAAGCACAGCACAAGCACATCCCTATTGGACACAAGAACTAAAGGACACAGAGAGAAAAGTGACCCATATTCACACTGTAATTAATATGCAGAGATTTGAACCTGGACCTTTTGATGACAAATTCAGTGCTATTGCCCCTGTGACTGCCTGCCACCACAGTACAGTAGAGACATTTTGAGTGAAAACATTCTGCATGAGGAATTGAAACTGTAAACCTCTGCTTCTGAGAACTATCTGGGAAGTTGAGGTTATGCTTTAGGTGATGTCTCTGTCCCCTTTTGTATCTCACCTAGCAATGAGGTAAATAGAGGTAATTCCATTTACCCATATCAGAATTTCCCGCTCACTTGGTACCACTTGTGTCTCCTTAATCCTCTAGTCGTTTCCTACCCTGCCTTGTTGGTCTGGCCAGTGAGCAATGTCAACCTTGGCTTTATGCACTCATCTTTCTTTATTATTTATAGAGTGACAACAGCTTGACTGTATCATACACAGAGGAGCAAGAGACCCAGAATCAGCTCTGAAGCTAGAATAATTCAGCCACACTGCTTATACTGCAGATAAATGAACAGGATAATAGTATTTCAGGATCAATTTGGTTTTCAGGACAAAGATTTCTAGAAAGGTTCTGAAGCACTTGAGTTCTGGAGTCAAAATTTTCTGCCAGGATGAGACTAGAAAGTTCTAGATTGGTTGTTGGAGCACGAAGTCTCTGAAGTCAGAGTATTGGGATCTGAAAGGATGTAAGAATGGAGATAAGGAAAAAATAGAATAGATTTCATAACAGGGGAAAAGTGGTGTGTTGAGCTGCATTCATCAAATTTCTGGCTGGCGTCCTTTTGCCTCTCCCTTTCTACTCTTCACACTCCTCCAATCTGCTCTCTGGCCCAGGATGCTGACTGGTATACTAACAAGTTTAAGTGCTCTCTCTGATTTCTAATTGTGCTTGGGTTAAGGGGAAATCTGGTAGAAAATTAGAGGGAATGAGAAAAATCAGAGTCATGGCCTTTATTTTTCCAGCTCCCTCCCTTGTACAACTTTGAGTTGTACTTTTCAACTGAAGATAACAGCTCCTCTCCTGACAATTCTCTCCAGAGACACTTTTTTTCCCAAATTTCAGTAACTCCCTCCTCTCACTCTTTCAGACTTAAGAGTGGTGACAAGACCCCACAGTGAATACTGTACCAGGCCTTGAGGTTTCCCTATGCCACACTCATACCTTTGTAAACAGTTTTTTTTATTCAAACCTCTCAATATTCTAATTTGTATGCACCTACTATTTCCTTGTGGGACTAAAGTGCAAAGAAAATCTATGGGAAACAGTTATGTTATAGTCCATCTCTGATCCAGTTAGAGAGAAGAGGGACCAGGATTGATTTTCTGGTGCTGCTCAGGGTGCCCTAAAATGTCCTGTCCTTTTTACCTTAGGGACCTTCTCACATAGGTCCTCAAATGGTAATCATGATATTTGCCTGAGGGCCCTTCTAAGCAATAAACCCATTTCAAGAAGGAAGTTCAGTTCAGTCACTCGTTTGTGTCCATATCTTTGTGACCCCATGGACTGCAGTACGCCAGGCTTCCCTGTCCATCACCAACTCCTGGAGCTTGCTCAAACTCATGTCCATGGAGTTGGTGATGCCATCCAACCATTTCATCCTCTGTCATCCCCTTCTCCTCCTGCCTTCAATCTTTCCCAGCATCCTGGTCTTTTCCAATGAGTCAGCTCTTTGCATCAGCTGGTATTAGAGTTTCAGCTTCAGCATCAGTCCTTCTAATGAATATTGAGGACTGATTCCTTTAGGACTGACTGGTTTGATCTTCTTGTAGTACAAGGGACTCTCAAAAGTCTTCTCCAGTACCACAGTTCAAAAGCATCAATTCTTTGGCACTCAGCTTTCTTTATGGTCCAACTCTCACATCCATACATGACTACTGGAAAAACCATTGCTTTGACTAGATGGATCTTTGTCAGCAAAGACATGTCTCTACTTTTTAATATGCTGTCTTTCCCCCAAGGAGCACGTGTCTTTTAATTTCATGGCTTCAGTCACCATATGCACTGATTTTTAAGCCCAAGAAAATAAAATCTGTTTCCCCATCTATTTGCCATTAAGTTATGGGACCAGATGCCATTATTTTCATTTTTTGAATGTTGAATGTTGAGAACCTCATGAACATTATGAAAAGGCAAGAGAGCAGAGCCCCATCCATTGTAGAAGTATGTCATTTTCTATCATTTCAACTTGCTTCACAATTCAAAGCCTAAGGCTTGAATCGCAAATTAGAAAAGACATATACTTTTTTCCTACAAGCCCTAGGAATAGCCCAGAAAAAATCATTGATGACATTTCACAGGCTACTTGAGAGACACAGGATATTCAAAATGGGACATGCAGTAAAGACAAAGGATAGACTTTCTGTTCTAACAGTCAATATTTGCATTGCTTGAGGCTGCTCCTGTTGACTGGTGTTGCCCTCCTAGTGTCAGAAAGACAGAAACAGACCCTGAAAAGGAAGGAGATTCACTTGACAAAGTTTAGACAGCAAGCCAAGGATGCAATCTGATGAGGACTCAGGAACTCTTGATTCCTAAAGCTGCCTACACCATTCCCAGTTAGAATTTATGACTCTCAATTTCGCTCTCTAATTCTTGTCCTTAGAAGTACAGTTTGTGGGGACGGGAGTCATTTTCTTGGACTTACTTAGTATCTGACAATCCACCAATGTTCCTGGATTATTTCTTTTCTGCAGAATATTAAGAAGGGTGGTTTTAGTATTATCTAAGCCTCTTCCCTATTCCCAGGTATTCCATTTCTTCTTATCACCATCAACATAAGAACATCCTATTTAGATCCTCATCTAAAGATCCCACAACTCAAGTCTATTTAGACCAAAAGTTATCAAATTTTGTTCTCCTAAGGTTATTCAGGGGCTACTATGGGGGTATAAAGGTTTATATTAATAGGAGAGAGGGCTGCAGGGAAGAATCTCCTTCTTTAACCACTGCTGTCTACCATCCTTGTCATTCTTACTATCATCAGTCCACAAGAACAATTCTGCTGTTTTTTCTGCTTTATGTACCAAGCTTTGATTTATGGTTAAATTTGGGGGAAAAAAACTAACTGCTGCCTAAAGCAATTAGAAAACCACTGATTTATTCCAACTCCTTAATTATATAGGTGAGAAAACAGAGGCTCAGAGAGGAAAACAGATTTGTTCAAGATCACACAGTAAATAATTCAGTAGCACACTTCCAGATGTTCAAGCTGGATTTAGAAAAGGCAGAGGAACCAGAGATCAAATTGCGAACATCCATTGGATCATCAAAAAAGTAAGAGAGTTCCAGAAAAAACATCTACTTCTGCTTTATTGACTATGCCAAAGCCTTTGACTGTGTGTGGATCACAAAAAAAAAAAAAAAAAATGGAAAATACCTCAAGAGATGGGAATACCAGATCACCTGAACTGCCTCCTGAGAAATCTGTATGTAGGTCAAGAAGCAACAGTTAGAACTGGACATGGAACGACAGTTTCCAAATCGGGAAAGGAGTACATCAAGTCTGTATATTGTCACCCTGCTTATTTAACTTATATGCAGAGTACATCATGAAAAATACTGGACTGGATGAAGCACAAGCTGGAATCAAGATTGCCGGGAGAAATACCAATAACCTCAGATATGCAGATGACATCATCCTTACGGCAGAAAGCAAAGAAGAACTAAAGAGCCTCTTGATGAAAGTGAAAGAGGAGAGTGAAAAAGTTGGCTTAAAACTCAACATTCAGAAAACTAAGATAATAGAGTCTGGCCCCATTACTTCACAGAAAATAGATAGGGAAACAGTGGAAACAGTGACAAACTTTATTTTGGGGGGGGCTCCAAAATCACTGCAGATGGTGATTGCAGCCATGGTTTTAAAAGACTCTTGTTCCTTGGAAGAAAATTTTTGACTAGCCTAGACAGCATTTGGACTCTGTGGGAGAAGGTGAGGGTAGGATGATTTGAGAGGATAGCATTGAAACATGCATATTATCATATGTGAAATAGGTAGCCAGTCCAGGTTTGATGCATGAGACAGGGTGCTCAGGGCTGGTACACTGGGATGACCCTGGGAATGGGATGGGGAAGGAAGTGGGAGGGGGATTCAGGATGGGGAATACATGTACACCCATGGCAGATTCATGTCAATGTATGGCAAAAACCACTACAATATTGTAAAGTAATTACCTTCCAATTAAAATAAATAAATTAATTAAAAAAATAAAGAAAATGAAAAGCAGAAATATTACTTTGCCAAAAAAAGTCCACCTAGACAAAGCTATGGTTTTTCCAGTAGTCATGTATGGATGTGAGACTTGGACTATAAAGAAAGCTGAAGAATTGATGCTTTTGAACTGTGGTGTTGGGGAAGACTCTTGAGATTCCCTTGGACTGCAAGGAAATCCAACCAGTCCATCCTAAAGGAAATGAGTCCTAAATAGTCATTGAAAGGACTGATGCTGAAGCTGAAACTCCAATACTTTGGCCACCTGATACAAAGAACTGACTCATTTGAAAAGACCCCTAAGCTGGGAAATATTGAAGGTGGGAGAAGGGGATGACAGAGGATGAGATTGTTGAATGGCTTCACTGACACAATGGACATGAGTTTGAGTAAACTCCAGGAGTTGGTGATGGACAGGGAGGCCTGGCGTGCTGCAGTCCATGGGGTCACAAAGAGTTGGACACAACTGAGCGACTGAACTGAAATGAGCACATTTAATCAGGTAAGGACTAATGAAGATCCTTACTGCATGACCTCAACCCAGTTATCATTGGGTTGGCATTACCCTCACAGTCTTCCCTCCCAGCAGTCTTGGAGTGGATAGTGGGAGGAACCAACACATTAGTCCTTGAGAATATGACTGTGAAAGGGGTGCTACTGTTTTGGTGCTCATGGTGCCTGCAGAGATGAGTTCCCCTACCCACCGCCCCCTCCCCCATGGATAGTTGCTTGCTAAGCTTAAGAATTGAATTGGACAAGACTGCTGTCTCTGGCCTGGCAGCCACACTTTCTACACTCAAGGCCCTTAGTCCATTAAAGAGGTTTCTACCCAATCAAATATATTTTCAACTTGGAACACAAGCTTTAACCTACAGAGTAACAGCTAGAGAAATGATGCTGACTATGTTCCAAGGCAGAGAGGGATTTTGGCTATTACTAATAGGAAAGTGGAAACTGCAGCTGTGTTTGGAGTAAAGTTCATTGAGGAATTCTTACAGATGATGTTCCATTGCCAGAGCATTACACAACAGTGCCCTCTTAACAGGCCTAAAATTATCGGACACAAAGGTAAAAGGGAAGAGTTGAAGCAGTGGGTATTTGCAGCCCTGAGACAGAATGGCTCTTGTCTCTGTTCTGGACAGGCCCTGGCATGAAAGAATGAGAGTTTCAAATTGTTGCTTGCTCCACTCGAGTCTAGCGTTACCAGATATCTGATGTAGCAATAAGGGGTAGGGACTTTAAAGTTAGGCTGTTTGGTTCAAATTCTGGCTCTATCATTTATTGTCTGTATGCTTTGGGGAAGTTATTGAACCTTTTTATACCTCAGTTTTTCTATATGTAAAATAGGGGTAATAACCTATATCACAGGGTAGTTGCAAGGATTAAATGAGATGGTATATGTAAAATACACAGGTCACTGTCTAGAGCTATAGTAAGCTAATTCTATGTAAAATTCAACTATTATTACTACTTCCCCAGACCTTGGACCCAACTCAGAGTCTTGGGTGCAAGGACCTAGACAAGTTACAACCGATTTAAGAAGCAGATGCCACAGAAACAGTTTCTGAGAGGGAGTGAAAGACAAAAATAAGAAAATTATTATTTATCTCTTTTTTTAATTTTTTATTAATTTTATTTAGATTTTACTTCAAATTTATTTATTTATTTAAATTTATTTATTTATTTATTATTTGGAGGCTAACTACTTTAAATATTGTATTGGTTTTGCCATACATTGACATGAATCCACCATGGGTGTACATGTGTTCCCCATCCTGAACCCCTCTACCACCTCCCTCCCCATCCCATCCCTCTGGGTCATCCCAGTGCACCAGCCCTGAGCACCCTGTCTCATGCATTGAACCTGGACTGGTGATTAGTTTCACATATGATAATATACATGTTTCAATGCCATTCTCCCAAATCATCCCACCCTTGCCTTCTCCCACAGAGTCCAAAAGACTGTTCTATACATCAGTGTCTCTTTTGCTGTCTCACATACAGGGTTATCATCACCATCTTTCTAAGTTCCATATATATACATTAGTATACTATATTGGTGTTTTTCTTTCTGGCTTACTTCACTCTGTATAATATGCTCTGTTTTAATCCACCTCATTAGACTTATTCAAATGTATTTCTTAATGGCTGAGTAATATTCCATTGTGTATATGTACCACAGCTTTCTTATCCATTTGTCTACTGATGGACATCTAGGTTGCTTCCATGTTCTAGCTATTATAAACAGTGCTGCAGTGAACATTGGGGTACATGTGTCTCTTTCAATTCTGGTTTCCTCAGTGTGTATGCCCAGCAGTGCAATTGCTGGGTCATATGGCAGTCCTATTCCCAGTTTTTTAAGGAATCTCCACACTGTTCTCCATAGTGGCTGTAACTAGTTTGCATTACCACCAACCATCTAAGAGGGTTCCCTTTTCTCCACACTCTCTCCAGCATTTATTGCTTGTAGACTTTTGGATAGCAGCCATTCTCGCTGGCGTGAAATGGTACCTCATTGTGGTTTTGATTTGCATTTCTCTAATGAAGACTCATGAAAGTCCCTTGGACTGCAAGGAGGTTCAACCAGTCCATCCTAAAGGACATCAGTCCTAGGTGTTCATTGGAAGGACCGATGCTAAAGCTGAAACTCCAATACTTTGGCCACCTCATGCAAAGAGTTGACTCATTGAAAAAAACCCTGATGCTGGGAGGGATTGGGGGCAAGAGGAGAAGGGGACGACAGAGTATGAGATGGCTGGATAGCATCACCGACTTGATGGACATGAGTTTGGGTGAACTCTGGGAGTTGGTGATGGAGAGGGAGGCCTGGCGTGCTGTGATTCATGAGTCAGAAAGAGTCAGACACGACTGAGTGAACTGAACTGAACTGAATAATGAGTGATGTTGAGCATCTTTTCATGTGCTTATTAGCCATCTGTATGTCTTCTTTGGAGAAATGTCTGTTTAGTTCTTTGGCCCATTTTTAGATTGGGTTGTTTACTTTTCTGGAATTGAGCTACAAGTGTTGCTTGTATATTTTTTAGATTAGTTCTTTGTCAGTTGCTTCATTTGTTATTATTTTCTCCCATTTTGAAGGCCATCTTTTCACCTTGCTTATAGTTTCGTTTGTTCTGCAAAAGCTTTTAATTTTAATTAGGTAGCATTTGTTTATTTTTGCTTTTATTTCCAGTATTCTGGGAGGTGGGTGATAGAGTATCCTGCTGTGGTTTATGTCGGAGAGTGTTTTGCCTGTCTTCCTCTCGGAGTTTTATAGTTTCTAGCCTTATGTTTAGATATTTAATCCATTTTCAGTTTATTTTTGTGTATGGTGTTAGAGAGTGTTCTACTTTCATTTTTTTACTAGTCATTGACCAGTTTCCCCAGCACCACTTGTTAAAGAGTTTGTCTTTTCTCCATTGTATATTCTTGCCTCCTTTGTCGAACATAATGTGACCATAGGTGCATGGATTTATCTCTTGGTTTTCTATTTTGTTCCAGTGATCTATATTTCTGTCTTTGTGCCAGTACCATACTGTCTTGATAACTGTGGCTTTTTAGTAGATCCTGAAGTCAGGCAGGTTAATTCCTCCAGTTCCATTCTTTTTCTCAAGATTGCTTTGGCTATTCGAGGTTTTGTTTTTTTTTTTTTTTTTTTTGCATTTCCATTCAAATTGTGAAATTATTTGATCTAGTTCTGTGAAAAATACCATTGGTAGCTTGATAGGGATTGCATTGAATATATAGATTTCTTTGGGTAGTATACTCATTTTCACTATATTGATTCTTCCAATTCATGAACACAGTATATTTGTTCATCTATTTGTGTCCTCTTTGATTTCTTTCACCAGTGTTTTATAGTTTTCTATATATAGGTCTTTAGTTTCTTTAGGTAGATATATTCCCAAGTATTTTATTCTGTTTGTTGTAATGGTGAATGAAATTGTTTCCTTAATTTCTCTTTCTGTTTTCTCATTGTTAGTGTATAGAAATGCAAGGGATTTCTTTGTGTTGATTTTATATCCTGCAACTTTACTATATTTATTAATTAGCTCTAGTAATTTTCTGGTGGAGTCTTTAGGGTTTTCTATGTAGAGGATCATGTTATTTGCAAACAGTGAAAGTTTTGCTTCTTCTTTTCTTCTTTTGGTAGAATTTAGCTGTGAAGCCATCTGGTCCTGGGCTTTTGTTTGCTGGAAGATTTCTGATTACAGTTTCAGTTTCCATGCTTGTGATGGGTCTGTTAAGATTTTCTATTTCTTCCTGGTCAAGTTTTGGAAAGTTGTACTTCTCCTAGAATTTGTCCATTTCTTTCAAATTGTCTGTTTTATTGTCATATAGTTGCTGAGAGTAGTCTCTTATGATCCTTTGTATTTATGTGTTATCTGTTGTGATCTCTCCATTTCATTTCTAACTTTGTTGATTTGAGTTTTCCCCCTTTGTTTCTTGATGAGTCTGGCTAATAGCTTGTAGATTTTATTTACCTTCTCAAAGAACCAGCTTTTGACTTTGTTGATTTTTGCTATGGTCTCTTTTGTTTCTTTTGCATGTATTTCTGCCCTAATTTTAAAAATTTCTTTCCTTCTACTAACCCTGGGTTTGTTGGTTATTCAGCAGCGTGTTGTTCAGCCTCCATATGTTGGAATTTTAAATAATTTTTCTCTTGTAATTGACATCTAATCTTAAAGCATTGTGGTCAGCAAAGATGCTTGGAATGATTTCAATTCTTTTGAATTTACCAAGGCTAGATTTATGGCCCAGGATTTGATCTATGCTGGAGAAGATTCCATGTGCACTTGAGAAAAAAGTGAAATTCATTGTTTTGGGGTGAAATGTCCCATAGATATCAATTATGTCTAGCCGTTCTATTGTATCATTTAAAGTTTGTGTTTCTTTGTTAATTTTCTGTTTAGTTGATCTATCCATAGGTGTGAGTGGGGTATTAAAGTCTCCCACTATTATTGTGTTATTGTTAATTTTCCCTTTCATACTTGTTAGCATTTGTCTCACATATTGCAGTGCTTCTATGTTGGGTGCATGCTGCTGCTGCTGCTGCTAAGTCGCTTCAGTCATGTCCGACTCTGTGCGACCCCATAGATGGCAGCCCACCAGGCTCCCCCGTCCCTGGGGTTCTCCAGGCAAGAACACTGGAGTGGGTTGCCATTTCCTTCTCCAATATGTTGGGTGCATATATAATCATAATTGTTGTATCTTCTTGGATTGATCCTCTGATCATTGTGTAGTGTCCTTTGTCTCTTTTCACAGCCTTTGTTTTAAAGTCTATTTTATCTGATATAACTACTGCTACTCATGCTTTCTTTTTGGTCTCTATTTGGGTGGAATATCTTTTTTCAGCCCTTCACTTTCAGTCTGAATGTGTCCCTTGTTTCGAGCTGGGTCTCTTGTAGACAACTTATATAGGGGTTTTTTTTTTTTTTTTTTTTTTTTTTTTTAGTCCATTCAGCCAGCCTTTGTCTTTTGGTTGGGACATTCAATCCATTTACATTTAAGGTAATTATTGATAAGTATGGTCCCATTGCCATTTACTTTATTGTTTTGGATTCGAGTTTATACACTCTTTCTGTGTTTCCTATGTAGAGAAGATCCTTTGGCATTTGTTGGAGAGCTGCTTTGGTGGTGCTGAATTCTCTCAGCTTTTGCTTGTCTGTAAAGCTTTTGATTTCTCCTTCATAGTTGAATGAGATCCTTGCTGGATATAGTAATCTGGGCTGTATGTTATTTTCTTTCATCACTTTAAGTAAGTCTTGCCATTCCCTTCTGGTCTGAAGCGTTTCTATTGAAAGATCAGCTGTTATCCTTCGGGGAATCCCTTTGTGAGTTATTTGTTGTTTTTCCCTTGCTGCTTTTAATATTTGTTCTTTGTGTTTGACCTTTGTTAATTTGATTAATATGTGTCTTGGGGTGTTTCACCTTGGGTTTATCCTGTTTGGGATTCTCTGGGTTTCTTGGACTTGGGTGACTATTTCCTTCCCTATTTTAGGGAATTTTCCGACTATTATCTCCTCAAGTATTTTCTCATAGCCTTTCTTTTTGTCTTCTTCTTCTGGGACTCCTATGATTCGAATGTTGGGGCATTTAACATTGTCCCAGCGGTCTCTGAGGTTATCCTCCTTTCTTTTAATTATTATTATTTTTTAAATTTTCTTCTCTGTTTCATTTATTTCTACCATTCTATCTTCTACCTCAGTAGTCCTATCTTCTGCCTCAGTTGTCTTACTGTTGGTCCCTCCAGAGTGTTTTTGATCTCATTTATTGCATTATTCATTATATATTGACTCTTTTTTATTTCTTTGAAGTCCTTGTTAAACATTTCTTGCATCTTCTCTATAACCAGGCTATTTTTGGATCATTTTCACTATCATTATTTGGAATTCTTTATCAGGTAGATTCCTTATCTCTTCCTCTTATGTTTGGTTTGGTGGGCACTTATCCTGTTCCTTTACCTGCTGGGTATTTCTCTGCCTTTTCATCTTGTTACATTGCTGTGTTTGGGGTGGCCTTTCCGTATTCTGGCAGTTTGTGGTTCTTCTTTATTGTGGAGGTTCCTCACTGTGGGTGGGGTTGGACGTGTGGCTTGTCAAGGTTTCCTGTTTAGGGAAGCTTGTGTCTTTGTTCTGGTGGATGGAGCTGGATTTTTTCTCTCTGGAGTGCACTGAAGTGTTCATTAATGAATTTTGAGATATCAGTGGGTTTGGTGTGACTTTGGGCAGCCTGTATATTGAAGCTAAGGGCTATGTTCCTGTGTTGCTGGAGAATTTGTGTGGTATGTCTTTCTCTGGAACTTGTTGGCCCTTGGTTTCAGTGTAGGCATGGAGGCGTTTGGTAAGTGCCTATCGATTAATGTTCCCTGGAGTCAGGAGTTCTCTGGTGTTCTCAGGATTTTGACTTAAGCCTCCTGCCTCTGGTTTTCAGTCATATTTTTTTTTTAAATTTTATTATATTTTTAAACTTTACATAATTGTATTAGTTTTGCCAAATATCAAAATGAATCCATCACAGGTATACATGTGCTCCCCATCCTGAACCCTCCTCCCTCCTCCCCTCCCCATACCATCCCTCTGGGTCGTCCCAGTGCACTAGCCCCAAGCATCCAGTATCGTGCATTGAACCTGGACTGGCATCTCATTTCATACATGATATTTTACATGTTTCAATGCCATTCTCCCAAATCTTCCCACCCTCTCCCTCTCCCACAGAGTCCATAAGACTGTTCCATACATCACTGTCTCTTTTGCTGTCTCGTACACAGGGTTATTGTTATCATCTTTCTAAATTCCATATATATGCGTTGCCTCAAGACTTCTCCGTCTATACAGCACTGATGATAAAACATCTAGGTTAATGATGAAAAGTTTCTCCATAGTGAGGGACACCTGGAGAGGTACACAGAGTTACATGGAGAAAAGAAGATGGAGGAGGGAGATAGAGGTGACCAGGAGGAGAAGAGAGGGAATCAAAAGGGGAGAGAGCAAGCTAGCCAGTAATCACTTCCCTATGTGCTCTCCACAGTCTGGACCCCTCAGAGATGTTCACAGAGTTACACGGAGAAGAGAAGAGGGAGGAAGGAGAGAGAGGTGGCCAGGAAGTTAAAAGGGGGAATCAAAAGGAGAGAGATAGATCCAGCCAGTAATCAGTTCCCTAAGTGTTCTCCACAGCCCAGAGCACAGAAAGAGATTCCCAGAGTTGAGTAGAGAAGAGAAGGGGGAGGGAGGAGATAGAGGTGACCTGGTGGAGAAAAAAGAGAGTCCAAAGAGGGAGAGAGCAATCCAGGCAGTAATCTTGCTCCCAAACTAAAGACCTATATATAGAAAACTATAAAACACTGGTGAAAGAAATCAAAGAGGACACTAATAGATGGAGAAATATACCATGTTCATGGATTGCAAGAATCAGTATAGTGAAAATGAGTATACTACCCAAAGCAATTTATAGATTCAATGCAATCCCTATCAAGCTATCAACAGAATTCTTCACAGAGCTAGAACAAATAATTTCACAATTTGTATGGAAATACAAAAAACCTCGAATAGCCAAAGCTATCTTGAGAAAGAAGAATGGAACTGGAGGAATCAACCTACCTGACTTCAGGCTCTACTACAAAGCCACAGTTATCAAGACAGTATGGTACTGGCACAAAGACAGAAATATAGATCAATGGAACAAAATAGAAAGCCCAGAGATAAATCCAAGCACATATGGACACCTTATCTTTGACAAGGGAGGCAAGAATATACAATGGATTAAAGACAATCTCTTTAACAAGTGGTGCTGGGAAAACTGGTCAACCACTTGTAAAAGAATGAAACTAGAACACTTTATAACACCATACACAAAAATAAACTCACAATGGATTAAAGATATAAACATAAAACCAGAAACTATAATACTCCTAGAGGAGAACATAGGCAAAACACTCTCTGACATACATCACAGCAGGATCCTCTATGACCCACCTCCCAGAATATCGGAAATAAAAGCAAAAATAAACAAATAGGACCTAATTAACCTTAAAAGCTTCTGCACATCAAAGGAAACTATCAGCAAGGTGAAAAGACAGCCTTCAGAATGGGAGAAAATAATAGCAAATGAAGCAACTGACAAACAACTAATCTCAAAAAAATATACAAGCAACTCCTACAGCTCAACTCCAGAAAAATAAATGACCCAATCAAAAAATGGGCCAAAGAACTAAATAGACATTTCTCCAAAGAAGACATACAGATGGCTAACAAACACATGAAAAGATGCTGAACATCACTCATTTTCAGAGAAATGCAAATCAAGACCACTATGAGGTACCATTTCACACCAGTCAGAATGGCTGCAATCCAAAAGTCTACAAATAATAAATGTTGAGAGGGTGTGGAGAAAAGGAACCCTCTTACACTGTTGGTGGGAATGCAAACTAGTACAGCCACTATGGAGAACAGTGTGGAGATTCCTTAAAAAACTGGAAATAGAACTGCCTTATGACCCAGCAATCCCACTGCTGGGCATACACACTGAGGAAACCAGAAGGGAAAGAGACACGTGTACTCCAATGTTCATCGCAGCACTGTTTATAATAGCCAGGACATGGAAGCAACCTAGATGTCCATCAGCAGATGAATGGATAAGAAAGCATTGGTACATATACACAACAGAGTATTATTCAGCCATTAAAAAGAATTCATTTGAATCAGTTCTAATGAGGTGGATGAAACTGGAGCCTATTATACAGAGTGAAGTAAGCCAGAAGGAAAAACACCAATACAGTATACTAATGCATATATATGGAATTTAGAAAGATGATAACAATAACCCTGTGTACGAGACAGCAAAAGAGACAGTGATGTATGGAACAGTCTTATGGACTCTGTGGGAGAGGGAGAGGGTGGGAAGATTTGGGAGAATGGCATTGAAACATGTAAAATATCATGTATGAAACGAGATGCCAGTCCAGGTTCAATGCACAATACAGGATGCTTAGGGCTGGTGCACTGGGATGACCCAGAGGGATGGTATGGGGAAGGAGGAGGGAGGAGGGTTCAGGATGTGGAGCACATGTATACCTGTGATGGATTCATTTTGATATTTGGCAAAACTAATACAATTATGTAAAGTTTAAAAATAAAATAAAATTAAAAAAAAATTGGTGCTGAATATTGGGTTCTTAAAACTACAAAATTGATAACAAATACCAAAAAGCAAAGATTAAAATCTAGAGTAGAGGTTACATTCTCAAAAATACAATATTTAGAAAAAAACAGTCACAAAATTATAATATATACATATATATATATATATGTGTATATATATATATATATATATATCTTGTTTGCTTTAAAAATAGGCCTTTTTTTCTGCAAAGTAATAGTAGGTTATAAAACTGAAAATTAAAGGAGCAATAGAGGAAATAAAAATTTAAAAAATATAAAAAATGATAACACTAAAAATATATCTAGGACTTTGTCTGGTTTTGTTGTGGACAGTGTGGGATCAGTTCATTTTCAGAGAGTTCCTTGATCCAGCTTACACTTCTCAAGATCTATAGGCCCATTCTTAGGTAGTTGGTGCTAACACAGGGTTTCAGTCTATTGCAACTATCACTTCCAAGGCGGTTCCCTCTGTTTATTTTAACTTCTGTTTGCTGGCCTCTTCAGTGTCTAATTTCCACCCTGACACAAGGGGGCGGTGCTGGTCACTGTTTTTAGGCTCAGTTGTTCAGTCGTGCTGTGGGGAGGAAGGAATGCTGCAAACAAATATCACTGGTGTCTGTGAGGAGTGCTCCCAGTGTCTCTGCCACACTGGGTTTGCCCCCACTCACGGCGTGTGTGCTTTCCCAGTCTACACTGCTCAGGCGCTAGGTTGCTCTGCCGGGAACTGTCTGAGGCTGGCCCTGGGTTGAGTGCACTTCCCAGGTCTAAACCGCTCAGGTTCAGGTTCTCAGGTACTCCACAAAGGCACAGACTTGATTGAGCCTGCATTTTGTGCCCTTCCCAGGTCTGAGCAGCTCAGGTGACCAGGTGCTTGGAGAGCTGTGACTTATCACCTCCCCCGTCCCATCCACTCGGTTTTCTGGGTGTACAATGGGCTCGCCTTTTCAGGTGTGCTGTGTGTCTCCTCTGGGTAGCTGATCTCTAGCTGTGACCCTCCTGGTGGATGTCAACCGTCCAGAATCCCAAGGAGACTTGGTTAGCAATGAGGCCTGCTTGCAGTTTGGTAGAGGATGCCTCTCTGGGGCTGCGATTGCCCCCTTCTGGCTCTGGCTGCCCTCGCCTGCCTGTCTCCAGCGGGGGATGAGCCAATCCACAGCTGGCTAGCTCTGCTCAGTCCTTTGTTCTGTGAGCAGGCCTGGCAGTGTTTCAGGTTAGGGCTTTGCAAGGGATAGCTATTATTTATCTCTTATCCCTACTCTGTGACAGATATTTTATGCTAACATCAAAATTATACCATTGAATTCTCAAGACATATTTGTAAACTATGTATTATATAACCTTTTTTCATATGAAGAAATTGTGGCTGATAAAAGTTTAATAATTTTCTAAAGCTTACCTGGAATCAAGAGTCAAACCCACATGTCTATTTGCCAAGTCCCATGCACGTTATTTCTACTTATGGCCAGGTGTATCTGATGGGAAACTCAGATGACAGAATTGACATTGGAAATACAAGAGCAATGAATTAGAGGTAGTGCCATTTTGGCTCTGCCTCACACAAATTGGGACATTTTCAAAGCAAAAGGAAAGTTATGGGAAGCCCTTGCATATTGTTTTAGCATCTCTACTGTTCTTGCCTTTCCAAATGGAATCTGATGACCATGCCCATTTCCTCCTTCTCTGTTTTCTAAATACTCAGGATGGAAGATACTGGGATAGTCTATCAGTTATGACATTTCTGGAGAGCACTTGTGTGCCATGGGCTCAGGACATCCTCACATGTTAGAACCAATTCCTCTGAAACTTCATTTGTCAATTGATAATCACACAAAATCCCAGATAAAGGGAATTGGAATAAAGTCAGAAAGAATGTTGGAGAATATAAAACCACCAGAGCTAAGGCTGTGGCAGAATAAAGTCTGTAGTTCCTTCTATCTCTTGATCATTCTACCCTGAAACTCTACTTCTGGGTATGGTAAAACCCAGGGCTGGTTATACACATTTGCCTGTGACCTGAAACATGTATTCTGCTTCTAGTATTGAAGAAATAGGGTCAAGAGAAGTAGACATATTACTCTTTCTTTGTATGTCATTGTTAGCTCTCAGACTGGAAGAAGAAAATGTGAACTGAGCTGGTAGAGGCAACTGTAAACTAGGAAGCAGTTTTCTAGTTTGGGAACAGGCTGACAGATGGATAATGAGGAAGTTGTCATTCAAGTAGAAAGACTTTGGCTAGCTCACCAAGGAGTTAAGCGAAACTCACAGTAGACACCAATATCAACATGTACACATAGTAGCACACTGGAGAAACAGGAAAGAATAACACTGAGCAAGCAAGGAGAGAATTTCAGCTGACTGATAAAGCATAACAACTTCATACATCAAACATGGCAATAGTAAACTTTGGGAGATGATTAGGTGTGAGTGAAGGGTGTTCATGGTCTTCAGAGGGACAAAAGGTCAGGATAAGAAAAAAGATGGTACTGGACTCAAGCTACAATTCCTGCACCAGCTTCCAAGTCCAAAGAGCCTTAGAGTGCCCAGTTTGTTATTGGCATTCAGCAAAGGATATTTATTACTAGGCTCATAAGATGAGACAGTCAGGAGTCATGAATCTTGGCAGGAAAACAAGACCAAAAGATTTGCTTTGACTAAAAGTCCTATAACTGGAAAGGTTTATTGCTGAACTGATTATGTAAGAGCAGCATTTAAGATAAAGATTTGAAGCCCTTAGGCATATTTGCAAAGAGAGTTGGGGAAAGGGCTGAATGTATTAATAGGCCATTTAAGAACTGCCTGCCTTTTAAACCTAGTTTCAGAGTATAACGGGGGAAGGCAGTGGGGCATGATAAAGGACACTAATTTGGAGTCAGAAGACCTGGAATCAGTCTTTCCCTTCTCTGTATGTATGCATCACATACATACTAGGTGGTGAAGAAGGAACAGGAGTTAGATTTGGGAATCATTAAACGGCCTTTTATATCTGACACCTTAGGTTTTAGAGTAACCCTACTTTCAACACCCAGGTGTTTGACTCCCTACAACCTCCAGAACCTTCCAAAGGACCTAACTGGATCAATTCTCCAGGTGGGCATTCCTCCATTCATCCCTTCTCCCTTAGTCATATCCAGTTTCTCTTGGCCTAACCCAGTAGTTTTCCACTCTGGCAGTACTCACACAGGAAACTTTAAAAAGGCCAAGGCTCAGGCCCCATTCCAGAGACTCTGACTTAAAAGCTCCCTGATTATTCCCATGTACAGCCAGGGTAAAGAACCACTGGCTTAGACAAACTATCTGGTGGACTTAATGTAAACAGCCTTAACTTCCTCAATCTTGATTTCTTGCCTCATTTGTTATTGTCTTCACATTTGCTCTGTGGCCCTTTGATCAGTCACAAACTATACAATTCCAATGCATTTTCTACTCATGGCTTATTGTTTTAACAATGATCAGTTCTTGAAACTAAGTCTCCTAATCACTCCACCAGGTGCTGATCCATTTTTAGGACTCTTATCTCTAGGCACTTAGGTAATTAATGTTAAATTAGTTGGCATTTGTTGATTCACAGCTTTGTAAAATACCTCACTCATGTCTAATGTATTAATTTGGATTTTGTGCTATTTGGCACAGGGCTGAACTTACGTTCATCTCTAATTATCTAAATCTATTTAATTATTCATTAATTATTTATTTTAAGGATCTTTATAGAAACATAATTTACATACCATATAATTCATTCATTTAAAATATATAACTCAGTGTTTTTAAAATATATTTGCAGATATGTACAACAATCACCACAGTAAATTCTAGGACATTTTCATCATCTCGAGGAGAAATCCTATATCCTTTAACTATTGCCCACCTAGCACCTGCACCTCAACTTACATCCCTAAGCAACTACTATTCTACTTTCTGTCTCTATAGATTTCCCTATTTTAGAGTTTCATATGAATGAAATTATATAGTATGAGATCTTTTGTGGCTGATTTCTTTCACAAAATAATGTTTTCAAGAGATATCTATGTTAGCACATATTAGTGCTTTATTCATTTTTATGGCTGAATAATTCTCCTTTGTACAGATATGCCACATTTTCTTTATTCATCAGTTGATGGACGTTTGAGTTGTTTCCACCTAACTGAGCAAATAAGCATGCATGCACATTGTCTATTATAAATTATTATTAAAAATTTATGTCTGGGCATATACTTTCATCTCTTTTTATTATAGACCTAGGAGTGGAATTAATGAGTTATGTGGTATCTTTATGGTTAACAATTTGAGGAGCTGCTAGACTGTTTTCCAAAGTGGATGTATTACTTATATTTCCACCAACAGTGTATGAGTGTTCCAATTTCTCCACATCCTAGCCAACACTTCTTACTTCTGAGTTTTTGATTATTCTCTTCATGCTGCTGCTACTGCTGCTAAGTCACTTTAGTCGTGTCCGACTCTGTGCGACCCCGCAGACAGCAGCTCGCCAGGCTCCTCTGTCCTTGGGATTCTCCAGGCAAGAATACTGGAGTGGGTTGCCCTTTCCTTCTCCTCTATTCATACTAATGTGTGTGAAATTTTATCTTGTTTAATTTGTATTTGCCAGGCCATGCTAAGTCACTTCAATCATGTCTGACTGTTCCCCTATGGACTATATAGCCCACCAGGTTTCTCTGTCCATGGGATTCTCCAGGCAAGCACACTGGAGTGGGTTGTCATGCCCGCCTCCAGGGGATCTTCCCAACCAGGGATTGAACCCACTTCTCTTATGTCTCCTGCATTGGCAAGTGTCTTCTTTACCACTAGTGCCACATAGGAATTTGTATTTACTAATTTGTATTTACCAGGTGACTAATGATATTAAGCATCTATTCATTTATTTATTGGTCACTGATGTATCTTTGGATAAATGTATACTCAGATATTTGCCTAAAAGATCCATGTAGTCAAAGCTATGGTTTTTCCAGTAGTTGTGTATGCATGTGAGAGCTGGACAATAAAAAAGGCTGAACACCAAAGAATTTATGCCTTTGAACTGTGGTGTTGAAGAAGACTCTTGAAAGTCCCTTGGATAGCAAGGAGATCAAATCAGTTGATCCTAAAGGAAATCAACCCCGAATATTCACTGGAAGGACTGATGCTGAAGCTGAAGTTCCAATACTCTGTGTATTTGAAAACAATACACATCACTCTTCACTGGATGTGAAGAGCTGACTCATTGGAAAAGACCCTGATGCTGGCTAAGATTGAAGGCAGGAAGAGAAGGGGATGACAGAGGATGAGATGGTTGGATGACATCACCAAATCAATGGACACGAGTTTGAGCAAGCTCCAGAAGATGGTGAAGGACAGGGAACCCTGGCATGTTGCAGTACATGGGGTTGCAAAAAGTTGGACACAACTGAGTAATTGAACAACAGCAACAATACTCACATCTTTCACCAATTTTTAAATCTGGTTGTTTATTTTTCTATTATTGATTTTTAAGAATTCCTTATTATATTTGTAAACATGTGACAATTAGCTTTTTTATTATAATGTAAGCACCAGATATTAAGTTGTTGATTGCTAGACATCCATCTTGAATAAATACATTGTCTATACAACTAGATAAAGAGCCAGGCCATACTACCCATGATATTTCCCCCATTTAAGAATTCTCTGATTGACCTAAACAAGTGACTGTTTGACTGTTTACTTTTCTCTTTTCATGCTTTAATTCCCACTCTAATATTTTAAATTCACCAATAAAGAGTGAACCCGTAAAATCCTAGGTACTCCACTCTTGATTCTAATAAAGGCAGACCCCCAGGTTCACTCACTCTCCGTCTCTACCCATGACCATGCTTTGTGGCCCCAGGTGTGCTGTGTGCCTTTCAGAACCTGTGAGTAATAAACCTTCCCCCCCCCTCAAAGTTTCCTGATGGTTGGTGCTGAGGTGTGTCTAACAGTCATAAGAACCACAAGGGCTGGTTCAACCACAACACTGATTCTGTTCTAGGAAATATCTGTGGGAGGCTCACTCACAAATATTTAGTATGAGCCCAGGTGAGTGCTCCCAGGCATTACTAGCTAATAGCATCACTGGCCGGGTTTAGTCCATGGGGTTCCATGACAGAGCAACTTTCACTTTTAGCATCATTATCCATAGGCTGAAACCAACCCAAAATACTTACATATTCTAGATACAAGTCCCTTATCACATACATGGTTTAAAAATATTTTCTTCCGTTCTTTGGGCTGTCTTTTCATTTTCTTGGTGGTGTGTTTTGAAATTTAAAAAACAAGTTTTTTTCTTTTTATAAAATTCAACTATCTGTGATAATCTATATGAGAAAAGTATCTGAAAAATAATGAATATATGTACATGTATGACTGAATTTCTTTGCTGTACACCTGAACCTAACACAACATTGTAAATCAACTATACACCAATAAAAATTCAATTTATCTCTTTTTTTCTTTTGTAGCTAGTGCTTTGATGTCATCATGCTTTGGTGCCATATTTACAAACCCTTTGGCAAACCCAAAGTCATAAAGATTTACTCCCATTTATTCTTCTAAGAATTTTATAGGTTTTGAACTTACATTTAGGTCTTTGATCCATTTTGAGTTCTGTCATCCATTTGCACGTGGCTGTCCATTTTCTCACCATTATTTATTACAATGATTCTCTTTTTGTCAACCTTGTTGAAAATCAGTGTCAATTTATTTCTGGGCTCTCTATTTCATTCCATCAATCAATATATCTATCCATTTGTCACTTCCACGCTGTCTTGACTGCAACTGCATTGTAGTAAGTTGTGAAATAGGGACGTGTGATTGCTTGTGCTTCATTCTTTCTTTTCAAGACTATTTTGACCATTTTGAGTTCCTGCAATTCCACATGAATTCTAGAAACACCTTGTCAATTCTACAAATAACTCCAGCTGTGAATCTAATAAGGATTGTGTTGAAATTGTAAATTAGCTTAGGAAAGATTAGGGCTTCCCTGGTAGCTCAGCTGGTAAAGAATCCGCCTGCAATGCAGGATACCCCAGTTTGATTCCTGGGTCCGGAAGATCCGATGAAGAAGGGATAGGCTACCCACTCCAGTATTCTTGGGTTTCCCTGGTGCCTCAGCTGGTAAAGAATTTGCCTGTAATGTGGGAGACCTGGGTTCGATCTCTGGGTTGGGAAGATCTCCTGGAGAAGGGAAAGGCTACCCACTCCAGTATTCTGGCCTGGAGAATTCCTGGACTGTATAGTCCATGGGATCACAAAAAGTCAGACAAGGCTAACAGACTTTCACTTTCACTTTTTGCTTTAGGAAACATTGCCCTCTTAACAATGCTAAGTCTTCTGAAACATGCACACACATCACTTTTCCATTTATTTAGATAGTCTTTAATTTCTTTCAAGAACTTTCTGTGGTTTCCAGAGTATAAATTTTCTAGCTCATTAAATTTATTCCTAAGTATTTCACTCTTTTGACATCATCATGAATGATTTTTTTTCTCTTTATTTTATCTTTTAATGTTTTATTGCAGGTGTATATAAACACAACATTTTGATTTCATTGATTTTCTGTATTGTTTTTCCATTTTCTATCTTATTAATTCCTATGCTATTCCATTCTTTCTGCTTGTTTTAAGTTTCAGTTCAGTTCAGTCACTCAGTTGTTTCTGACTCTTTGCGACCTCATGGACTGCAGCACGCCAGGCCTACCTGTCCATTGCCAACTCCCAGAATTTACTCAAGCTCATGTCCATTGAGTTGGTGATGCCATCCAACCATCTCATCCTCTGTCGTCCCCTTCTCCTCCTGCCTTCAATCTTTCCCAGCATCAGTGTCTTCTCCAATGAGTCAGTTCTTTGCATGAGGTGGCCAAAATATTGGAGTTTCAGCTTCAGCATCAGTCCTTCCAGTGAGCACCCAGGACTGATCTCCTTTTGGATGGACTGTTTGAATCTCCTTGCAGTCCAAGGAACTCTCAAGAGTCTTCTTCAACACCATAGTTCAGAAGTATCAGTTCTTTGATGCTCAGCTTTTTTTTATAGACCAATTCTCACATCCATGCATGACTACTGGAAAAACCACAGCTTTGACTAGACTGATCTTTGTTTTAGGTTTAGTTTGCTATTAATTTAGGATCTTACTTCTTTCTTAATATAGGCAGCAACATGTATAATTTTGCATCTAAGCACTGCTTTAGCTATAACCCTTAAGTTTTGGTATGTAGTGCCTTCATTTTCATTCATCTCAAAGCATTTTCTCATTTTTCCTTTTGATTTCTTCTTTAATCCATTTATTGTTTATGAGTGTTATTTAATTTTCAAAATTTGAGAATTTCCCCAATTTTCCCCGATTATTGACTTCTAATTTCTTTTCATTTGGATCAAAAAAGACACTTTTATTATGCTATGTTTTAAATTTTATTGAGGTCATATGCTTAGAAATAGCATATGATTTACTTCTAAGAATGTTCCATGTGCACTTAAAAATAATGTATTCTCTGCTGATGTTGGGTTTCTGGGTGGGATATTTTAGAGATCTATTAGGTCTAATTGCTTTATAGTATTGTTCAAGTATTTTATTTTCTTGTTGGCTTTGTCTTGGTGCTGCTGCTAAGTCATTTCAGTTGTGTCTGACTCTGAGTCACCCCATAGACAGCAGCCCACCATGCTCCTCTGTCCCTGGGATTCTCCAGGCAAGAATACTGGAGTGGGTTGCCATTTCCTTCTCCAGGCTTTGTCTTACTATTTTATAATTTATTGAAAATAAAGTATTGAAGTCTCTAACTCTTTTTTTAGATTGTCTATACTTCTCTTCATTTCTGTCAATTATTGTTTCATGCAGTTTGGTGTGCTTTTATTCAGTGCACATATGTTTATAATAGTATATATTCCTTATAGATTGACACTCTTGAGTGCATGCATGCTACTTTGCGACTCTATGGACAGTAAGTTGCCAGGTTTCTCTGTCCATGGGATTCTCTAGGCAAGAATACTGGAGTGGATTGCCATACCCGCCTCCTAGGGATCTTCCCATCCCAGAGATTGAATCGGCATCTCTTATATCATTTGCATTGGCTGGCAGGTTCTTTACCACTAGTGCGACCACAAAGTAGCTTAATTTATCTCTAGTTATATTTTTTGTTGTAAATTATATTTAACCTGACATTAACATAGTCTCTCCAGCTTTCCCATAGTTGCTGGTTTGCATATTGTATCTTTTCCTATTCTTTTAATTTCAATTTGTTTGCATCTTTGAATCTAAAGTATGTGTTCTGTATACAATACACAGTTGAGATATTTTCAAGTCTGACAGTCTTAGTCTTTTGTTTGGATTAATACATTTATATTTATTTTTTGTATGTTTGGAATTATGTGTGACATTATACTTTTGTTGTCTATATGCCTTTTTGTTTCTTTATTCCTTCCTTACTGCTTTGTTTTGCTTGAACAATATTTTCTAAAGCAGCATTTTATTTATGTGAATGATTTGCACTTTATTGTAAAATTTATTTTTAGTCATTGGCCTGAGGTTTATCATATATATCTTAACTTATCAGAATCAGCTTCATCTTTGTACTTATATGATTCTAGCAATACATATTAGAAATGTAATTCCTGTATTTATCTAGTCTTTTTTTTTTTTTTACTAGTTTTTATGGTACTGTTAAAACTATTATATCTGTTAATGCAACAAACCAAACAGTACATTGTTATAATTATTATTTTTTCATTTGTTGTCATTTTTAGCCCATTACCACTTTTATTCCATATATTGATACTTCCTTTGTGCTATTATTTGCAAATACATTACCCATACATTGTTTTTCTATAGTTATAGGTCCAATTCATTCTATACATATTTTACACAATTGTTTCTTTAAAATCAGTTAAGAGGAAAAAGGAGAAAACCATATTTATTTGTAGTTTTAAAAATAATTATGTAATTACTTTTATGATATTTTTATTTATGTGGATTCAAATTATCATCCAGAGTCACTTGCTTTCAGCCTTTGGACTTTTTTTAGTATTTCATGTAAAGCAGGTCTGCAAGTATCAAATTATCTCAGTTTTTGTTTATTTACAAAATCTCAATTTTGCCTTAAGTTTTGAAAAATAGCTTTGCTAGATATAGAAATTTTGGTTAACAATTTATTTATTTAAGCATGGCTTATGTGTTATCTCAGTCTTCTGTCCTTCATTGCTTCTGCTGAGTGCTGAATTTCTAATCTTATTAGGTCTCCCTTGTAAATGGTATTTCATTTTTCTCTTGCTGTTTTCAAGATTACCTCATCAGCATTTTACTGTTTTGTGCTTATTTATGGGTTTCCTTGCATTTATCTTATTTGAAGCTTGTAGAGATTCCTGAATACTTAGGTTATTGTTTTTCAATAAATTTGAGATTACAGCTATTACTTTTTTTTATTGAAACAGAGTTGATTTAAAATATTGTGTTACTTTCAGGTGGAAAGCAAAGATATTCAGTTATATATATTCTTGTTGCTGTTGGGGTCGCAAAGAGCTGGACATGACTGAGTGACTAACACACACACACGTGTGTGCGTGTGCATGTGTATTTGTATGTGTGTGTATGTGTGTTTGTGTGTGTGTGTGTATATATATATATATATATACACACATATATATATATATATATATTTTTTTTTTTTTTTCCTGGTTTCTCTGTGGCTCAGTGATAAAGAATCTGCCTGGGGAGAACAAGATGGAGGAGGAGTAGGTGGACATGGAGTATATCTCTTTCCATGGGTACATTAGGAATACACCTTCAGACACAGAAGTGCATGCAGAACACCAGCTGAGAGCAGACAGGAGTACTTGACACAAAACTGGGTAGGAGGAAGGAACTAGGAGGAAAAACAGGAGTATTAGTAGGATTGGACCTGCCTTTGGTGGGTGGAGGAACTGAAGTGGAGATCTGATCTCCATATCGGGGCAACTGTCTGAGTCAGAGGAGAAACACTTAAGGCTGTGAGTGAAACAGCTGATCTGTGGCAGCCTAAATGGAATGAGAATCAAACAGTCCTTGCCACAGCCATACATACCCCAGACAGGGATGCAGATCCCCTGGAAGGGACAGTGGCTGGAAGCTGGATTTTAGGGGTTGTGGAGCAATCCCAGGGCGAGGGCTGCTGTTGACTGTGGAGAGACAGATCAAAGAGATGTAAGGGAAGAGATTATGGTGGGAAATGCCTGTGGAGGAAAGCAGGGCAGCCATGGAAGCAGGGCAATACTGCTGAGTCATGCATAGGGGGTGGAGCCATCACCATAGCCTCTCTTCCCCACACACACCAGTATTGGCAGCTGAACAACAGAGAGGCTGGCTCATCAAACACCTGTCACAGTGAACTACAGAGTAAGACCCCACCTAGGCTGCCTTTTACTTCCCTGATGCACTGATCTACAGAGTAGGGTCCCAGCCAGGGGGGGGGCCCCTCTATGCGCCTGATGTGCTGAACAACAGAGAAGGACCCCAGGCAAGGGAGCCCTCTAAGTGCCTGAACGGAGGGAGCTATGGAGAAAGACTGGCCAAAGAGGCCTTCTGATCACAAGCTACAAGAGGCTTGAAAAAATACGATGGACCCGTAACTCCTGCAATGTAAGTAGTTCATGTCCCTGAACACTTGATGCAACCAAGGTCCCTGAAAGCCAAGCACCTGTGCCACCTTCATGCTCAACTCTCACCGTGGCAGAGCGGCCACAGGCTGAAAACGTCTTGCGTCTATGCATGCAGGGTCTCTTCAGTAGTGTCTGACTCTTTGTGACCCTGTAAACTGTGGCCTGCCAGGCTTCTCTGTCAGGGAGAGGGGTATTCTCCAGGCAAGAATACTGGAGCATACTGGCAAATACTTGTTGCCCTACCCTTCTAGAGCACTATATTTCCTTCTGCTCTAGCCTCCAAGCCCCCTGAGTACCTGGTGCTGCCAGAACCCCTGCAACCCAAGCAGCTGCACCACCTCCACACCTGGCCCTCACAGGGGCAAATCCAAGTCCTCCAGGCTGCCTCAGGAACAAACCCCAGTGGGTGACCCACATGCAGAGGTGGAATTAAAACCACAATTGAAACCCAGGGGCAGTGTGACTAAGGAAGAAGACCCCAAGCCTTCTGACCACCTGTACAAACTGCAGATCAAATCCACAAGATCAACTAGGCAGACTCTGTGTCTATGGAATATGTAAAAAGGCATTGAGAGCTTCCACAAAATAAAATGCACTATTTCTGATAGCTGTGGACATTGGAGGCAAGAACATGGAGAAGTAGGGCCAAATTAGAATCTGAGCTGCCCCCACAACAGGTCCAGAGATCAGCACAGTGTTGGAGGGCATCTTAGGGAGGTGAGGTGGACTGTGACTCCCAGCGAGGGAAAGGACTCTGAGAACAGTGACTCAAGAAAAACATTTATTATTCCTATGTTTTGACTCGCTCTGTAGATTCTTTAGGATTTTTTCTTTTTCCCCTTTTCCCCCTTCTGTTGTAGTTGTTGATTTTATTAGCACTATGAAATCTAATTAAGCTTTTGAGCTTTTTTTTTTTCTTCTTTTTTTTTCCTTTGTCACATTTTTTATTATTATAACCCCCTGCCTCTATATTGGTCTTTTGCAGTTCTGTGGAGTTTTTCTTTTTGTTTTATTTAATTTTAATTTTTTAAACTTATTTTTTTCTACACTTATTCCTTTGTTTGCTTTTCTTACTGTTCTTTCCCCCTTGCAGTTAAACTTTAATGTATATATGTTAACTTCATCTACCTCTATTTAGCTTTGGATAGCTATTCTTTCTTTCTTTCCTTTCCTCTCAACATATTTGGTGGTTTTATTTTCATTGATTTGTTCTCCAGTTGGCACCTTGCTTTAGTTGTTTTCCAGTTTGTGCTTTAGTTAGTTTTGTTCTGGTAGATATGATTTTTTATTTCCTTTGTTCACCAGATTAATCTGTTGTACTTTATTTTTGTTGGGCTGCTTTGATTCTGATTATGTGTGTATAGGTATATGTGTATATTCAGTCACAAATTTTATTGTTGTTATAAACCTCTGCCTCTACATTGGCCTTTTGCAGTCCTGTGGAGTTTTCTGTTTTTTTTTTTTTTCCTCTTTTCTTTCTTTTTTCCATTTTTTCTTTTTCTTTTTAATAATTTAAAATTTTTAAAACCTATTGTATTTTTCTATATTTATTCCTTTGTTTGCCTTTCCTACTGTTTTTCCTTTTAAGTTAAACTTGAATATATATAAATCTTCTTCATCTACTTCTATTTAACTTTTCATATCTATTCTTCCTTTCTTTACTTTCTTTCTTTCCTCTAAACATATTTGTTAGTTTGTTTTCATTGCTTTATTCTTCACTTGGTACCTTGGTTTAGTTTTACTTTCTACTTTCTGCTGTAGTTGTTTTTAATATAAATTTATTTATTTTAATTGGAGGTTAATTACTTTACAATATTTTATTGGTTTTGCCATACACAAACATGAATCCACCACAGGTATACACGTGTTCCCCATCCCAAACCCCCCTCCTTCCTCCCTCCCCATACCGTCCCTCTGGGTCATCCCAGTGCACCAGCCCCAAGCAACCAGTATCATGCATCGAACTTGGACTGGAGATGCGTTTCATATATGATATTACACATGTTTCAATGCCATTCTCCCAAATCATCCCACCCTCTCCCTCTCCCACAGAGTCCAAAAGACTGTTCTATACATCTGTGTCTCTTTTGCTGTCTCGCATACAGGGTTATTGTTACCATCTTTTTAAATTCCATATATATGTGTTAGTATACTGTATTGGTGTTTTTCTTTCTGGCTTACTTCACTCTGTATAATAGGCTCCAGTTTCATCCACCTCATTAGAACTGATTCAAATGTATTCTTTTTAATGGCTGAGTAATACTCCATTGTGTATATGTACCACAGCTTTCTTATCCATTCATCTGCTGATGGACATCTAGGTTGCTTCCATGTCCTGGCTATTATAAACAGTGCTGCGATGAACATTGGGATACACGTGTCTCTTTCAATTCTGGTTTCATCGGTGTGTATGCCCAGCAGTGGGATTTCTGGGTCATATGGCAGTTCTATTTCCAGTTTTTTAAGGAATCTCCACACTGTTCTCCATAGTGGTTGTACTAGTTTGCATTCCCACCAACAGTGTAAGAGGTTTCCCTTTTCTCCACACCCTCTCCAGCACTTATTGCTTGTAGACTTTTGGATCGCAGCCATTCTGACTGGCATGAAATGGTACCTGATTGTGGTTTTCATTTGCATTTCTCTGATAATGAGTGATGTGGAGCATCTTTTCATGTGTTTGTTGGTCATGTGTATGTCTTCTTTGGAGAAATGTTTATTTAGCTTTTTGGCGCATTTTTTGATTGGGTCATTTATTTTTCTGAAATTGAACTGTAGGAGTTGCTTGTATATTGTTGAGATTTGTTGTTTGTCAGTTGCTTCATTTGCTATTATTTTCTCCCATTCTGAAGGCTGTCTTTTCACCTTGCCGATAGTTTCCTTTGTTGTGCAGAAGCTTTTAACTTTAATTAGGTCCCATTTGTTTATTTTTGCTTTTATTTCCATATTCTGGGAGGTGGGTCATAGAGGATCCTGCTGTGAAATATGTCGGAGAGTGTTTTGCCTATATTCTCCTCTAGGAGTTTTATAGTTTCTGGTCTTACGTTTAGGTCTTTAATCCATTTTGAGTTTATTTTTGTATATGGTGTTATAAAGTGTTGTAGTTTCATTCTTTTACAAGTGGTTGACCAGTTTTCCCAGCACCACTTGTTAAAGAGATTGTCTTTAATCCATTGTATATTCTTGCCTCCTTTGTCAAAGATAAGGTGTCCACAGGTGCGTGAATTTATCTCTGGGCTTTGTATTTTGTTCCATTGATCTATATTTCTGTCTTTGTGCCAGTACCATACTGTCTTGAAGACTGTGGCTTTGTAGTAGAGCCTGAAGTCAGGCAGGTTGATTCCTCCAGTTCCATTCTTCTTTCTCAAGATAGCTTTGGCTATTCGAGGTTTTTTGTATTTCCATACAAATCGTGAAATTATTTGTTCTAGCTCTGTGAAAAATACTGTTGGTAGCTTGATAGGGATTACATTGAATCTAGATTGCTTTGGGTAGTATACTCATTTTCACTATATTGATTCCTTAATTTCTCTTTCTATTTTCTCATTATTAGTGTATAGGAATGCAAGGGATTTCTGTGTGTTGATTTTATATCCTGCAACTTTACTATATTCATTGATTATCTCTAGTAATTTTCTGGTGGAGTCTTTAGGGTTTTCTATGTAGAGGATCATGTCACCTGCAAACAGTGAGAGCTTTACTTCTTCTTTTCCAATTTGGATTCCTTTTATTTATTTTTCTGCTCTGATTGCTGTGTCCAAAACTTCCAACACTATGTTTAATAGTGGTGAAGTGGTAAATATAATTTTGATTACTTTTGTTCACTGGGTCAATCTACTGTACTTTATTTTTGTTGGACTGTTTTGACTTCTCTCATGGATGTATATGTGTATATTCCATTATTTTAAGTATTATTTGCCTGATTTTGTAACTGCCATTTGTCTGGGGTTCATCTTTGGTTTCTCATTTTTGGATATTTGTTTTAATCTCACTTAATGCCATAACAAACCACTTGTGGAATCTTCATTCCTAACCAGAGATCAAGCCCTGAGCCTATGGAGTGGGAGCACTGATTCTAAGACCCTAGACTACCAGAGAACTAACCCTCAAGTGAAGTGAAGTGAAGTCATGTCTGACTCTTTGCGACCCCATGGACTGTAGACTACCAGGGTCCTCTGTCCATGGGATTTTCCAGGCAAGAGTACTGGAGTGGATTGCCATTTTCTTCTCCAGGGAATCTTCCCAATCCAAGGATTCAACCCAGGTCTCCCACATTGCAGGCAGATACTTTACCATCTGAAGCACCAGGGAAGCCCAAAACTAAACCTAGGGAGTACCAAATAGTGAGAATTCACACAAAGAAAACTACTTGAATACAAGACCCAGCATCACCCAACCACCAGTAGCACCCTTTGAAGGACACCTCATCTAAACAAAAACAAAAACAAAAACAAAAATACAAACTAAATCATCAGCAGACAGGATTCCCACCTTACTCAGCCTTGCCCATCAGAGGAAAAACAGACAAACAAACAAACACTCAGCACAAATCTCACCCTATATTAAGCTTACACAAACCACTGGACCAACCTTAGGAATGCAGAAACCAAAGGGAAGAAATAATTCAACCTTGAAGCCTGGGAAAAGGAGATGTCCAACATAATAAGTTAAGAAAAATTATAATGTAAAGGCAGAGAAATACTACACAAATGAAGGAACAAACTAGAAATACAGAAGTCCAAATAAATTAAGAGGAAATAGGCAAACTACCTGAAAAAAAAAATCAGAATTATGATAGTAAAGATGGTCAAAAAACTTGAAAATAAAATGGAGAAATTGCAAGGATCAATTAACAAAGACCTAGAAGAATTAAATTATAAACATGCAGAGACAAACAACACAATTACTGAGATTAAAAATACTCTAGAAGGAATCAACAGCAGAATATCTGAAGCAGAAAAACTAATCAGCGAACTGGAAGATAAAAAGGTGGAAATAACTTCTGAAGATCAAAATAAAATAAAAAGGATTAAAATAACTGAGGATAGTCTCAGAGACCTCTGGGACAATATCAAACGCACCAACATTCGAATTATAGGCGTCCCAGAAGAAGAAGAGAAAGAGAAAGCGTAGGAGAAATTTTTTGAAGAGATTAGAGTTGAAAATTTCCCCAACATGGAAAAAGAAATAGTCAATGAAGTCCAAGAGGCACAAAGAGTCCCATGCAGGAAAAAACCAAGGAAAAACATGCCAAGACACATACCAATCAAACTAACAAAGACTAAACAGAAAGAAAGAATATTAAAAGCAGCAAGGGAGAAGTAACAAGTAACATACAAGAGAAATCCAAGCTGATCTTTCAGCAGAAACTCTGCAGGCCAGAAGGGAATGGCAGGACATATTTAAAGTACTGAAACGGAAAAATCTACAACTAAGATTACTGTACCCTGCAAAAATCTCATTCAAAACTGAGGTAGCAGTAAAAAGGTTTCCAGACAAGCAAAAGTTAAGAGAATTCAGTACCACCAAACCAGCTTTACAACACATGTTAAAGGGACTTATGAAGTCAAGAAATACAAGAGAGAAGGAAAAAAAATCTACAAAATCAACCCCAAACAATTAAGAAAATGGCAATGGGAACATATATATCAATAACTACTTTAAATGCAAATGGATTAAATGTTCCAACAAAAAGGCAGACTGGCTGAATGGATACAAAAACAAGACCCATATACATGTTGTCTACAAGAAACCCTCTTGAGACCTAAAGACACACATAGACTGAAAGTGAGAGAGTACAAAATATATTCCATGCAAATGGAAAGCAAAAGAAAGCTAGAGTAACAATCCTCATATCAGACAAAATAGGCCTAAAGAATATTACAAGAGATAAGAAAGAACACTGTATAATGATCAAGGGATCAATCCAAGAGGTAGCCATAACTGTAAATTATCTATGCACCCAACACAGGAGCATCTCAATATGTAAGAAAACACTAACAGACATAGAAGGAGAAATTGACAGTAATGCAATAATAGCAGGAGATTTTAATAACACCCCCTCACAGCAATGGACAGGTCATCAAAACAGAAAATTAATAAGGAAATACAAGTCTTAAATGATACATTAGGGGAGATGGATGTTATTGATATCTTCAGGACATTCCATCCAAATGCAGAAGAATACACCTTCTTCTCAAGTGCATATGGAACATACTCCAGGATAGACCACATCTTGGGTCACAAATCAAACCTCAGTAAATTTAAGAAAACTGAAATCATATAAAGCATCTTCTCTGACCATGTTATGAGATTAGATATTAATTACAAGAAAAAAAAAACTGCAAGAAACACAAACACAAGAGATTAAACAGCATGTTTCTAAATAACCAACAGGTTGCTGAAGAAATTTAAAAAAATTCTAGAAACAAATGACTATGAAAACATGACAACTCAAAACCTATGGGATTCAGCAAAAACACTTCTGAGGGAAGTTTATAGCAGTATAATCCTAACTCAAGAAACAAGAAAAACATCAAATAGACAACCTAACTTTACACTTAAAACAATTGGAAAAAGAAGAACAAAAACTCCAAAAATTAGTAGAAGGAAAGAAATCATAAAAATCTGAGCAGAAATAAGTGAAAAAGAAATGAAATTAACAATAATAAAGCTTAATAAAACTAAAAGCTGGTTCTTTGAGAAGATAAACAAAATTGACAAACCTTTAGCCAGACTCATCAAGAACAAAAGAGAGAAGAATCAAATCATCAAAATTAGAAGTGAAAAAGGAGAAGTTACAACAGAAAATGCAGAAATACAGAGGATTATAAGAGACTATTATGAACAACTATATAGCCATACAATGGATAACCTGGAAGAAATGGATAGATTCTTAGATAAGTTTAGTCTCCCAAAACTGAACTAGGAAGAAAGAGAAATTATGAATAACCCAATTACAAGCACTAAAATGGAAGCTGTGATCAAAAATCTCCCAAAAAACAAAAGCCTAGGATCAGATGGTTTCACAGGAGAATTCTATCAAATATTTAGAGAAGAGATAATGCCTATCCTTCTAAAACTCTTTCAGAAAATTGTAGAGGAAGGAACACTGCCAAACTTTTTCTACAAGGCCACCATCACGTTGATACCAAAACCAAACAACACAAAAGCAAACTATAGGCCAATATCACTGATGAACATAGATGAAAAAATCCTCAACAAAATTTTAGCAAACAGAGTTAAGCAACACATCAAGAAGCTCATACACAATGGTCAAGTTGGGTTCATTCCAGGAACGCAAGGATTCTTCAATAAATGCAAATTAATCAATGTGATACACTATATTAAACAATTGAAAGATAAAAACCATGCGATAATCTCAATAGATGCAGAAAAAGCATTTGGTATAATTCAGCACCCATTTATGATTAAAACTCTTCAAAAATGGGCATAGAAGGAACCTACCTCAACATAGTAAAGGTCGTATATGATCAGCTTACAGCAAACATTATTATCAGTGGTGAAAAACTGAAAGTATTTCCCCTAAGATCAGGAACAAGACAAGGATGTCCACTTTCACTGCTATTATTTAACATAGTTTTGGAAGTCCTAGCTATAGTAATCAGAGAAGAAGAAGAAGAAGAAGAAAAAAAAGGAATTCAGACCAGAAAAGAAGTAAAGCCTCTCATTGTTTGTAGATGACTTGACACTGTACATAGAAAATCCTAAAGATAGTATCAGAAAATTACTCGAGCTAACCAGTGAATTTAGCAAAATTGCAGGATACAAAGGAGAAGGCGATGGCACCCCAGTCCAGTACTCTTGCCTGGAAAATCCCATGGACGGAGGAGCCTGGTAGGCTCCAGTCCATGGGGTCGCGAAGAGTCAGACATGACTGAGCGACTTCACTTTCACTTTTCACTTTCATGCATTGGAGAAGGAAATGGCAACCCACTCCAGTGTTCTTGCCTGGAGAATCCCAGGGACAGGGGAGCCTAGTGGGCTGCCATCTATGGGGTCGCACAGTGTTGGACATGACTGAAGCGACTTAGCAGCAGCAGCAGCAGGATACAAAATCAATACACAAAAATCACTTGCATTTCTATATACTAACAATCAAAAATCAGAAAGAGAAATTAAGGAATCAATCCCATTCACCATTGGAACAAAAAGAATTAAATATCTAGGAATAAACTTACCTAAGGAGAAAAAAGAGCTGTACACAGAAAAGTATAAGACACTAATGAAAGAAATCAAAGATATTTCTCCAAAGAAGACATACAGTTGGATAACAAACAGATGAAAAGATGCTCAACACTGCTCATTATTAGAGAAATGCAAATCAAGACCACAATGAGCTATCACTTCAAACCAGTCAGAATGGCCATCATCAAAATGTCTACAAATAATAAATGGTGGAAGGGGTGTGCAGAAAAGGGAACACTCTTGCACTGATGATGGGAATGTTAATTGATATAGCCACTATGGAAGATGGTATGGAGATTCCTTTAAAAATCTAGGGATAAAACCACTATATGTCCCAGCTATCTCACTTCTAGGCATATAACCTGAGGAAACAGAAATTGAAAGAGACACATGCATCCCATTGTTCATTGCAGCACTATTTACAATAGCTAGAACATGGAAGCAACCTAGATGTCCATCGACAGATGAATGGATAAAGAAGTTGAGGTACATATACACAATGGAATGTTACTCAGCCATAAAAGGAACACACTTGAGTCAGTTCTGATGAAGTTGATGAACCTAGAGCCTATTATAGAGAGTGAAGTGAGTTAAAAAGATAAATATTGTATTCTAAAGCACATATATGGAATCTAGAAAAATTCTACTGAAGAATTTCTTTACAGGGCATCAATGGAGAAACAGACATAGATAACAGACTTATGGACATGGGGAGAGGGGAGGAGAGAGTGAGATGTATGGAAAAAGTAACATGGAAACTTATATTACCATATGTAAAATAGATAGCCAATGGAATTTGCTGTATGGCTGAGGAAACTCAAACAGGGGCTCTGTATTAACCTGGAGGGGTAGGATGGAGAGGGAAATGGGAGGGAGTTTAAAATGGAGGGGATATTATTGATACCCAAGGCTGATTCATGCTGTGGTTTGACAGAAAACAACAAAATTCTGTAAAGCATTTATCCTCAATGAAAAATAAATTAAAAGAAAAAATAGCTTTTCCTTAACAGTTATCAAGTATTTACAGAAGAGACAAATTAATGGAAAAATTCAATGAGGCTTTGGGAATGTTGATTTGGAACAATGTTGTAATAGTCCCTTTGGTATGAACAAAGTGTGTAAACAATTACACATCAGTCATTTTGATATTGGAAATCTGGACCTCATGTTCATTATCTCTCTTTTGAAATACACATAATTACTGTATGTGTCCCTTCATTGGTGATTGAATAAACATAATTTGGCTATTTCCATATTTATTAATTGTACTATGTAGGGTGTTAAATGGTGTGTCTTTTTCAGCTATGAGACTGCTTACCAAAATAAATGCTTGACTTAAAAATATTTTAAAAAATAAATAAAGAAAGAATCTTCCCGCCAAGCAAGAGACGTGGGTTTGATCCCTGGGTCAAGTCAGGAACAGCCTCTGGAGGAGGAAATGGCAACTCACTTCAATAACAATATATGTTGTTGAACCCATTCCCTTCTCCAGTTCTCTTCTTTTTATTATAGGTTATTACAAGATATTGAGCATAAATCCCTGTGCATATAGTAAATCATTGTTGTTTTTCTATTTTATATATGGTAGTGTGTATCTGTTGATTACTTCTAATTTATCCCTCCCCACCCTTTCCCCTTTGGTAAAGGTAAGTTTGTTGTCTATTTTTTTGTTATTGTTCAGTCTCTAAGTTATTTCTAAATCTTTGTGACCCCATAAACAGCAGCACACCAGGCATACCTGTCCTTCACTATCTCCCAGAGTGGGCTCAAACTCATGTCCATTGAATCAGTGATGCCATCTAACTGTCTCATCCTCTGTCGCCCCCTTCTCCTTCTGCTCTCAATCTTTCCTAGCATCAGGGTCTTGTTCAGTGAGTTGGCTCTTCACAAAAGTGGCCAAAGTTTTGGAGCTTCAGCTTCAGTATCAGTCCTTCTAGTGAATATTCAAGGCTGATTTCCTTTAAGATTGTTTGTTTACAATGTGTAAATAAATTCATTTGTATATTTTGTAAATTCATATATAAGATATATAAATTCCTATATAAGATTATAGTATATAATATTTGACTTTCTCTGTCTGACTTACTTCACTTAGTATGACATTCTATAGGTCTATCAATGTTGCTACAAATGGCAATATTTCATTATTGTTTAAGGCTGAGTAGTATTCCATTTGTGTGTGTGTGTGTGTGTGTGTGTATATATATATATATATACACATACACCATATCTTCTTTATTCATTCATCTCTTGATGAAAATGAGAGTTGCTTCCATTTCATTTTTATCATAAATAATGTTGCTATGAACATTGGGGTGTGTGTATCTTTTAAAATCAGAGTTTCATCTTTTCTACATATATGCCCAGAAGTAGAACTGATTAATCATATCATATTATATCAGATCAGATCTGTCGCTCAGTCATGTCCGACTCTTTGCAACCCCATGAATTGCAGCATGCCAGGCCTCCCTGTCCATCACCAACTCCTGGAATTAACTCAGACTCACGTCCATCGAGTCAGTGATGCCATCCAGCCATCTCATCCTCTGTCTTTCCCTTCTCCTCCTGCCCCCAATACCTCCCAGCATCAGAGTCTTTTCCAATGAGTCAACTCTTCGCATGAGGTGGCCAAAGAACTAGACTTTCAGCTTTAGCATCATTCCTTCCAAAGAAATCCCAGGGCTCATCTCCTTCAGAAAGGACTGGTTGGATCTCCTTGCAGTCCAAGGGACTCTCAAGAGTCTTCTCCAACACCACAGTTCAAAAGCATCAATTCTTCGGCACTCAGCCTTCTTCACAGTCCAACTCTCACACCCATACATGATCACTGGAAAAACCATAGCCTTGACTAGACGAACCTTAGTTGGCAAAGCAATGTCTCTGCTTTTGAATATGCTATCTAGGTTGGTCATAACTTTCCTTCCAGGGAGTAAGCGTCTTTTAATTTCATGGCTGCAGTCACCATCTGTAGTGATTTTGGAGCCCAGAAAAATAAAGTCTGATACTGTTTCCCCATCTATTTCCCATGAAGTGGTGGGACCGTATGCCATAATCTTCGTTTTCTGAATGTTGAGCTTTAAGCCACTTTTTCACTCTCCACTTTCACTTTCATCATAAGGTAGCCTTATTTTTAGCTTTTTTAAAACCTCAATACTGTTTTC